>NW_027185896.1:12558799-12630111 GCF_028583685.1 Petaurus breviceps papuanus | reverse complement strand
AGGGGATCACCTTCACTACAGTAGCAATCTCAATAGGGCTTATTTTCGGGGGGAGGGCTTATTTTAGAGGAATCTTACACAGTAAGGGGAGGGCTTATTTTCGGGATGGGTCTTATTATCAGGGAAACATGGTAGCTCTGTCACTCTGAGTGAGCTACTTAATTCCTCTTAGCCCCAGTTTTTTCATCTGTAAAATGGGATGATAGCACCTATTTCTTAGGTTTACTGAGAGGATTTAATTGCATTTTGGGGGGTCCTCTCATTATTCTGGCTTCCCTAAGATGGAACCTGGGAACTAGAGGGACTATCACTTCCTCAAGGGTTTCCCCAGCTCCTTTGTTCAGCCCTCAGACTTACAAGATTTCAAACAAAGAACAGGTATTATTTGCACAGTGAAAGGATAAAGGACTTGCTGGTGAACTCTTGAGTTCAAAAAGTCCTTTTTCCCTTCCAGTAGGCCTCTTGCCCCCTTATTCCTGTGATTCACAGTGTGTGCACCCCAAAAACTGTGTGCAACAGAAATCCTTACCCAAATAATACTCAGAGGTTTCTCAAGGTAGGAAGCAGAAAAGAATGGTTTATTTACGATCTGGAGAAAGGGCCACCCTCCTGACAAATGGTCAGGGAGGAGAAGCAATTTACAAAAGGAAATGGTGAAGTTATAAAGCCATAATGTGGAATTCTCCCCCACCCCCCTCCTGACCCTTTTCTTCCATTGGCTGGAAGTTAGGTGTATAATCTAAACGCGGCAATCTACCTCAAGTATCAGAACAAGGAAAGAGTGACCACCCAATATACATTTGAGAAAGCACTTCTGTCCTTATTTGGCATATCTTGTGCTGAGGTGGCACTGGGGAGGGTCTCCATTGCTCTAAGTCCCAGATTCCTGCAAGGTCAGGTGACCTCTAAACTTAGGCCTAGTGGATGCTGAAGCCACTCTAGACTTGATTTTTCAGAATGGGGAAACTACACTGCAAATTATCCCTCAACAGGACTATTTCCCTAGTTGGGCTTCCTGTGAAAAGCAGTGAGGACTTGGGATCTGATTCTCCACACTGCTGCTTGGCTACTGTTTGTATTCTGTGATCACAGCCTCTTCTATACTCTGACACTCTGACCCCCAGATACTGATGGTGGAAAGTCTTTAATGGGTCTCTCCTGGGTTCCACTGCCTGTCTTTTTTTCTGGGCCTAGTCTTCCTTTTACTCTTGGACACCTTCTTAACAAATATCCTTGACCATGGGGAGGGGAAGGACTCTGAGGTCTTATCCTCTGCTAGCCAGTGTCTGCCCTGGGAGAAGGTTTGGACCAGGGCCACTGACAGTCTGCACCCCATTTTCCAAAGGAGCCTTTTCTAAGTAAGACCTTTCACAGTCCCTCATTCTAGACTTCATTTCTTGCTTAATGCAGCCTAACGTCATACTGTCCTTATTATACATTATTCCCTTTATGAGCCTGCCAGTTGTGCCCGACTGGCATCCTTGATATCTCTCACATGACATTCTCCCTAAGCCTTTGCACAAATTGAGCCCCATATATGTAATTAAGTACTTCTGCCTCTTAGAATCTCTAGTTTCCTTCTATTTATTTATTTTTTACTAAGAGGCCATTCTCTGCCTCATTTCTTATTAACCCTTAATCACTGAATGGGTATTGCCTCAGTCAAAATGAGACCCGTTAAAGACCTTAGCTTGAAAAGACCAAGGTTCCCTACATCATCCTGTGCCATCACCATGTCCTAATCTATATCTGGTCACTGAACCCAAATGGCTCAGGAGAAAGTGAGGCTAGTGACTTTGCACAGCCCTCCCTCACTTAAATCCAATTCACTTGAATGTCATAGCCTCACCTCCTTGATGTCATGGTCCTCTTCAAGAAACAAGGTCATTTCAAATGCCTCCTCCCATGAGGTCTTTCCTAATTCCACCAATCAGAAATGCCTTCCCTAGCCCACATGAACTTGCATTTACTTTGTAGTTACTTATATATGCACTTAAAGCAGCTAAATAGTGCAGTGGATAGAGTGTTGGGCCTAGAGTCAGGAAGACCTGACTTTAAATCCAGCCTCAGACACTCATTAGCTGTGTGACCCTGGGCAAGTCACTTAACCTTGTTTGCCTCAGTTTCCTCATGTGTAAAATGAGCCTAGAAATGGCAAGCCACTCTAGTATCTTTGCCAAGAAAATCCCAAATGAGGTCATGACAAGTCAGAAACAACTGAAAATGACTGACCCAACAACAAAACATATGTACTTGTTTTCTTCCCAGATAGAATGTAAACTCCCTGAGGACAAGGATTGTTTTACTTTTGTCTTTGTTTTATCAGCACCTGGTACATAGTAGGAACTTAATACAAGCTTGTTAATCTATTCCTACAATATGTCAGTCAAGAGTTTTCAGAGGAAGGATAAGCAAACAGTCTTGGAGTTTTTGGAAGAGGTTGGCTTTTGTTTCTCCTTATTTTATTTCATCTTTCCTTCTGGTTTCCTGGCACTTCTCCATTCCTGCCTTATGGTGTTTACCAGTTTTAGCATCACAACTTGAGAGTATTATCAACCCAGTTTCCATTCCAACACAGTGTTGCACTCGATGTTATTTCTGTAGCCATCTCAGAGACCTCCGTTTTTTCATGGCTCTTCACTGCTGTTTTAAATTCAACAACCTTTTATTAAATGTCTTCTTTGTACAGAGAATGATGCTGAGTGCTAGGAGAGAAAGAAAGATGAGGTCTCTCCTTGAAAGGGGATCACAGTGTAACAGGGTGATACTGGAGTCCCAAACACTCTCAGGCATACTTTGGTCATACATAAAATTCATGGGTGATGGGTTGCCTCTGCCTCTGTAGATATGCCCCTTCCTCCTACTACCTCACACCCCCATCTCATCCCTATCCTCCTCTGCCTCTTTTCTGGAACCCTCTATTTTTGGAATAATCCATACTAGAAATGGCTGTGCCCTGTGATTGACTTGGTGGGGGTGACATGGTCACAAACCTCTGACCACTCCCCTGCAGTGTCATCAGAAGTGGGAGTCAGAATCACTCCCTTACTCTGCTGGTCTGTGTAACTTTATCGTCCCTCTCAAACAGAACTATGGTGTATTTTTATTATTGGGTATTGGGCATTGTGTGTTTCATGGATTATAGACATGTGAGTTATTTTTATTATCTATGGTTATATTTTTCATGGGCATGTTTTATAAGAAGTTCCCCAGTATCCTCGGTGCATCCCAAAGTTAAGATGGAGAATTTTTAGAGAGATACTAAGAAAAATCAGATGGAAAGAAAAGTCATGAATAGGTTGTAATATGTGCCATTGGACAGAGTACCCCCATCAGTGAAATGGGAGATCTGTGGAAGCACTAGTGTCATTAAATTATGGATACGTGATTTTCTATCAGATGAGATATGTGAGCATATGTCAAAGTGTATTTTTGTGGATGCACACAAATGTTTAGGATAATTTCCATGCCAGTATATCTGGGGAAATGGAAAGTTGGCGTGGCCAGTGTGATAATAGACAGCAATGAAGAGCAGTTAATTCCAGAGCTTGAGGGATTTAATGTGGGTGACATTTGTGTTCACATCATGATTCAAGGAAATCAGCTTAAAAATTCAGCATTTGATTCCATAATGATAGTCTCTCTAGCCTTTAGTTTTATAAAGGGTTTTTTTTTTTCCTCACAACAGCTGGGTGGGATGGGCAAAGGAAGTATCACTTTTACTTTTAGCTAGGCAAGCTGAGGCTCCCAAAATGTCAGTGTTTATGCCTTGAGTCACATGCCTAATAATGACTGACAATGGGATTCTGGGAGAAACTTAGATCTGTAACAACTAAAGACATCATTTAAAAAATGACAGCTCACTATTTATATGATACTTTAAAGTATGCACAGCTCTTTTTTTGGGAGGGCAGGGGGAGAGGAGGCAATCAAGGTTAAGTGACTTGGCCAGGGTCACACAGCTAGTGAGTATCTGAGGTCACATTTTAACTCAGGTCCTCCTGACTCCAGGGCTGGTGCTCTATCCACTTCGCCACCTAGCTGCCCTGCAAAGTACTTTCCATACATGTTATCATTTGGTAAGCGACAGAGTCTGGATTGATCTCGGGTCTTCTGAAGTCTCATTGATGCCATATGACTCCAAATCCAAAGGTTTGCTAAGTGCCAGCTATGCAGTAGGCAGATTCCAGTTGCTGGAGTGTCTACAGTCTTATAGCCGGGAGGTGCCGAGAGGCGGCAACAATGGTAGGAGTGTTAGCTTGGAAGTCAGGAAGCCTGATTCCACTCCAGATGTTCCACTAACTTCCCATGTAATTTTTACAAGTCACTGAAGCTCTCTAGACTCCTTCGTAAAGGGAAGAGTGACTAGGGGGTTGTTGCTGTTGTTGTTATTTGTCCTTTGTTCTCAAAGAGGATCATGGCGTCAGGAAGGTGATGCCCTGACTTGCAAGTGCACTGGATTTAAGTGAGGGAGGGCTGTGCAAAGTCACCAGTCTCACTTTCTCCTCCTGAGCCATCTGGGTTCAATGTCAAGATAAGGATCCGGATGACTGGATATGGTCCCGGTTGGGGGGTTGGGATAAGGGGAGAGAGGTGAACTAGATGCCTAAAGGACTTCTTGGCTTTGCCATTATATCTCCCATGTTCCAGGTTTCCTTCAAGGTTCTAAAGCTCTGATACTGATCCTGCTTCTATCACTTAACATTCTGTGTTCTACTGGAAACAAAATTTGATTGGGGAATGGCTATGCAAGTTGTGGTACATGAATGTAAAGGATTATTGCTGTAAGGAACTATGGATATGATGAAAATGTGGAAAGCTTACAGGAACTGAAGCTGAGTGAAATAAGCTCAACAAAGAAAACAATATACACAATAGCTACAACAATGGAAAGATAAAGAACAAGAACCACAAAACAATCAAAAAGAAAGCCTGAAAATGACAAAGAACAAGCATGGCCCCAGAGAAGAGATGTGAGAAGACACCCCTGAATCTCACTCCTTTGAAGAGATGGGAGCTTCACAGGTGTAGAACATCACATATATTTTCAGACTTTTTTAATACATTGATCACTATTTTTTTCTTCTTCTCTCTCTTTTAAAAATATTCTTATATGGGGTGGCTGGGTGGCTCAGCAAGTAAGAGCACCGGCTTCAGTGTCAGGAGGACCTGGGGATCAAATCCAGGCTCAGATACTTAGCACCACACCCAGAAAAAACTGGCTGTGTAACCTTGAGCAAGTTACTTAACCCCAATTGCTTTAAAAAAATATATTCTTATGTTTTACATGGTTGCACATATATAATCTATATCAAATTGTTTACCATCTTAGGGAGGGTAGAAGTGAAAGAGGGAAGGAGAAAATTTGGAACTCAAAATTTTAAAAAATGAATGTTAAAAATTGTCTTTATATGTAATTGGAAAAAATAAAATACTATTAAAAAACCAAAAATATCTTCTTTGTTATATGGAATGGTTCTCTGTGAAGGGGAGAAAAGGAGAGATACCAGGAGAAATTTTTGCAATACAAAACTAAATGATGTTCACAAAAATATTTTTGAAAAAAAAATTAAAAACATTCTAAGTTCTTTGTCATTCTGTTTTTAGATGAGGCCATGGTAGCTTTATTTCTGCAGTCATTTACGTTTAGGTTGGTGGAATAGATAAAACCATTCAAAGAACTAAGCTTTAGGATTATATGAACACTTGATATGAAGATATGTAGATTATCATTCATTAGAGAAGCCCTAACAGTTAACCTTGAAAAAGATGTACCTTTGCTGTACTCTGAGAAAACTCTTGGACCAGCAGTTCTTTCTTGCCAAATTAAGGTATCATATTCAAAATAGCTTGGGGTTTATGCCAGTCTTTCCTGGCTGTGATTTAAATCATGAAACCAATCTGTTCAGGGAGCTGGACCCAACTTTTCCTACTTTGGGAGCTGGTGTACTCACTGGGAAATACAGATGCATGCAGGTCAGAAAAGCTGTCCAGGAGCTGGAAGAAAGCAGCCTTTATGAGTTGTTAAGTTTCTTTTTAAAAAGAATTCTTATTTTTATTAGTAGCTTTTATTTTTATATATCACCTTTCTGAATGTGTCCCTTCCCTGTCCCCTCTCCAATGAGTTATCCCTTATAGAAATTAAAAAAACATTTCAAGTTTAAATGTAAAGATTTTTTAAAGTGAGGGGGAAAAAACGTTCAAGTAAACCAATCAGCAGCACATTACTTATGCCTGATGGTATATGCAATATTGTGTGCCCACATGCCTCCACTTCTACAAAGAGATGTAAGAGGAGTAGAAACAGGACCTCCCGCAGCTCCAGCTCCCACCACCTCCAATCCATGTAAAAGGGGACTCTAAACAAACTTTGGAGCTATAGAACCCACAAAATGACATAGAGAAGCTCACCTCCCACTGAGAACAGCCCGGCAGGCTGGCAGGTATCAGCCAGCGCAGCGCTCTGGGAGCCGACCCCAGCCCTGCAGGAGCCAGGTTTTAGCCCTAGGGCGGGTCTGACCAACCACCAGCTGGAGGGACTCCAGATCACCAGCAGCTGTGGTGGTTTCCAGAATTATCAACACATAGATGCTAAGGACAAAGTGAGAAGTCAGTGCAGTGTGGACTTTGGGATCCAGTAGTTGTGAGTGGAGGAATTAGTGTTAGGCAAGAAGCCACTGAGGGCTATGGCCTCCACATGGCAGCTTCAGCTCCTGGCCTGCAGTGTGTAGGGGGACCAAGCAACCAGTCTGAGGGGTAATTGCTCCTGCTTTAACCTGCTTGGATCTGGATTGCAGTCTAGGCTAGAGGTCCTGGGGTGTGCAACCAGCTTGCTAGAGTGTGTGGAGGCTTCAGAGAGGGCACCCAACTAATACCTCCAGCAGCTGAGAAAACCCCAGCATTTGGAACAAAGCTCAGCATCCCCCCACCCCCTCCACCCCGGTCTGGTGGCAGAGTCCTACTGTGGCAAAAAGCCCAAAAGTCAAGTAATTGAGTGGAGACATGACCAGGCAAAGGAAGCAAACCAAGCAAAGAAATCCAACATTAGACTCCTATTTGTGGGACAAAAAGGAGCAAAGCATGTAACAGGAAGAAGACAGTGAAGTCAGAACTCCTACACCAAAAGCTTCTAAGAAAAATACAAGCTAGTTACAGGCCATAGAAGACCTTAAGAAGCAGATAAGAGAATTGGAGGAAAAATTGGGAAGAGAAATTAAAATGATGCAAGAAAATTATGAAATGAGAGTCAATAGCCTGACTGAGGAAAATAATACCTTAAAAAACAGACTAACTCAAATGGCAAAAAGAGGCTCAAAAAGGCAATGAGGAGAAGAATGCCTTAAAAAGCTGAATTTGCCAGATGGAAAAAGAATCTCAAAAGTTCAGTGAGGAGAATCATTCCTTCAGAATTAGATTGGAGCAAATGGAAGCTAATGACTTTATGAGAAATCAAGATGCTGTTAAACAGATCCAAACAAATGAAAGAATAGAAGGCAATGTGAAATATCTCATTGGGAAAACCACTGACCTGGAAAATAGATCCAGGAGAGATAATTTAAAAATTATTGGACTACCTGAAATCCATGATCAAAGAAAGAACCTAGAAATCATCCTTCAAGAAATTCTCAAGGAAAACTGCCCTGATGAGGGCAAAATAGAGGTTGAAAAAATCCACCGATCACCCCTTGAAAAAGATCACAGGAAGAAAACTTGTAGGAATATTATAGCCAGGTTCCGAAATTCCCAGATCAAAGAGAGAATATTACAAGCAGCCAGGAAGAAACAATTTGAATATTGTGGAAACACAATCAGGATAACTCAGGATCTGGCGGCTTCTACACTGAGGGATCGAAGGTCTTGTAATATGATATTCCGGAGGTCAAAGGAGCTGGGATTAAAACCAAAAATCACCTACCCAGCAAAACTGAGTATCATGTTTCAGAGGAAAATATGGTCATTTAGTGGAATAGAGGAATTTCAAGCATTTTTGATGAAAAAAAAAAGAGTTGAATAGAAAATTTGACATTCAGATACAAGAAGCATGAGAAGCTAAACAGGGAAAAGAAATCATAAGGAACTTATCAAAGCTGAACTATTAACATTCCTACATTGTAACTGATGAAACTTTTCTCAGTATGAAAATAGTTGAAGGGAATAGAAATACATATATATATATATATATATATATACATATCGGAGGGTATATAGGCATATGAATACATATGTGAATGTGTGTATATATGTTTACAGGTATACATAGATAGAAGGCACAGGACCAATTTAATAGGAAGGAATGATTCTTAAAAGGTGAAATTAAGAGGTGAGAGAGGAATATGAGGACATGGAGAAAGACAGAATGGGGTAAACTATCTCATATAGAAGAGGCAAGGGAAAATGGTTATAATGGAGGGTAAGAATAGGAAGGCAAAAGGGAATTCAACCTTATTCTCATTGAAAGAGACGGAAGAGGTACATTTAAAGAAAAACACACCTCTTAATATTAAAGCAGAGTCCTATGAAATTTGGGGGTCAGAATATTTTTTTCTGAATTCACAAACCTGAGTTTGGAGCTAGAGATCCAGTTTCAAATCTCCTCCTGGTGCTCTCAGAGGGATAAGAGACTACAGAGGAATAGTTGCAAAGCAAGCCTCTTGCTTTTTAGTAGCAAAATGAGTGGCCAGAGGAGTGGAAGGAGGAATACTTTTTTTTTTGATATGGCCAATGTGTTGGTTTTAAGAGAGGGTTCTACTTGGTGGGAATAAGGGGGAAGGGGAGGGAAGGGAAGACTCATTAGGAAGTAATGACAATAGGAGGAAAAGGAGAAACAATAAATAATGCAAAGGAGATTTGCTAGGGTAGGGGGAAGGATTTGGAACTGAAAATGAATTTCTTTTCTTATTTTGAAAACAATTTATTTAATATTGGAAATCATTGTTCTTTAACTGTTTCATAGAATTGACACATACATCCAACTGATCATTCTCCCCATCCCACCCCCATCCTGTGTTATGAATTTTTTTTTAAGGAAAGGTTTGCATTTCATTTGATTATCACAACAACCCTGTGAGCTAAGCACTATGGCTGTCAGTCTACTTTACCTTTAACTTTCTACCTTCTCTGCCTTTGCTCAAGCCTTTTTTACTATACCTGTGACACTCTCCCTTCTTAGCACTTTTGGGATAACCTCTGTCCTATGAGGAGTGGCCCCTGTGGGACAACAGATGGCTGGCTTGGCCCAGTCTTGGCACTAGAACTTTCAGCAGATGCTTCCACTGCTAGGGCTTGAACTGAGAATGGTTGGCATATCATGGAATCACAAAATCTCAGAGCTGGAAAGGACTTGGGAGGGCATCTATTCCAATCCATATCTGAGCAGGAATTCTCCTCTACTTCATTTCTGACAGGTAGCCTTCCAGCTTTCATTTGAAAATTCTTGTTCGGTCATAGCCAACTCTTCATGACCCCACTTGGGGTTTTCTTAGCAGAGGTACTAGAGCGGTTTGCCATTTCATTCTCTAGCTCATTTTACAGATGAGGAAACTGAGGCAAATAGGGTGAAGTAACTTGCCTAGAGTCACACCGCTAATAAATGTCTGAGGTCAGATTTGAACTCAGGAAGATGAGTCTTCCTGACTCCGGGCCTGGCACTCTGTCCACTGTACCACTTAGCTGACCACTTGAAAAATGGAGGTTGGGAATTATGGGGAACCCATTATTTATGAGGCAGTCCATTCTTTTTTTGATAGTTCTCATCATGAGGAAGTTTTAAGTTGAAATCTGCTTTCCAGGAACCTCACCTTAGTGCTCCTAGTTCTGTCCCTCTGGGACCAAGAAAGCCAAGTCTAATCTCTCCTCCCTGTAAAAAAAAAATTCAAATACTTGAAGAAACATCCCAGGAGAACCAAACCAACACTGGGAATCAGAGGGCAATGATGAGGCTGTTGGCAGGGGAACCTGGCAGGGTCTCTCAAGAAGCCTCAGCAAAGAGGCTGGGAACTAATGACTCAGGCATCAAACATAGCTAGCAGTGCTCCCCACAAGCCAGCATCATAGATGTGGTGAAAATCAGAGGGGAAGATAACATGCCTGCAGGAAGGCATGATAAAGAGGGACATAATATTTCCCAAAGGACACCATTAAAATTTTTAAAATATACTCTTTTTATTATGTTACCAAAAATTATATCTATATAGGACTATAAGGCTTTGAACTCAAAAGGAGTCTAGCAATAATAATTTTGTTCTTATTGAATCAGTTTTTGGTCATGTTCGACTCTTTTTGACACCATTTGGGGTTTTTTTGACAAAGATACTGGAGTGGCTTGCCATTTCTTTTTCAAGCTCATTTTACACATAAGAAACTGAGGCAAATAGGATTAAATGACTTGCCCAGAGTCACAGAGGTAGGAAATGTTTGAGGACCAGATTTGAACTCAGGAAAATTCTTCCTGATTCCAGTTCTGGTGATCTATCCACCTACTGTCCTAGTAATAAGAATAGCAGGCATTAATATGGTGCTTTATGATATTTGTTTTCTCATTTTTTCCTTACACAGTAGTTACTCTGTGAAGTAGGCATGAAAAAGCACTATTATCCCAGTTTTATAGATGAGGAGGCTTAGGCTCAGAGAGGTTAAGGTAAGGTTAAGCCTTTGGTCAAACAACTAATAAGTGACAGAAATGGGATTTGAATCCAGGTTTTCTTCCCTCCATGTTAAGCATTCAATCCACTGTACCATATAAGGAAACTGAGGCTCAGAAAGGCCAAGGTTATACAGTAAGTGGTAGAGCTGGGGCTTGAACCCAGGTCTTTTGACTCCAAATCTATTGCTTTTTCTACTATCCCACAGCTGATCAGAAATGGAAGTAGGTTGGTCATATAGTGAGGGTTAGAGAGAATAGGTTGACATATAGGTCAATAGGGTATCCATTATATATGGTCTCCATGATATATTTCAAGAATCAAAGGAAGACTTTCATGGTGTTGGGTGGGACCTTTAGGAAGGATTTATGAAAAGGCATGGATAAGAATTGTACAGTTTGAGAAAATGTGGGAGGACTGAAACGGGGACAAATGGAGGGAACAAGCATGTTAGTGACAACAGACATCTATAGTATAAATACCTTGAGTGGCATTTTTTGGAAAAAAAGGGAGCCATCTGTATAGAGGTAATTATAGCAGCATTATTTACTCTTCTTCTTATTTTTTTTTATGAGCGATTGGGGTTAAGTAACTTGCTCAAGGTTACACAGCCAGGTGTTTCTGGGTGGGTGCTAGGTGTCTGAGCCCAGGATTCAATCTCCAGGTCATACCCGACACTGGGGCTGGTGCTCTTACTCGCTGAGCCACCTGGCCTCCCCTAAGCAGTCAGGGTTAAATAACTTGCTCAAGGTTACACGGCCAGGTGTTTCTGGGTGGGTGCTAAGTGTCTGAGCCTGGATTCGATCCCCAGGTCATCCCGACACTGGGGCCGGTGCTCTTACTTGCTGTGCCACCTGGCTGCCCCAGCATTATTTATTATTATAAAAAAACTAGAAACAACCGAGATGCTGAACAACACAGGCATGATTGAATAAACTGTGGCAGGTACATCGGTGTAATGGAATTATATTCAAAGCAATTAGGGTGGTTTAATCTGAGGAATAAAAATAAATATGGAAAGGCCTACATGATATAATGTGAAGTAAAGGGAGCAAATACAAAATAAGTCCATCTACACACTGCCAACAACTACATGAGAGGAAGAATGTCTACACAGATCTAGGGGTATACAGACAAACAGGGAGAACCCTAGCAGTCCCAGAGGGAACTGGTGATAAGTTGTTTGGGAATTTAGTATATTGAAATTTCTTTTCTAAATGTAAATAATTGCCATTATCCCGAGAATGCTCCCCACCTCCTGACAGAAAGATGACGGACTCAACATGCCATGTGGGACACACATCTTTGGACATGACTGCTGAGAGAATATTTATTATAAGGGTTTTGTTTTTCTTTCTTTCTCTTTTTTTTTAATTAGGGGGCAGGGAAGGGGAAAGGAAAATAAAATAAATGCTTGTCAGTTGCAAAATCATAATTTAATTTTAAAATGTAGCTTGTAAGTACATGCTTGATATGTATTGCTAATTAAAAGTAAGTTTATAATGCATTTTAAAAAGAAAAGAATGTCAACAAAACATTAAAAAATACACAGAAGAAAGCTGAAGGAAGTTTATAAGGAAGCATGGACTAGTAGGGAAGTATTGGTACTATTGTATTATTTCCTACTTAATAGTATTTTATTTTTTCAAATTACATGTAAAGATAGTTTTTAACATTCACTTTTATAAGACTTTGAGTTTCAAATTTTTTTTCTCTCCCTCCCTCCACTCTTCTCTCCATAAGACAGCAAGCAATCTGATATAGACTATACATGTACAATCATATTAAACATATTTCCACATTAGGTACTAAGCTTACTTTTTTTTTGCTTTTTTTGGAGGGCAATTGAGGTTAAGTGACTTGCCTGAGGTCACATGGCTAGTTTTTGTGTTAAGTGACTGAGGCCGGATTTGAACTCAGGACCTCCTGACTCCAGGGCCGGTGCTCTATTCACTGCACCACCTAGTGGCCCGAATAAGCTTATTATTAATAGGTATTAAACTTATTATGTCCTTAAGCAAAAACCCATGCTGGACTTCATAGAGATTCATGGTTTCTTATACGAATCTTGTTTTTTCTGTTCTTTGAAAATGGAAATATCCAAGTTTGTAGCACTTTTAAAGTTCATAATAAAAAAGAAAACTTTAAAAAGAAAAAAAAATAATTTCAGTACTTCAAGGATCACTGGCATCAGTGCTTTTCCCACAGAAATAGATTGCTGCCTCACCATGCCCGAGGAGACATTTTTCCTAAATTGCTCCAGTCAAAACAATTCATCTGCTGATGGCCAACCGTCTGGTGCCTTTCCATGCTTAGACAGTCTGGTCCTCAAACACTAGCAAAGGCCATAGTCAAATCCTTTCTAGGGTGGTAGAAGAGCCCAGATTTGGCACTTTACCAGAATATCCTTTAGGAGTCCATACTATAAGGAGGCATCAGAGGAGGACATTAATGGAAGAAAATAACATAAAATGAAAGAGTAGTGTATTTCTTTTCAAAGATCATTCCCATCCATTTTATCCTCATGTGACAGCCCTGTGAATAGTAGGAAAGGACAATGTTTAGCATCACAGTTAGGGAAATGCAGGAACAATGAGCTGAAACCATACAACAGTAAAAGAACACAGAGAAGCTAGCAGCTGATCTGAGATGCCTTTATGGATGTACAGATGAAAAGTGAAGGGGAGAGACATAAGGAGGGGGAGAGACTGGGGACCATCGCTGGAAGTAATTGACTAATAGAGGCATGGAGGTGGGTAAGTGGATAGAGGGCTGGAGTGAGAAAGACTTAAAAATCTGACCTCAGACACTTACTAGCTGTGACCCTGGGCAAGTCATTTAACCCTGTTTGCCTCAGTTTTCTCACCTAAAGACAGAGATAATAACAGCACACAAACTCCCAGGGTTGTTGTGAGGATCAAATGAGACAATATTTGTAAAGTGCTTAGCACAGTTCACACAGTAGGCACTTAAGTGGGTGTTTCCTTCCTACTACTACATAACCTTGTGAGAGACCCATTTAAAGGCATTTTGTTTTTTAATTAAACATCTTGTAATTGAAAAAAACAAAACTATTTTCTCTCTTTCCATTCCCACATGGAAAAAGAAAACTGGTAACAAAGATGTATAGTCAATCAGAACAAATCCATTACACTAACCATGTCCAAAAAATGTCTGCATGTCATTCTGCGCCCAAAGTCCATCACTTGTCAGGAGGTGAGTAGCATATTCCATCATGACTCCTCTTGAATTATGGTTTGTCTTTACATTGGTTGGAATCCGGAAGTCTTTCCATGATTTTCGTCTTTAAAATGTTGCTATTGAGTGAACTGTTCTCCTGGTTCTGTTCATTTCATTCTTCATCAGTTGTTACAGATTTTCCCAGGGTTCTCTGATATCATCTCTTTTATCACATACTCGAAGGGACTTTTCTTTTTTTTTTTTTAATTTAAATGCTTTATTAACTGCTGATTTACATCATTCGTTTCCACCAGATTTTGAGTTACAAATTTTCTCCCCGTTTTTCCCCCACCCATCCCCCCAAAACAGCAGTCCCACAGGATATCCCTACCTCCAATCTGCTCTCTCCCATATTTTCTCCCATACCCGTTTCAAGTTTTCCAGTGGATCTCTATGCCTCAGTGCCTGTATATCTTTTTTCTTAATTACATGTAAGATGGTATTAATAATAGTATATATATACACACACACACACACATATATATATATATTTGAATATTTTATTTTAAAACTTTCAGTTCCAGATTCATTCCCTTCTCCCCCCTGCCACCCACCCCCACTGGGGAGACAAGCAGTTCAGTATAGGTTGTACATGTGTGGCTAATGCAAAACAATAACATAGTAGATGTATTGTAAAAGACTGACTATTTTTCCCTCCCTCCTATCCCACCTCCCACTTGTTCTATTCTCTACTTTGATCCTGTCCCTTTTCAAAAGTGGGTGCTTCCAACTTCCCTCCCCCCCCCAGCCTGCCCTCCCTTCCATCATCCCCCCTCACATCCCCTTCCCCCCCATTCTCCTGGAGGGTGAGATCCCCTATTTAGTGTGTATTTCCCTCCCTTCTCAAGCCAGATTCAATAGGAATAAGGTCGACCTATTCCCTTTTGCCTTCCTATTCTTCCCCTCCATTGTAACCATTTTCCCTTGCCTCTTCTGTGTGAGATAGTTTGCCCCACTCTGTCTCTCCCCATCTCCTCCCATTATATTCCTCTCACCTCTTAATTTCACCTTTTAAGTATCATCCCTTCCTGTTAAATTGGTCCCGTGCCCTCTATCTATGTATACCTGTAACCATATATATACACATTCACATATGTATTCATATGCCCGCATACCCTCATATAAAGACATATATATATATTTCTAATCCCTTCAACTACTGAGAAAAGTTTCATAGGTTACAATTATTGTTTTTTCATGTAGGAATGTTAATAGTTCAACTTTGGCCAGGTGGCTCAGCAAGCAAGAGCACCTGTTCCAGTGCCGGGATGATCCGGATCAAATCCGGGCCCAGAGACTCAGCACCACACCCAGAAACAACAACTGGCCATGCAACTCCGAACAAGCCACTCAACCCCGATTGCCTCAAACAAAAAAATAGTTCAACTTTGATAAGTTCCTTATGATTTCTTTTCCCTGTTTACCTTCTCATGCTTCTCTTGCTTCTTGTATCTGAATGTCAAATTTTCTATTCAACTCTGGTTTTTTCAGCAAGAATGCTTGAAAGTCCTCTATTCCAATGAATGACCATATTTTCCCCTGAAACATGATACTCAGTTTTGCTGGGTAGGTGACTCTTGGTTTTAATCCCAGCTCCCTTGACCTCCGGAATATCACATTCCAGGCCCTTCGATCCCTCAGTGTAGAGGCTGCCAGATCCTGGGTTATCCTGATTGTGTTTCCACAATATTCAAATTGTTTCTTCCTGGCTGCTTGTAATATTCTCTCCTTAATCTGGGAATTCTGGAACCTGGCTATAATATTCCTAGGAGTTTTCTTTTTGGGATCTTTTTCAGGAGGTGATCGGTGGATTCTTTCAACCTCTATTTTGCCCTCTTGTTCTAAAACATCAGGGCAGTTTTCTTTGAGGACTTCTTGGAGGATGCTTTCCAGGCTCTTACTTTGGTCATGGCTCTCAGGCAGTCCAATAATTTTTAAATTATCTCTCCTGGATCTATTTTCCAGGTCAGTGGTTTTTCCCATGAGATATTTCACATTGCCTTCTATTCTTTCATTTGTTTGGATCTGTTTGACAGCATCTTGATTTCTGATAAAGTCATTAGCTTCCATTTGCTCCAATCTAATTCTGAAGCAATGATTCTCCTCAGTGAGCTTTTGAGATTCTTTTTCCATCTGACAAATTCGACTTTTTAAGGCATTCTTCTCCTCATTGCCTTTTTGAGCCTCCTTTGCCATTTGAGTCAGTCTGTTTTTTAAGGTATTATTTTCTTCAGTCAGGCTGTTGACTCTCATTTCATAATTTTCTTGCATTGTTCTCATTTCTCTTCCCAATTTTTCCTCCACTTCTCTTATCTGCTTCTTAAGGTCCTCTATGGCCTGTAACCAGCTTGTATTTTCCTTTGAAGCTTTTGGTGCAGGAGTTCTGACTTCACTGATTTCCTCCTGTTCCATGCCTTGCTCTTTCTTATACCCAAAATAGGAGTGTAATGTTGGAATCTTCTGTCTGCTTTGTTTCCTTTGCCTGCTCATTTTGCCACTCAATGATTTGACTTTTGGGCTTTTTGCCACAGTAGGACTCTGCCACCAGACAGGGGAGTTTTCGTCCCAAACGCTGGGGTTTTCTCAGCTGCCGGAGGTATTAGATGGGTGCCCTCTCTGAGGTCTCTACACGCTCTGGCAAGCTGGACACACACCCCAGGACCTCCACCCTAGACTGCAATCCAGATCCAAGCAGGTTAAAGCAAGAGCGATGACCCCTCAGACTGGTGCTTGGTCCCCCTACACTCTGCAGGCCAGGAGCTGAAGCCGCCACATGGAGCTGGCAGGCTGTGCTGGCGTCAGTGGTTTCTTGCTCCGGGGGTAAAAGCCATGCACTCCCACTTCCTGGGTCCCAAAGTCCAGACTGCACTGGCCTCTCACCTTGTCCTTCGCATCTATGTATTGATAAATCTGGAAACGGCCACAGCTGCTGCTGATCTGGAGTCCCTCTGGCTGGCGGCTGGTCAGGCCCGCCCTGGGGCTAAAGCCTCGGCGTGGTGCTGGGCTCTGCTCCCAGAGCGCTGCGCTGGCCGATTCCTGCCGGCCTGCCGGGCTGTCCTCAGCGGGAGGTTAGCTTCTCTGTGTCATTTTGTGGGTTCTGCAGCTCCAAAGTTTGTTTAGAGTCCCCTTTTTACATGGATTGGGGAGGGTGGAAGCCGGAGCCGCGGGAAGGTCGTGCTTCTACGTCGAAGGGACTTTTCTAACCCTATTCCAAGATTAATCATTACAATTTGATGAACTGAGGAAACGGAAACCCAGAGAAGTTCAGTAATTCAATTAAAGTGAGTTTGTGGCAGGAGCAGGATTTGCCCCTCAGCCTCCTAAGCACTAGGGCACAGTGTTCTTCACTATCCTAACTGCCTCTCAAGGATGAGAAACCTGAGGTGGAGGAAAGCTGTCACGTTTAGACAGTACAGATACCTAGCACATCCTTACTGACAGACTATGGTAAGGAACCATGGCACTTCAGACACTCGTGATTCTTCAAAGTTTCACATGCTTTATGTTTTGAAGTAAGCATAAAGAAAAAAAATGTCACTAATACTAAGGTACTATGGTGCTGCTGCAAATGGCCCAGCTGTTCTGGAAATCAATTTGGAATCATTCTTTTAAAAAACAAAATCACACACTTGACCATACCTTTTGACCCAATGATACCATTACTAAATATTAACCTAAAGCAGGTCAAAGTGAGAGGGAAAGGTCCTCTATATACAAAGATGTTTATAATAGCACTTTTTGTCATAAAGAACTGGAAGGCATGTGAATGGTATAAAGCAGTGTTCTCACTAAGTTCAACATCAATAAGGGGACCCGCCTTCCCGTAGAATGAGGGGAACACTGTGTTACCCTGTGGAAGGGGCAAATTAGCTCAGGAAGGACACAGAGCAGGTCAAAACTCGCACTGGTTGGTGACAGACTCAGGCCAATTAGTCTGCATTTCCAGGCTGAAGTGGATAAATCCAAACTTGAAAAAAAAACAAAATGCAATATTATGATTTGAAAGTGCTTTTTATAACAGACACACAAAGGCAGTGTAAATAGGATTGGATTATAGGATCACACATTTAGAGTTGGAAGGGACCTTTGAGTTAATCTAGCCTGATCCTCTCCTTTTTACAGGAATGGAAGTAGAAGTCCAGATGGTTATCTATAATCTCTCTTCCCACCTTCTCTATGCTGTGCCAAACTAATCTTCCTTGTGCAGGGATTCAGTCACATCCCTCCTCTTGCTCAAAAACATCAGTGGTTCCTTTATGACCACTGAGTGACAGAAAGAGCAGGTCTGACTAACCTGAGTGACCTTTCTCCCAATTGTGGGAGCCTGAGGGTTAAGACATGCAAGTTCTTTAATCAAAACGTATTCAACAAGTGTGGGGGAGCTCGCCTGTAATCTCCAATACTGGGGAGGCTGAGGCTGGGGATCTCTTGAGTTTGAACTTTTGAGTTGCAGTAGGGCTAAAGTTTGACATTAATATGGGCGTGGGGAGGTTGCCTAAAGAGGGATGAACTAGATGAGGTTGGAATTGGAGCAGGTAAAAGCCACACCAATCAGTGGAGGTATCTGGCCTGTGAGTGACTACTGAACTTCTAGCTTGGGAGAGCTTAAAAGATCCAGTCTCAGAAAAGCCCAAACCAAAAAAAACATATTCAATAATCCCAGGTAAAAGCAATCCATAAAACCATAATAGTAGTCAATATCTTTCTAGTTTTATCTATCTATCTATCTATCTATCTATCTATCTATCTATCTATCTATCTATCTATCTATCTATCTATCTATCTATCATTTATCTATCTACCTATCTAATAATTCATAAGGAAGTTCCCTGGATTTTTAGGAGCTCCCCTCCAGAGTCCCAGACCTGGCATTTAATATTCATTGCCCAAAAGACCTACAGCTGGGTTCCATATCAATACACCTGTGTTGTTGTTGTTCGGATATTCATTTACATGTGGACCATAGCAGACCAATACTATCTATAGGGTTTTCTTGGCAAAGATACTAGAGTGGTTGGCCATTTCCTTCTCCAGTGGATTTGGGCAAACAGGTTAAGTGACTTTTCCAGGATCACACACCTAGTGTCTAAGTCGAATTTGAACTCAGGTCTTCCTGAGCCACCTACCTTGTTTCCCCGATAAGACCTATCCTGAAAATAAACCCTCCCCTTACTGTGTAAGATTCCTCTAAAATAAGCCCTCCCCCCAAAATAAGCCCTATTGAGATTGCTACTGTAGTGAAGGTGATACACGCTACATTACGGTACCCTCTGTATGCACCGTCGTCCCCCCCACCATGTGAAACGCAAGCAGCCCTCCGAGCTGCATCCAATCAGAGCTGCAGCAGTGAGCATGTCATCCTGTTCTTCCCCAGTGATTTGCTTGCTGGCGCCATTGAGAGCAGAGAGCTGAGGCAGGACAACATAAGCCCTCCCCTGAAAATAAGCCCTCTGGTGTTTTTCTTTCCAAAAAAATTAATAAGACAGTGTCTTATTATCGGGGAAACACGGTAGCTGCCTCACCAATCCACCTGTGGGCAAAGTGAACTTAATTATTCCAAGTCTGCTCAAGTCTTGGCTCAAAACAGCCCTGGTTAGTGTTGTGGGAGTGTGGGGGTTAACTCCTGCCATAGGTTACATTAGAGTCCCAGACTACCACCCTGTTTCTTTTTTAACTTCTCTGAGTCTGACTTTCCTCATTTGAAAAATGAAAAATTGAGTTAGATTATCTGTAGAGCCCCTTGCTACTCTAAATTAGAATGCAAACTTCTTTGCCTTACTTTCAAAGCCCTCTACCATCTGTTGCTATCCCAGCTTTTACTCTTATCTCCCCCAACGCACTCTATGCTCTAGCTAAATTGGATGTGCCCCGTGCTGTCCTACATCTTTGTTCCCTGACATTGTTCCCCAGGCTTCCATTATCTTCCCTCTCCTTACTTTGTAGAGTTCCTACTAATCTTTGAAAGCCTCATTTAAATGTGACCTTCTCTAGGAAGTTTTCCCTGATACCACAGAACTGCCTTCTCCTGACTCAGACTTCCCTAGGTTTATACCTTTCTAATAGACTTAAGGTCAAAGGATCAGTTTAGAATTGAAGGGACCTTAGAAGGCATCTAGTCTGCTTACTGGATAGATGGGGAGGCTGTGACATGAAGATCACATTGGTAGTGAAAGGCAGAGTGAGTATTTGAGCTCAAGTCCTCAATCTCCACATTTAGCATTTTTTCCACTGTATTACATTTTATCACATATTACTGCATTTTACAGTTATGCATCGGTGTTTCATACTCCTAGGGGAATGTAAGCACTGGGAAAGGATGGTGTTTTAGCTGACCTTTGTGGGTCCCCAGCGCCAGACATGGTTCTTTGCACACATTAGGCACCTGTTTGCTGAATGCATAAATGAACGACCAGCTTTATTTCAGCTTTTTATAACTGTTTGTTCTGCTACAAGGCTCATGTGGCTGATTTGTTGTTGCCTTTACTTGGCTTTCTCTCATTGCTTCAGTTTTTCCCTGTAAGGAGAACACCAGGCCAAATATTGTCAGATTCATCTTTTTATTGTAACAGTACCTTAGATTTTTGAACACGAGGTAATTTCCCAAAGGAGTTTGAAATGTTTCAATGATAATATCTCATTAATGCCCACAGTGAAAAATGTACCAACAGAAAAGCCAGACAAATTCCCATCCACATTTAGTGCGTTGGTCAGAGTTTGGAAATAATATTTTTTGTTCACCAGAAAGGTGAGGGGTGTTTTAGCAGGTCTAATAATCTACAGGAGCTTGGATAGTGGTT
The DNA here is from genome assembly GCF_028583685.1 of Petaurus breviceps papuanus. Lineage (NCBI taxonomy): Eukaryota > Metazoa > Chordata > Mammalia > Diprotodontia > Petauridae > Petaurus > Petaurus breviceps. Next base: position 12,609,434 of record NW_027185896.1, on the reverse strand, counting down.
CTCAGCTTTAGAAAATGCAAGCAGCTCAGGGTGTGGGGAGCACCGTGGCAGGTGGGTAGGAATTTAGGGGAATCTTCTCTGAGGATACTTAGGTCATAATATATTACAATGTAGCACAGTTTCCTCTAAAGAACACTGGACTAGGAGGCAAGGAACATGAGTCCTGATGCTAGTTCTGCTATTAGTTGACCATGTAGCCTTGGACAATTCTCTCTGCACTTCTATTCTCTCCTCTGCAAAGCTCTTTTGCTTATATGCAGTCTTCTTGCCTCTATGCCATATTGTGAGGCTTCATCTGCAAGATAAGGGTGTTAATGTAAATGATCTCTAAGATTTCTTTCAGCACAAGATGCCTGCAAGATTCTCTTTAAATCATAAAATCATAGAATACCCCTTTCATGTGACAAAGGAATCACCTTATTATCTCCCATAAAGTTACTCTTATTTTTCCCAAGATGGAAGAGGGATGGGAATGTGATAAGGCCTGGAGTAGTTTTAAGTGACAGTAAGATGGGGGAAATGTCAGGTCAAAAAGAAAAGGTTTTTAAAAAGAGAAATCTTTAAGTAGCCTACTAGTGGATATAAAATCATTCTTGGAAACTCTTAAATGCTTCATTTCTTTCTTTTTTTGGGGGGGGGGGTTGATTCACTGATGTCCTTGCATTGACCTTCTGGGAGCCTCTCAGTTCTAGTATGGCTTTTAATAGAAAATCATTGCTTGAAAATTTGCTTTGAGCTCCACCCCAGGGTCTCCAGGATTAACAGAGAACCCTGAGGCCATGCAGGTAGTCTTTCTGCTCCAGAAAGTCTTTTGAGTTTTTTTGGTCTTTTTTTTTTTTTTTGGAGTGGGGAAGGCAAGGCAATTGGGATTAAGTGACTTGCCCAAGGGCACATGGATAGCGTCAAGTGTCTGAGACTGGATATGTACTGGGCTCCTCTTGAATCCAGAGCCAGTGCTCTATTCGCTGTGCCACCAAGTTGCCCCTACACTGTTTTAATGCAGTAAAGGCCTCTTGGGAGCTAGAATGCTTTCATTTACTTACACTATTTTACTTGTCACTTGACAACACTTATCTTCTTATGTCAAAAAAGTTGATTTCTTCAGTGTAGATCCTTTCTGCTGATGCAGATAATTTCCTCTACTCAGAAGAGGGCTTTTTGAGCTGCTGTTACTAAAAAAAACTTACCGTCCCTCCATCCCTGGGTGTTGAGCCTCTCCAGACCTAGCTAGTTTGGTCCCTGAACAACACAGTAAGTCACTACAATCATACTTAAGACATTCCAGTTGGTGGGACCAGTCAGATCTTGGGTTCTTTTGACAGTGTCTTTGAGACGGCCTGTATTCTAAAAGACTAGAAGACTGTGTATATTCAATGATTAGACTAGAGACTGTGTATATTCAATGAATATACACAGGCATATAGCTGTAAGAGTCTAAAACCGCCCTAAGATTTTTGGAACACCCTGTCTAGCGCTTGAAAATAGTAAAACTACATTTCCTTAAAACAAAACCAATTATTCAGGTACTCAGATTAGATACTTTCTACCTACTCCAGTTGGGTTTTCCTGTGACCACAAGTAGTAGTCCAGAGCATTCTCAGCCAGGATCACTAAAATCCTTATCAATAACTATGACCCATTGTGGAATGGTAGGTATGGCTACTAGCATTAGTTTTAGGAATGCAGCCTAGATTCAACTTCTTGAAATTTGATTGTCTTATTTCTGGGGCTGGGGAATGGGCAATGGGCAATGATCACACTTGTTTCTTCCACATTGGGAGAAATATACTTTTCATACCTAACATATTAGAGAAACAGGTCATAATGTTTTAGCTATCTGAATGGCAGGTTTATTGCAAACAAAGATCCACACCTCTGTAATGGGAATGTAAATTTTAAACATCTTCCCTGCCCCTAGGCTAAAGTGCTCCTGGAGCCCGGGGTGGGAGGCCTGTTTTTCAGAAGATACTTTTTGATTGGCCAGTGCGCCAAGAAAGTTGTTACATTCTCTGAGCCAGGAGAAGGCTATATAAACCCCGATTTGAGGCTTTGTTTTGGGGGCTCACGTTGAGAAGTGTTCTGTGATTTGATCTGGATTCTGGGAAGCCGTTGTTGAGAGCTTTGAAAAACCCAGATGTTGATTTGATATAGATGTAATGGTTGGATAGTTTGGAAATCTGTCTACTTGATCTGTTTCTCTGTCTTGATAATTCTGCCTGTATACTTTGAAGTTCAGGGTGCTGACCTTTTTCCCCTGAACTAGGTAAAGGATACATATTTGACTGATTAAAGTAAGCTTGTTAACCCATTTTGAGTTGCTTTCCTTTATCAAAGCATATCTAAGAACCTGTGTTGGCAGCAAACCCTGGGGATGGTTGGGGTGCTTGCTGCTACAACCTCCCAACAGCCTTCAATCTTAGACTAGTGTTATTTCCCTGAGAGTTTAAAAAGACAAAGGCACTTTCAAAGAACCATAACTTTAATAAACAATTGCTGGGAACAATACATTTATATGTACATACATAACAGGGTACTGCCAAGACGTGTCATGCCTGCTGTCCCCACTCAGCCTCTTTTGTGACAATAGTCCAGGAATTAAGTTCTGAAAAGGTATCCTGATGGGTTTTCTCCTGCTAAAGATGGTAATTCAGAAAAATGATGTGCTAGGTGACAACTACTTAGAGTGATGTGCTGAGTAACAAAAAGTGACATTTAACATCCAGTTGCTCTTAATATTTTGCTTGAACCCTTGCTCTTAAAAATGGGCCTGAAGTTACTGTTTCCCAGGTACAACTTCAACAATGGTATCGGCAAAGGTCACGGCTCCATTTATTTGAAGAGGATAAATACTCACAATATGGCAAAAAGCAAAGACTAATCAATCAATCCACTGTTTTGGGAGCATTTGCTGGGCTAGCATCTGCGATGGTAGCCAAATAAATGAGATTTCTGTGCAATACATGCTGGTACCTATGGGAGAAAAATCCATAAACTAAATCACAGGGCAGAAAGTAGCAGTTAGCCCCTCGAATACACCACACAATAAAAAATAAAATTCACAAAACTGGAGAAAAGGCACATTAGAGCTAGCCTGACACATGATGGAATATGCAAATAATGGTAACTATGATCTCCTTTTAAAGGGAAGGTATATAGCTGCCACATGGACACAGGGAAGAGAAGAGGGACCCTCAAAGACCAGCTTAGTCCAAGTCCCTCATTTTATAGAGGAAACAAACCCAGAGAGGGGAAGTGACTGGCTCAGCACCACAGAGCTATTAAGTAGGAGAGCTGGGACCAGAATGGCTCTCCCTGGAGCAGATTCTGAGTTCAGGTTTCTGTCTAAGAAATGCAACTGGTGAAGAAGTTTTATTTAAGTCACTCACACAAACAGGGATGGGCCTACTGAGGTGGTTGGTCAGGTGCATTAAGAATTCATTCACTGAAGGGATGCTGAATTTGGAGTCAGAGGATGTGAAATCCTGAATGATGTTAGACAAGTGATAACTTTCCATGGCCTCAGTTTCAACTGTAACACAAAGGGGTTGGCCTAGATAATCTCTAAAATCCCACCTAGCTCTCAATCTGTGATCCTGTGAGATCTATAATCGTGAAAGTGGCTCCTACTTCCCTGCCTTCCTAGAAGGGTCTGAAAAGGGCTAAAGGTAACTTACTGCGTGCACTCTGAAGCCCGGCCCTTGTTCTGGTACTCCACAATGCATCGGATCAGCTGGTCATTTTCTTCTAGCAACTGAAAGACATCAGAATCACTGCATATATATGGGGAATTTGATCTCATTCAACAGTGATTAACCACCTATTGTGTGCAGGTGCTGGAAGACATAAAAAGACAAAAACTGACCATGAGGGGTGCTGTTTATAAGAAATTTGCTGGTCAGGATACAGATAACTACTACAAGTCACAAAAAGATTAAATGCTTAGGAGAGGTCAAAAAGGGCAGCTGGAGAGAGAAGCATGGGAGAGCATAAGTAGCACTGCGATTGAATTTGCAAGACCTAGGTTCAAATTTCAGGTCTGCTCCTTAAGACCTCTAAGCCCTTGGGCAAAGTCACAGATCTTTCCTAAAGAGAAGGTGGACTAGGAATCTCCAAGGTCCTGTCCAGCTCTAAATCCTATGATCCTCTAAAAAAGGCATGTTATTTGGACTGAATTTAGCAAAGGAAAGAGTTTCTGCTGGTGTGGTGGTGATGGCTATGTGAACCCCAGGTGGCCGGCCTTATTCTTTAACTAGGTCTCACAGCCATGCTACAATCAGGACACTGACTTGATGGTCTTTAAAAAAGGTTTCTACAGTCCCCAAACCCCAGAACCTTTAAGCTTCTTCTCCAGTGTGCTGGCTTTGCTTAGCGGGATCCCTCTCAGTCATGCTGACAAAGTGGCTCATTTCCAGTTGTCGTTATTTATTTTTGTTCCTTTTAGTATGGCAGAGGCCTCCAGGTTGTTCTCCCTGACCTGTCTTCCCCAAGGCTCTTCACACTTGTGCTATAAGTTCTCCTGGACTTAAGTGAAGGCCTCCCTTTGCAGAATCATAGATTTAGAGCCAGAAGGGTCTTCAGAGGCCATCTAGTCCATCCTTCTCCTATTAAAGATGAGGATACTGAGTCCCAGTGAGGTTTAAGTGCTTTGCCCAAGGGTCACAGAGGTAGATGATGTGGTAGGGCTGGGGACTTAAAGCAAGTTCTCTGCTTACAAATCCAGCATCCCTTCCACCGCACCCACCATGCTTCCCTTCAACAAGAAGCATTTCACAAATATGTACTATGTTCAGTCTTGTGAATCCCCCAGCAGACCTGCTCTCTGCTCTCCAAGGAGCCTCTGGTCTATGGACGAGAGGGAAGGGAGACAAACCGAGGCTGTCACACTTGGCTGCTGAGCTCACAATGATGCTCAGGAAGGCGCCAGCATCCTCAGTACTCCCTGCTCTGCCACAGGTATTCCTACCTATGCATCTCTAGGGTTAACTTCCCCACAGGGCTTCAAGTTCGTGGGGCGCAGGGCCTGACCAGGGATCACAATTCGGACCCAAGGCAAATGAGCCAAATCTATCATAATGGGAGGGAAACGGAGGCTGGGGGCTGACCAAAGTCCTTGTGTACAAATCTGTGTAGACAAGACCTGGTAGCCATCCTAGTGAGCTAACAGGAGAAACAGGGCACAGACCTGGATAATCACGCCACAAGCATTACCGGAAAAGGCATGTACGGAGCTCTGAGGTTATTGGGCAAGGAGGGGGAGGAATGAGAGGGGGCTTCCTGGAGGCGGCGGCTTTGGGGCTGGCCTTCGGAGGAGAAATGGAATGCTACAACTTTAGAAGAGGTAGGGGCCGCTCCCAGGCAGGACGTACGGGAGAACGCAAGGGTCCGTCTGAGGGGCAAAGCTGTGGGGTTTGGCCGGAGCCGGGCAGCTAGGTCCCCGAGGGTCTCCGTCTTTAGCTCCCGTCACACGCCCACCACCCAGCGAGAGCCCTGGGGCCCAATCCAGGGTGCACTGGCCTGCGGACAGGTCTGGTCACAAGCACTCCCCACTCGAGATCGTGTCCCCTCTGCTGTACTAAACGCCAGATGGGTGGGCGCTGGCCCCCCGTCGGCGCGGCCCTGCCTTTCGGCCTCATCACCCAGGACGCCGGTGCACGCCTCCCAGGCCTCTGTCTCCCCGCACCCATCGTTGCCCTCAAGGCCCCCGGCCCCCAGGAGGCAACCCCCCTCCAACTGCCCAGAGCTGCACTGGGACAGAGGACACGCCTTTGCACCGCAGTAAGCTCGGCGCGGGCAGGGGCGGCGGTTTATGCCTAACGCACCACAGAGAAAGCGCTTAACAAAGGCTGCCTCGGGGCCTGGGCTGGGTCTCTGAAGCCCACGGGGACCCTGACATTTCCAGAGGGGAGAAAGGGTTACTATGGTTGTGGGGACGCGTCGGGGGGGCCGGCGGGGAGCAGCATGCAGAGGCCCGGATCCAGCTCCAAGACCCCGGGACCCAGCCGGGGGGCGCACCGGGGGGGGGGGGGGGGAGCCGGGCCAATGCTCAGCTACTCCAGCTGACGCATGCGCAGGCCTTACCCGCTGGATGGTCTCCTGGTTAACTTCCGCCTTCCCCCTCAGCCGCTCTGGCACAAACGCTACCGACATCTCGGGAACGGAGCGGCAATCCTCAGGAACTGACGCGCGCGCGCGCAGGCACGCACGTAAACACGGCCGGGCACGCGGATTCTCTTTCCCGTCCTCCTACTTGGCTACGTCAAACTCGGGCTCCAACCAACGTCTGCCTACGGAGGAGGGGACGACGAGCTGCCTGGTCGCGCGCGACGCTTCTGGCGTCACTGAAGCGCTGATTGGTTGTCAGGTTCCGTGGAAAGGGGAGGACTTGAGAGGCCGAGGCTTGAGATTGGACGGTCTCGGAGGGGCGCTTGCGCCCTCCTCTGGCGGAGGTGTGTCGCGCTCCTGTGCTGAGAAGTACAGCTGTATTCCCTGCCCTGGTGCCCCTTGTCTTCTCCAAACTCAGCGTTTCTGATTTCTTTCACCTTATCCCCATCTTGAGCCCTCTATTGGTTGAGTCCCTAATATTTGACACATCCATTGAAGGTCTGCAAAGCACTTGACAAAACTATCTGGCGCCGATGTTCTTCCTATCAAATCAGAAAACACTGATTTGATGGTACCTCGCACCTATATATGTGCTATATAAATGTCTATCACTATTCAGTAAACGTGGTGCCCAGAACTGAAGACCGTGCCCTGGACGTGGTCTGACCTGGGCGGACTGCAGTGGCACCATCTTGGATCTCATTCGTTCGGGTCACCCTCCAAGGCTCTGTCCGGAATCTTCTCCTTCTATGCTTTTTCTCCTGGTGATCTCATCAGCATCCGTGGATTCAATTATCATCTCTATGCACGTGATTTTCAGATCTATCTGTCCAGCCCTAACTTCTCCCCTAACCCACAGTTTCTCATCTCCAACCATTGGACTCACCAACTGGATATAAATCCAACATGTGCAAAAATGCAAATTCAATTCGTCCTCCAAACCCTCTCCTCTCCTTAACTTCCCTATCACTTTTGAGGGTGCCATCCCCTCAATCACCCAAGCTTGAAACCTGGGAGTCTTTCCTCAACTCCTTATTCTCACCATCCCCATAAACAATTACTTGCCTAGTTCTGTCATTTCTACCTTTTTGTAAACGCTTTCTCCTCACCTCTGGAACTTCTACCACCCTAATTCAAGCCCTCATCACCTCATGCCCTGACTCACTGATGGTTGATCTCCCTACACAAGTGTCTCCCCACTCTATTCCATTCTTTACTCAACCAATAAAATGATCTTAACGCACAGGTCTGATCTATTCAACAAATTCCAGTGACTCTTATTTCCTTCAGAACCAAATGTAAAATCCTTTGTTTGGGTTTTAAAATCCTTCATTATATGGCCCCTTTAGGTACCTTTCTCACACCTCATTCCCTCCCATGAACTTTAAGATCCAATGATTCTTGTCTCCTAGTTATTCCTCACATAAGACATCCCATTTCTCAGTTCTGTGTATTTTCACTGGCATTTACACATCATGACTGAAATTCTTTTCTTCAAATCTCAGCTAACAATCTTCACTCTGACATTGCTTTGATTATACTTTCCTTATGTATTTATCTTATTGTTCATTATAGCTATCTGTGTCTGTCTTATACACCCTACCCTCCCACCACTCAATTGGACTGTAAGGTCCATGATACTATAAACCATATCTAATCTAAATTTTGTATTTTCTCTAGTGTTCACCATGGTGCTTTGAAAACAGTTGTTTGTCCTTCATTTTTCAAAGAAGACCAATGACATCACAGGTGATGTTTTGACTTGTGTGTATACTGGATTCAAGTAAGGCAAAGTTGCACAAAGTTGTCAGCCTCTCTCTCTTCCAGAATCATCAAAGTTCAGTAGCAAGAAAACTGTTGATGGTTCAGGGTACAGTGGATGATCTTGGTGTTTTTGATGTTTGATCAAGCTCTAAGTGCTCCACAGTTCCTACTTCAGACACCTTCATGGCTGTTGAAACAAATTGTTCTCATTTGCCCACTCTACAGGGGGAGTCTTCACATGCTTGAGGTAGACATCACCCATCTCACTGGTGGGTTTGAGGCCTGTTAGTTACCCTCCACCTGGTTTAGTCTGTCTGCTGGCTTTACTGGGGTATGGTCACTGCACATGCTACAGCTTCTTGGAGCCATAGGTGAGAATTGGGTGAATATGGACACCAAAGGTAGATGAGCAGCCCTGAAGAGGGCTTGGCAAGCTCTTGTGCCAGAGGAGCTAGTCCTCTTTGAAAACCCCAAACACTTGGGAAAAAGTACATATTTAGTAAATGTTGATTGAACAAGTAAATGGTATGGATAGGGATAGTACTGCACTGGAGAGCATCTATGAATCAAGAATAAAGATGTAGTTTGGTTGTGGGACAAACCAGTTGTAAGGATGATTTAGGTAAACCATCTCTCTTCCTCAAACAATTAATAATTGCTTCTTCAGAAACTTGATCTTAGGTTGAGAAAGGGTTAGTTCCATAATATCAATGTTAGTATGATGAAAGTAGTAAATTGAAGAATCAGGATTTGAATCTAGGATTTCTCTGCTATCTCAGGAAGTATTGGGCTTTTCATCACTAGAAATCTTTAATTGGTCAAGAATGTTATAGAGGGGGTTCCTATTCAGATACAGTTTAGTCTGTGTAGCAGGAGCAATGTCCTAATCCCTTTGCCCATGCAATTCAGGTCAGTTTTACCCTGAAAAGGGACAGAGTTGTTTTGAGGATCTGATGGGTCCAGGACCCAAAGGCTCAAGCAGCACCTCCTGTGATGAAGCTTCCTGGAAGCCTCTGGTCTCATTGAAGTGGCTTCTTGATCACCTAAGGGCATAAAAAGGATCAACCAAATAGAACTGGGGTCTTTCAAACTTGGCGGATGTTCCAACACTTTGGGAATCACCCCCACATGTTTCCAAAGAGAGGGGCCATGTCTACCCAAGCTAAGTGCTAGAGTGTCCTTGTTGAATATCCTTTCTATGGGATAGCTAGAATGAACTTTTGCTAACTGTTGAGCCACCTATGAGTATCTCATTTCATTCCAACATTGAACCTGAACTATCAGAATACCTGCCTAAGTCAGACCTGCCCCTAACAACCTACATACCCTTTTCTGTCTCTTCCAATGCTGTGAATATGTGTCTCTAGATCCTGTGCTATCCCCACTAGACCATGTTATTCTAAGAAGACATAGAGTAGCCTGGGACATAACAAAGCTAAATAAACATTACAAATAAATATGCTCTGGGAAGAATTGATAAGATATGATCATGAACAACAAGATCAGAAAATCTAATAACAAAGCCACGAATAGATATGTTACTAGAGGATTCAAAAGCCATACTCAGAAAAAGTCAGTGCTAGGATCATTGCTCAAAGGTAAGATCAGGATTTTGGAATGCTAGGATCCTATTCATTTGCTTTCTAGTCTTACCCTTCCCTGCTCTCACCAATCTCTAAACCTTAGTTCAGGCTACCCACATGGCTTGCATACAAAATTCTTTGCTGAGCCAGACCTAGGGAGAGGTGATCAGAGCTTTGTCCTAGGGCAGTGAAATTTAGGAGGTACGACAATTTTAAAAGATTGTGCAATTTAAAAATGTATTACAATCCTCAGCAATATAAGTATCCAAGACAGCTTTAAAGGATTTATGATTTTAAAAGGCTGTCTACCTCCAGAGAAATAACTTAAGGAATATAAATTCAGATTAAAGAATACTTTTAAATTTTTTCCTCTTTTTTTTGGTCTGCATTTTTTTGGGCAACATGGCTAATATGGACATTTGTTTTGCATGACTGCACAAATAATCTATATCAAATTGCTTGCCTTCTCAAGGAAGGGAGAGGGAAGGTAGAAAGAGGATTTAGAACTCAATTTTAAAAGAATGAATGTTAAAATTTTTTTACATGTAATTGGAAAAATAATATTAAATTTAAAATAAAAAATTATTACATTATTGATACTTGTTGATAAGCATGTATCATAGAAACAATAAGGCTAAATAGTTAGTTAGCAAGTAAAATTAAAATAAATTAAAATAGGAAGTTACTACACAGCAGCATGGTTAATAACCAAAGGGTGAATTACTGTCTAACTAATTCACCCTCCTGCTCACCTGAATTAGTTTTCATTCCTGCTTGCATTGTTTTCATATAATTTGCAAAGTTTAGTTGAAGACATGTTTCTGGGTGCTTGCCTCAGGTGCCAAAACTGCTGATTATGGCTGTGCTCCTTTAGCTCCTGATTCAAGAATCTCCACTCCCACTGGGACTTGGTTCATGTTGGATCTTTGACCAAGGCTGGGCTTTTTTCCATAATGAGGTTTTTGGATTTTTCTTCTGTTTTGATGACCTCGTAGAACCTTCCACTGAGCTGTGTAGAATGAAATGACTGCTTTTGAACACTGTACAAATACATTTCAAAGCTTATATGGTTCTCCTAGCTTCAGATAGCAGACAAAGGCTTTTTCCCTAGGTACGGATTGATCCTTCCCAACCCCACTAGTTGTCTAATAAACATCAATATTACAAGGACAGGGCATGAGAGACTCAGAATGATCCATCATTACTAATGCACAATTTGGAATTCATGTTCCACTGAGAGGGACCAGGATTGTAGGATCATAGAGTTTAGAGCAAGAAGATAAATAGTCCACTCTTCATTCATTTTATAGTAAAGAAGCTAAAGCCAAATAGAGGTAATAAGTAGCAAAGGCAGCATGTGAACCCAAGTCTTCTGGTTCCAAATTCAGGGCTTTTTATACTATATCATTCTATGTAACAAGACCATTTTGTGATTTGCAGCCATCTGTCCATGACCTTCCAAGCTTCTCTGTCAAGTAATCTTGCATTATTTGAGACTGTGTTCAAAAAGACCCCAGCATTTAGGAAGGAATGTTACTGGCCAGCTAATCCAATCCATATTTGAACAAGAATACTCTCTCTGACATAGAAGACAAGAGGTCATCTAGTCTTTGCTTGAAGAACTCCGGAAAGAGAAAACTGATAGTACCTCCTGAGGTAGCCCTTTCCACTTTGGGATAGCTTTAATTATTAAGAAGTTCTCCCTTATGCCAAACCCTACTTGAATTCACATTTACTGACTCCTGGCCCAATATTCTTTCCATCGTGGTAAGGTGTGTTTTAATTGACCCAAATTCCTGCTGCTGTTCATAGTCATTCTGGAAATCTTCAAACACTGGTGAGAAACAACCTGTGAGAAATAGCTCTTTTGGGGTATTAAAGATACAGATCTGGGTATACTGGTTTTAGGACATGGAGCAGGTCCCCCACTCCTAACTATAGTGTATCCCATGTTTTAGAACTCAATCAAAAGGCTTGGATATTGACCAAATCTGTGCCAATTCTTCTTATTTGAATAATAGTGCTAAGATTAGGAGCAACAGAGGGAAAACAACTCAACCTGTAAGGGAAGTAGATATAAAGTGTTGAGGATTCATAAAAAATATTTGGACTTTGCCAGTGCAAATTGACTGGGGGCTCAAGCTACGTATTAAATGAGATTACAGTGCAATGGAGGAAGTGCATATGTACAGACTCCTAAAAAAATGAGCCTTAGACTGCAATCAGGTAAAGCAGTTGTCATCTTACTTTTACTTTTAAACATCTTGAGGCCACAATTGTCGGTGCCCCAAGGGTTTAAAAAAGGGCTTCTTAATTTTTTGTGTGATGGACTCCTTAGTCTGGTGAATCCCATGAACCCCTTCTCAGAATGAGAATAACAGGTAAAATTAATTGCATAAAATTAAATCCTTAGGATTACAAAAAACTCCAAAGGTTAGTGAAAATAAGGTTTAATTTTTTTTCCCCATCCAACTTCACAAATCCCTTGAAAACTATCCATATACCCCTTGGAGTGGAGGTCCATGGATACCAGAGTAAGAAGCCCTGTTTTAATAGAAAGTTCCAAGCAAGGGAATGTAGTAAAATGGATAGTAAGGTGGACTTGAAGTCAGGAAGACTGGGGTTCAAGTCCAGCTTCTGCTGTATATGACCTGAAGTCCTGGGCAAGTCACTAAACCTCTCAATGCCCCCAAGCAACTGCTGATCTACAGTCTGCTTTGGTAGAGTAAGTTCCTCTCTTGGGACTCCTCGACCCCAGTGAAATCACAGGTCGGGGTCCCCAAAGCAAAAAAATAAATAAGTAAAAAGTTCCATCCACATCTCCATGAAGGGAGATTCCTTCTCACATTCACTCTACAGTATTGATGCTCCGCCTACCCTGTTCATGAGTGCCATCTACTGCCTATAGGAGTAATTCATTTGTCTGTTCATATGAAAAAGTGGACAACAGTAGCTCCAGAAAAGTTTTCAGTCTCAGTGGAGACTCAGCTCATTCTCTCCCATTTTTTTGCTGCCTTTCCCCTCCCCACTTCCTTTGGTCATATTCTGCAGTCTTCTCATGAGACAGTAAAGTACAGATGTAGCAAATATTTGGCTGGAATGATTGGACAAAGTCTGCAGTTTGGTGTCTTTTTTTTTTTTTAAATTTGGAAGGGTTATGTATTTTTTTTTTAATTTATTTTTAATTTTCAACATTCATTTCCACAAGATTTTGAGTTACAATTTTTTCTCCATCTTTCTCCTTCCCCACCCCAAAATAGCAAGCCTGCTGAATATCCCTTCCCCCAATCTGTTCTCTCTTACATCCTCCCCCATCACACCCCTAACTTTCTAGTAGGGCAAGATGGATTTCTATACCCCAGTGCCTGTATATCTTTTTTCCCAGTTGCATGTAGAAAAAACAAAATTTTTAAAAATATTTCTTTGTTTTGTTTTTTGCTTTTTGGAGGGCAATTGGGTTTAAGTGACTTGCCCAAGGTCACAAGGCTAGTTTTTGTGTTAAGTGTCTGAGGTCGCATTTGAACTCAGGTCCTCCTGACTCCTGGGCTGGTGCTCTATTCACGGCGCCACCTTGCCACCCCTAAACATTTGTTTTTAAAACTTTGAGTTCCAGATTTTTCCCTTCTTCCCTCCTCACCTACCCTCACTGGGAAAATAAGCAATTCAATATAGGTTGTATATGTGTAATTACCCAAATCATTTCCATAGTAGTTATATTGTGAAAGACTAACTGTATTTCACTCCATCCTATCCCACCCCCCACTTATTCTATTTTCTCTTTTGACCCTATCACTTTTCAAAAATGTTTGCTTCTAACTACCCTCTCCCCCAATCTGCCCTCCCTTCTATCATCCCCCCTCTTATCCCCTACCCCCCATTTTCCTGTAGGTTAAGATACCCAGTTGAGTGTGTGTTATTCCTTCCTTAAGCCAAATTCAATGAGAACCAGGTTGTCCCATTCCCTTTCACCTTCCTGCTCTTCCCCTCCATTGTAACAGTTTTCTCTTGCCTCTTTTATTTATTTATCTATCTATCTATCTATTTATTCATTCATTCATTTATTGATTGATTGCCTTTTTGGAGGGCAATTGGGGTTAAGTAACTTGCCCAAGGTTACATGGCTAGTTTTTGTGTGTATGTGTTAAGTGTCTGAGGCTAGAACGAAACTCCCGTCCTCCTGACTCTGGGGCTGGTGCTCTACTCACTGCGCCACCTCGCTGACCTTCTCTTGCCTCTTTTATATGAGATAATTTACCCTAATCTATCTTTCCCTTTCTCCTTCTCTCAATTAATTCCTCTCTCACCTCTTAATTTTATTTTTCAGATATCATCCCTTCATATTCAACTCATCCTGTGCCTTCTGTCTATGTATACATGAACATACATATGCCCACACTCATATATATATATATATTTATATACACATATACCCTTCTATACATCTATCTATCTATCTATATATATATATATATATATATATATTCCCCTCAGCTATCCTCATACTGAGAAAAGTCTTATGAGTTACAATTATTGTTTTTCCATGTAGGAATGTAAATAGTTCAACTTTAAGAAGTTCCTTTGATTTCTTTTCCCTGTTTACCTTCTCATGCTTCTCTTTGACAGTCAAATTTTCTGTTCAGCTCTGGTTTTTTCATCAAGAATGCTTGAAAATTCTCTATTTCATTGAATAACCATATTTTCCCCTGTAGCATTATACTCAGTTTTGCTGGGCAGGTGATACATGGTTTTAGTCCTAGCTCCTTTGCCCTCCTGAATATCATATTCCAAGCCCTTTGATCCCTTAATGTAGAAGCTGCTAGGTCACATGTGTTATCCTGATTGTGTTTCCACAATACTCAAATTGTTTCTTACTGACTGCTTGCAGTATTTTCTCCTTGACCTGGGAATTCTGGAATTTGGTTATAATATTCCTAGGAGTTTTCTTTTTGGTATCTTTTTCAAGAAGCTATTGGTGAATTCTTTCAATTTTTATTTTGCCCTCTGGTTCTAGAATATGAGGGATTTGGCCTGATAATTTCTTGAAAGATGGTGTCTAGGCTCTTTTTTTTGATTGTGGCTTTCAGGTAGTCCAATAATTTTTAAAGTATCTCTCCTGGCTCTATTTTCCAGGTCAGTGTTTTTTCCAATGAGATATTTCACATTTCAAAATCCTTCTTGAGCTCCTCCATGGCCTGTAACCAATTCATATTTTTCTTGGAGGCTTTTGATTCAGGAGTTCTGACCTTGCTGTTTTCCTCCTGCTCCATGCCTTGATCCTTTTTGTCCCCCAAAAAAAGGATTCCATGGTCTGTTTGTGCTTCTTCTGCTTGCTCATATTGCCAGCCAGTTACTTTACTTTTGAGCTCTTTGCCATGATAGAACTCTGCTTACAGAATGGAGAAAGCTTTGTCCCAAATCACTGGGGTTTTCACAGCTGCTGGAGCTAATTAGGAGGGCACCTTTTCTACAGCCCCCACAAGCTCTGGCTCTCTGGCCACACACCCCAGGACCACCCCCCAAGACTGGGATCCAGATCAAAGCAAGAGTGATTACCCTCTGAATGGTTACTTGACCCCCCTAAAATCTGCAGGTCAGGAGCTCTTGAGGCAGCCACATGGTGGGGCTGCACAGCCGCTGTGCCTCTGCTGCTTCTCGCCCTGGGGGCAGGGGTCAGACTGCGCTCTTCTGTCCCCCCCCCCCCCCCCCCCGCCCCCGTTCCAACAGAGTTCCACACTGACCTTTTACTTTGTCTTCGGCATTTATGGGTTGAGAAGTCAGGAAACCACTACAGCTGCTGGTGATTCACACTCCTTAAGTCTGCTCTGGCTGCTGCTGGTGGGGGCCACCCTGGGGCCAGAACCGTGTAGCTCACCCGGGACTGCGCTCCCAGCTCAGTGCATTAGACCATTCCTGTTGGCCTGCCAGGCTGCCTTCAGCAGGAGATTTGTTTCTCTCTGTCTCTTTGTGGGTTCTATAGCTCTAAAGTGTGTTTAGGGTAATTTTTTTTTACATGTATTGGAAGTGATTGGAGTGGGAGCTCATGCCAAGTTTGTGCTTCCACTCCACCTCTTGCCTCTGCTGATTTGCTGTCTTCTGATTTATAGAAATAGATATAGGATGTACTTAGCCCAACTTCATCATTTTGTAAGGAAATAGAAGCCTACCACAAAAAGTATTGATATGAACATCTTGGCAAATACAGGGCAGATAAAGGATGTTGAACCATCCTTTTATCCTTGATATAGGCTAGGTTGAAGGCCAGTTCTTTAGTAGTTTAAGTTGGATATTGGAACAATACAAGACATTCATAGGTCATACAATAATTAACAAAAGAACATTTACCTAGCCACAGCATTAGGACATTTAACAGGAAAAGACCTTGAGAATTTTTTTTTATTGATTCAGCTGAGCAAAGCTCCCATGGTGACCCACCAGTCAAGTTTCTGAGAGTCTTTCCAGCTCCTTGTGGAGGCTTTTTTCTTCATCTTTCTTGACCTTTCTTCAGCCTTTGACATTGTCACTCACCCTCTTCTCCTCAATACTTACTTCTTTCTAGGTCTTTGTGATACTGTTCTCCCCATTCTCTTCTTACCTGTCTGACCACTTTTTTCTCTTTCTCCTTTATTAGATCTTTATTCATGCCATACCCATTAACAGTAAGAGTCTCCCCAGATCTTATCTAATGCACTTTTTCCCCCTCCTTCTTGATTATTCCATATGGTGATTTTATCAGCTCCCATGGTTTCAATGATCATTTCTATGCAGATGATTCTCAGGTCAACTTGTTCAACTGTAACTTCTCTCCTGACCTTCACCGTCATATCTTCAATTGCCTAATTGACATTTTAAATTAGATGTCTGATAAACATCTTAAATTCAACATGTTTCAAACTTACTCATTATCTTTCCTTCTAAATCCTCCCCTTATCCTAACTTCCCTATTACTGTTGAGGATACCACCATCTTCCCAGTCATTCAGGTTGGCAAGCTAGGGGTCATTCTCAATTCATCAGCTGTCAAACCTGTTATTTCTACCATCCTAACATTTTTTGTATTTGTTCCCTTCTCTCTTCCGACATTGCCACTACAATGGTATAGGCCCACATCAACTTATGCCTTGACTATTGCCCTAGACTGATGGTTGGTCTCTCTGCCTCAACTCTCTTCCTACTTCAATCTATCTTCTATTTAGTTATCAACTTGATCCTTTTGATGCACAAGTCTGATTATATCACTTCTCTATTCAATAAAATGCAGTGACTATCACCTCCAGGATTAAATGTAAAATCTTTTGTTTGGCTTTTAAAGTCCTTTGTAACTTGACCTTTTCCTACCTTTTCAGTCTTCTTATTCCTTATGTTCCAACACATACATTACAGTCTAGTGACACTGGCCTCCTTCTTGTTCCTCAAACACAACATTCCTAAATCTCCTAAATCTGAGTGTTTTCAATAGCTGTTCCTCATGCCTGGAATTCTTTCCCTCATCATCTCCTCCTCAGCTTCCCTGTCTTCCTTTAAGTCTAAAATCTCATCTATTACAAAAAGTCTTTCCTGGTCTTCTTTGATATTACTTTCTTTCCTCTGAAACTACTCCCAGATTATCATGTTTATATCTTTGTTTGCACACAGTTATTTTCATTTTGTCTGTCTCGTTAGATTCCAAGTTCCTAGAGATTGGGAACCATTTTTTGCCTTTGTATCCATGGGATATGTGTTCAGCACCTGGCAAAAAAGCAGATGCATAATAAATGACTGACTGACAATTCATAACTCTGCCAATAGTGTATTAATATTTTTCATAGTCATTCCTTTCCATAGTCACTACAAAATTGACTATTTCTATCTCCCTCATCTCTGCCAATTTGATGAGGGTGAGGTGAAAATTCAGTTGGTTAAATTTGCATTTCTTTTATATACAAGTGGTTTGGAGCAAAATTTTCATATATTTGCTGTATATATTTTTTTCTTTTGAAAACAGATCACTTACATATTGAGGAGAGGCTCGGTGATTTTATTTGTATAAATTTCCTATATATCTTATCAGAAATTTTTGATACAAATTCTTTTCTACTCAAGCTTCTTAAAAATTCTTTTTCAAACTGCAGTGATTTTGTTTCTTCAATTTTATGTAATCAAAAGCATCTATTTTATCATTTATGATCTCCTTTATCCCTTGTTTGCTTAGTCCATGGTGAATAAGTGGAAATGGCAAAACATAAGAGAAATAGGACAGTTTCTATAGGATAATAACTGCCCCCAGCCATATATCTGAAAGATACTTCCTTCCATTCTCTTAATTTTTGAATGATGTAATCTTTCACATATAAGTCATGTATCTATTTGGAGCTTGTTGTAGTATATGGAATAATATGCTGGTCTAAACCTATTTTCTGCCAAACTCTTTTCAGTTTTCTAAACAGCTCTTGTAAGAGAGTTTTTCCTCTAGTCAATTGTGTTCATGGGTTTAGTGAACACTACACTGAAATGTTCAGTTGCTTCTGGGTCTTGTTTATGTACTTTAATCTATTGTTCTATTTTTCTCTTTTCTTTAACCCAGTACTAAATATTTTTTGAAGATTCTTGCTTCATAATAAACTAGTATTTGTAAGGTTCTTTCCTTTTTATTTAAAAAATATTTATTTCCCTTGAGATCCTGGATCTTTTTGGTTCCTTCAAATGAATTTTGCAATTTTTAAAAAAATTCCATAAAAAGTCTATTTGTAGTTTGGTTCAAGTAACACTTAATATCTGAATTAACTTAGGGTCCAACATTCTTTCCACTGTACTATTATGATTAATCACAGTCTCCACTCCCAAAAATTGTTTTGCTGAAGTGGTGGTGGGTGGCAAGGGAGAGGAAGGGGAGAAGGATTACTCCTTTTAACCTTACTTTATTCACCAACTTCACCATTCCTATTCACCATTCATTAACTTCACTACCAAGTTCCCAAGCATCTTCTGATCTCTCTTATCACCAAATCCCATGGTCTAAGTCTTTATCTACTTGACTTCTTATGTTAATGGAATAGGAAGATCTTCCCTGTCCATTAATAGGCCACATGTGTTCCCTTTTCCCTTGGAACAGAAGCCATGTTCCCAGGTCTAAAGGTACACAGGTATTTCAATCACAGCCATGATATATCCTGATACATCCTGGGGGGAGGGAGGAACTTGCCTAAGGAGGAGTTTACTTAGGGGAAGGCTTGCTTGTAGGAAGGCTTTTACACCTTTTGGTAAGAAGCTAATTAGACACTGAGTCACAAGGGTTTTGGTGCCTTCTGGCTCTAAGCCTATTAGTTGAAAAGTACCTATACTGGGAGGTTGGTGTTTTACTTGGGGGGCTCACTCATGAGAAGGACTGTTGGGTTCCCTGGATGGGACACTGAGTAGACATTTGTTGAGGCGCCCCCCCCCCCCCAGATGTTGTTGCTCTCCTGGTCCTGTAGTGTATGTAGGTGTTTGTATTATTCTGTTTAGATAGTTGGAGTCCTATTTGATTCTTTCTTGAATACTCACTTCTCTCTACTTATCTGTTAATTAAAATAAGATCATTAATGCCTTTTAAGTCTTCTTTCCTTTAGAAAAGCAGGTCAAAGAACCTGTGCTAGCATAGCAGCCCACCCTTTGTGATAGTGTGGTTGCTAATATACTTCTATACAGCATTTGGCAGGGAAACCAATTAGGAAGCTGTTTTGTTTTGTTTTCTTTTCAATTTCAATCTACTGAAAACTTCCTTGGGCCAGGTTGCTATTAGAAAGGCTTTGGACTGAGTTGGGGGAACTTGGGTAGAAAGTGTCTAGAAGTTAAAAGTAAACCAAACCAGGTATTATTTGAAAGTTAGACCATTTCTCTGCATAGAAGGAAGGGAAAATAGGGAAGATAAGAGGAAGAAGAACTGTTGTCCCCCAGGGATGATAAACTCAGGAGCTGGAGGTGCCAAACTTCAGTACCTGTTAGTCTGTGCAACGTGTACTCTTCTAAGATCAGCAACGTCATTCCTGTGGCACTGAGCCAATGTTTTCTAGGAGCCCTGAGGCTTTGTCATTCACCTGCCAACTCAGGGGAATGTGCCAAAGTACAGCCAACTCTCCATTATATGAACAATAAACTGGATATATACTTCTCTTCTCAGTCTAACAAATGGATATTACCAGGTCACAGGTTTTGACTCTGTAAGGAAAAGGGTCTTGTCTGGAGCACCTTAATCTCTCTGGTTGTCTGAACTGGTACATATGTACTCCAGTTGAAGACTCACACAGCACTTTAAGATCAACAAAACACTTTCTTCACAACCACTCCATGAGGTAGGTATAGCATAATGGAAAGGTCATTGACTTTAGAATCAAAAGACCTGTGTTTGAATCCTCATTCTACTTACTACTTATGTGACCTTTTATAAGTCACATCACCTTTATGGGTCTCAGATTCTTCATCTGTAAAATGAGAGAATTAAATGACTGGACCAAAGGGTAGTTATTAATAGACATGTTGGATTGGGTGGGAGGTCTACAGACCTGAATTGGTCCAGGGACCTCTCCTTGCTTTGTGATGTTCCACATTTTAGAAAGGTATTTGGATTAAGGCATAGAAGGTGTGGTTATAAAATTTGCAAATGTATCAGAGCTGGGAGGGATAACTAAATCTTTGGATAATAGAATAAGTAAACAAAAGGATCTTGACAGGCTAGAATAATGGGCCAAATACGAAAGGTGAAATTTAGTAGGACAAAGGTGAAGTCCTATGCTTAGATTAAAAAAAAAAGCTTTATAAGTGCTGAATGGGTGATGTTTGGCTAGACAAATTTGTGTGAAAAGAACTCTGGGGATTTTAGTGGAGGGCAAGGATAGCAGACATTTATGTTGTGCTTTGTATATATGCTGTCATTTGATGCTTATATAAGAACCTGATGAAGTAGACATTACAGGTATGTACATGGCCATTTTACAGATGAGGAATCTGATATTTAGAGAAATTAAGTGACTTATTCATGACCACAACTGGTATCTTTGAATCCAGAACTCTCCTGACTTCAATCTAGCACTCTATTACAGCACACTAAAAACTATGTCAGTCAAAAAAGCTAATGCGATCTTAGATGGAATTAATAAGGGCAATGTGGCTAGAATGAGAAGGGGGGTGATGATTCTGCTATCCTTTGCCTTGGGAAGACTAAATCTGGAGTCCTGTATTTAGTTTTGGGAACCATGTACTCAGAAGAAAATTGTCAAGATGGTTTGGGGACTACAGATTGTAACATATAATCATGTAAAAAGAATCAGAAGTGTTTAGCTTGGGGGAAGAGGAGACTTAGGGAACACCTGATAGTTGTCTTTAAGTGTTCAAAAGGCTTTCATATGAAAGAAGATTAGATTTATTCTGCTTTGCCCCAGGAGTTAGAACTAGGAAAAAATGGAGGGAGGGAGATTTTGACTCAGGAAAGAAAACCATAAGCTATGCAGAATTGAAAAGGGCTACCTCCCCTGGAGGTTCTCAAGCAGGGGCTAGATGACCACTTTTCAGGAAAGCTATAAAGGCTATTTTTGTTTGGATGTAGGTTTGACCAGATGCCCTTTGAGAGGTCCCTTCTGACTTTAGAATTCTGTGACTAAATGTTCACCAAGGTCCCTTCCAGCTCTAAATTCTTTGATCTTCTGAAGTAAGTTGTGTAAGGTTTATCATCCTCATTTTTTTGTTTTTTATTTTTATTTTTTTGGAGGAAGGAAGGCAAGGCAATTGGGGTTAGGTGACTTGCCCAAGGTCACATGGCTAGTGTCAAGTGTCTGAGGTCATATTTGAACTCAGGTCCTCCTGGCTTCAGGGCCGGTGCTCTATTCGCTGCGCCACCTAGCTGCCCTATTATCCTCATTTTACAGGCAAGACTCAGGCATTTAGGATTTGGTTTCAGCATATTTTCTAAATGATGATTCCACCACCTTTAGAAGGAGGCCATTTCACTTTTAGATAGCTCCGATTGTTAGGAAGATTTCCCTTATATCAAGATATAGTTTCTACATATTTTCCTTATATCAAGGCACATAAAACATGTCTCTTTACCATGTCTACCCATTTTTTTTCCTAGTTCTTGGTCCAAACAGAACAAATCTAATCCCTCTTCCATTTGTAAAATCTTTCAAGTCCTTGAAAACAGGATCCCATCCTCCAGAGTCTTCTCTTCTTCAGGCTGAACATCCCTTGTTCACTTGTGATTTTGATATAACTTAACCTTGAGGTCCTATTTGTCCATGTTTGGAAAGTCCAACTTATTGATGTTTCTCCTAAAATATAGAACCCAGAACTGTATAATATACTCCATATATAGTTTGATCAAGGCAAAGTAGAGCAGAATTGTCACATATCTAGTCCTGGGCACTGTCTCAGTACAGCAGAAAATTACATTAGGTTTCTTGGCTACCATATCAAACTCTTGACTCATATTAAACTTAGAGTTCATGTGGAAGAGTGTGTTTAAGAGGAAGATCATAGGAGCACAGTTTTAAAGTTGGAGAGTGATCTTGGTCATCAAGTTCAAATCCTTAATTTTACAGAAGAGGAAGCTGAGGCTGAGAGAAATGTTAAGTGACTTTGCCAAGTTCAGAGTTGTTATCTGAGTCAGGGTTGGAATCCAGGTGTTCCTGGCTCCAAGTCAACTCTACAGTACATTTTGGTTTCAGTGAGAAATATGTTCTAAGTCCCTTCCATCTCTGACATTCTGGTTCTAAGATTCTTCCTAAATGACGCTTTGTGTTCTGGGTTCTTAGTTACCTTCTAACTCTGACATTTTATTTCCCTGACATTCTATATCCTAAGGATCCTTCTAGCTCTTACAGTCTATGTTCTAAGGTCCTTTCCAGCTCCAACATTCTCTCCTCTGTGGTTCTTCCCATTCTGTGTTCTACGTTCTAAATCCTTTATCCCTTCTAGCTCATTCTATGGTTCTATCTAGGACACAGATCTTGCACTGACGCCTTTCCCAGCTCTGACATTCTATGTTCTAAGGGTGCCCTGCCTCTGACATTCTATGAGCCTACAATTCTTGTGCAGTGTTCCCAAGGGCAATATCTTCTTCAGGTTTAGAACCTACTTTAAACAGGAAAGGTTTATGGGTGGGTGGTGTGTTGGTGTCTGGGTGACAAAGCGTTTCCACTGGAAGCAGCCAGCCTTCTGCCAAAGCCTCTCAGATCCTCGGGGGTTAGAGCCTTTTGCAAGGGTTGCCATGACAGGCACTGAGCCCAGCTGCTCCCCACCTCCTTAGGGACCGCGGCAGGAAGGGACCTTCGAACCACACTTTCTATCTAGTAGGCAAAGCCTGGGAAGTGAGAGCTCTATTGCCAGAGATTTCTGGAAGGGTCCTTGGAAATCATCTGTTCTGGCCCCATATTTTCAATTTGGGAAACTGAGGTAGGAAGGAGGTAAAGGGACTTGTCGCGGTTCACTTGGCTATTGAATAGCAGACTGGCACATATAGTAAGCGCCTGATAACTGCATATTGACTGACTGACAACCTTCCCAACGCAGGGAGGAAGTTCTGGCGTCCCCCACACGGTCTGCCATTACCGCCCCTTTAAGAGCCCCTCGCTTCCCGCCGGCTTCGCCTACTGCTCCGCCCCGGAGGCGGGGTTGAGCCCATAAGGGCCGCCCTCTGCACGCGCAGACGCCCGGGTCCGAGTGTTTGTAGGTAGGGGGCGGGGGGGGGGGGGAATAACAGCTTGGCTAGATTACACATGCGCACACGAGCTACCGGCGCGCGAGGTGTAGGCGGCCAAGCCCAGCCCCGCCCCCTTGTCTTCCCTCTCCTCCCTCCCCGGAGGACCCAGGCAGGACCAGCCGCCCAGCTATAGGCAGGAGGTAGGGGAGGGCAAGAAAGCCAGGACCTCAGAGGGACGGATTGACTCGGGATCTCGGTGACATTGAGGCAGCTGAGGCGGAAGCTCTAGGGCGAAGTAAGACGGAGGGCGTGGGAGGCGCGGAGCCCCTATCTCCGAGTGTCCGTTAGCCGGGCCTCGCCGCTCGGCAGGGAGGGGCTGCGAGAGCGGAGCGCCTGCGCAGAAGGGGGAGGTTGCGGGAGGGCGAGGTCTCCGCGTGCGGGCTTGTGTTGATGAGGCGGGGCTTGGGAGGAGAGGACCCACCTAGGCCGTCCTAGGGCCGGGGCGCGGGGTGCTTCTGCGCATGGGCGGCAGGGCCGAGGCAGATGGTGGGGATGCTTGGATCGGTAGTAAAAGGCACCTCTGAGCGGAGTGCGATTGAGGGTGGGGCAAGAAGAAACTCACGTTAACCCTCCATAGGCGTTCCTCTGTCCTCTCTAGCGAGCGCGGGGAAGGAGGAATGACGTATACTCAGGTAGTGTGTCAGAGGGGAGGGAGTGACAGGACTGGGTGAAGTGAAGGGGGGAAAGAGCCTCAGCCCGGGGGAGGGGGGCGTGTCTGGGAGGAAGGCCGGGATGCGGAGAGGTGCAAGGGGACCTGCCCCGCATGGGGAACGGGAGCCCGGCATCCGAAACAGTAAGCGCCTAGAAGCTCCTTCAGTCGTGCCCGACTCTTCGTGGCCCCATTTGGGGTTTTCTTGGCAAAGATACTGGAGTGGTTTGCCATTTCCTTTTCTAGCTCATTTTACAGATGGGGAAATTGAGGCAAACAGGTTTAAGTGACTTACCCAGGGTCACACAGCTCCTAAGTGTCTGAAGCTGGATTGAACTCAGGAAGATGAGTCTTCCTGCACTGTGGCGACACCTGTCTACATACTTACCTGGAGGGCAAGAGCAGGCGATCCTTGGGACGGGATTTTCCTGGTTAGAGATTCAGGCCCTCTCTATGCCAGTCCCTCTACTCCCATAGAGGCATGTCCATCGTTAGCTCTTCTCTTTGACTTGTTGCCCTATCCTGACCTGCTTGGGGAGGTTGAAAATAAACAGTGGGAGGAACCGAATTAGACTTTAGCAGCTACTTCTTGGCCCTTCTCTTGGACCAGTCTTTGCTGTGTACTATTTTTTTCCCACAACTTTTGAACCCCTTTGAGGGCCCTAACCTAGTGCTGCCAAGATATGTACCTCTCTCTCTAGAGATATCTACTTATGATTTATGTATGTATGTAGGTGTATGTATACACACACATGTGTTGTCTGTCCCATTAGATTGTGAGCTCTTTGAGTTTAGGGAACTGTCTCTTTTTCTCATTCCTATCCTTAGTGCTTAGCACAGTGCCTGGCACTGTGTTTATGGAATTAAAATATTAATTTTGTTTATTGAATTAAAAATACTGTGTATAATGTATTTGCATCAATAGTGCTCATACAAAGTACTTCACCCTGTTTTGAGCAAATCCATTCTCTATATATGAAAATTTAAACTTACAAATAGATATATTTAGAATATTAGGGCTAAGGAGGACCTTAGATTTCCAGTCTACTTAATTTTTAATTGTGGAGTTAATTATTTACAGAAGGATTTGCTACATTATCAAATGATTTGTAATAGGACCCTTAAATAGTAAACTCCCCTCCCATGTTTAATAGGAGATTTGATTTGTAAAAAATTGACATGCCTCAACAATGTTTTTTAAGGAATGTAGATGTTACTTAAATCTGTAGGTATATAGTCAGCTTTTATCATCAAGGTGAATGGGGTTATGTTGGTACTTTGAGAATCTTTGGTTTTGTCAAAATGGTCTTTAAAAGTTGCTGTGACCCCTAACATTCATCACCCTGCAAGTGAGCTGCTCTGAACTTGCTGAAGTTCTGAAGACATATGGTCATGGACTTTTGTCGAGGATTGGGGTTAATACGGATAAATAGAATGTGTTAGAGCCTAATCACATATCTCAGTTCTTGATTCATTTGCCTTAAATTAACTCTTAGTGCCTAAAACATAGTTAAAAGTGACTGCTTTTCCCTTCCTGCCCCTGATGGAGGTACTAAAAATCAGCAGCCAAGGGAATTGGGTTAAGGGGAGAAAGATTGCAAAATGGCTAGCCAATAACTCAATAGAATCAGAACACCACAGTATGTTAGAGTTGAGAGGGACTTTAGATAGAAGTTACAGGAAAGTAGACTTCAGGTTGATAGGATAAACTTCCTAACAATTAGAGCTATGCAAAAATGGAAAGGACTACCTTTAAAGGTAATGAGTTTCCCAACATTAGAGGTCTTTAAATTGACTGATCAGGGCGGCCAGGTAGCACAGCGAGTAAGAGCACTGGCTCCAGTGTCAGGATGACCTGGAGATCAAATCCCGGGCTCATCCCTTAGCACCCACCCAGAAACACCTGGCCATGTAACCTTGAGCAAGTTACTTAACCCCGATTGCTTAAAAAAAATAAATAAATTGACTGACCTCTTGTTGGGGAGGTTGTAAGAGGAATTCCTGTTTGAGGATAGGCTTGCAAATCATTCCTGAAGTCTCTTGCTATTCCAAGATGCTGATTCTATGACCTGTGGTGACACTATGAAAAATTCTTTTGGCTCAAATCAAATGTGTAAAATAGGTCATTTTTTTTTTCCTGTAATGGCATAAGGTTTGCTCGTACATCTGGTAATATTTTAATTTTTAATTTCTGTTGATGCTTTTGGTAATTTTTTTATTAAATAAGTTTCTATAGATATTTTTGAACTCCATATGAAATTATATTTTAAGTGGAGTAATCCAGATTTGTTTTATACCTCCCCACAAAATTTAGTGCTTGTAGCTACAAGCACCCCAGCGTCTCCAAGGTGGCTGCCAACACAGGTTCTTAGATCTGCTTTGCAGGAAGAAACTCAAAATGGGTTAACAATCTTGCTTTAATCAATCAAACATATATCGTTTACCTAGTTCAGAGGGAAAAAGGTCAGCACCCTGAACTTCAGAGTATACAGAAGTTACAAGCATAAGTTACAAGAACATTTCAGCAGACAGGCTTCCAAACTGTCCAACCATTATATACATCCATACCTAATCACAGTTACCAGAGAGGGAAGCATCAACATCTGGGGGGGCTCTCAATGGCTACCCAGAGTCTTATCTGGTCAAATCACAACACTATTCAAAGTGAGCCCCAAAAGAAAGCCTCGCATCAGGGATTATATAGCCTTCTCCTGGCTCAGAGAAATGTAACAACACTCGACTCACTGCCCAATCACAAAGCACGAAAGTGTGGGCTTCCTGAAAAAGCCTCCCACCACAGGCTCCAGGTGCACTTAACCTAGGGGCAGGGGAGATCTTAAAAATTTACATTCCTATAACAGTGCTATATTATAGCATTAATTGGTTAATCAGCTAAGCTATTGTAAGAGGAGTGTCTTGCTGCTTCTGTACCAATTAATGTAAAGAGATTTATTCCCTGATACCTTTATCAGGTGTAAATGCCTCTGAGTTATGATATTTATCAGTTGTAAACAGTTCCTAGAGGCTCTATTGAATCAAAGGTATAAACCAGGTACATACTGAAAGCAGATGATGCTGTACAGAGATGCCTTGTGGGTACTTGAAGAGAATAAGTCATATAGTTGTGGGCCTTGGATAAAATAACAAGCCAGTTCAGAATCCAGCCTAATGGTGGTATAGCTCCTAACAAGCCCCAAAGAGGGAGTCTACCTCTTTTCTCTTCACCTTCCCTCCTACTACCTCCCGCCATTAAAGGATGACCATTTGAACTTAGGTTGGATGATTTGAATTTCCCATCAGTCTGTAGCAGCATTGGGAGCTAAGAACAAATTAGAAACATGAAGGAAAGGCACCCTATAGGCCCTTTCTTCAAGGTCATCCACACTCCTACACCCCTACCCCTTGCTCAGTTGGAGTACTGCAGAGAGTTACACACACCAAGGGAGAACTTCATGAGAGCTTCATAAAGGGAGAGAAGGATCTCTAAGGAGCTACGAGTTTACCTTGATCCATATGAGCTCACTTAAGTTTGAGCCCACTATCCCCAGGGATTTTGTGTATATACACAAAGGGGAGAATGCATCTCAAGACTATTGAAATGATTATTTTTTTCTGCCTGTTCTTGCTCCCTTAGTAAATACCTGTTGCTAAAAGCTAATTAACACTAACTGATGATCGGTGAAGAGCAGTTAGTGGGGGCTCATGAATCAGTGTGTTAGAAATTAGCTCCAGCCCCTAAGAATTCTAGATCCCTGAAGAGACAAGTAGTTAACCTTCTTCTGAGGAACCAGCTTTCCTGTGGAAGTGAGTCTAGAGGGTGTGTTACACCACAATTAATCCTTAAGTTGTATTTCACTTTCCATAACTGAAAGGGTTAATCTGTATTTAAAGTTTATACATCAAATACAAGTTTCATGAGTTGCCATTGCCAAACATAATTAAATTTACAAGCAACTTGAAGGGCAGCAGAAGATTCATAGCGTCTCCAAAGTTTTTATTGCTATATTTTGTTTTATGTCAACAGCATTTCTGAACTTATCCCACACCTAGGTAGCTGCTTTCTCCTGTGACAATTTTTTAAAAGTCTGAGGCATGTTATACTACTAATAATTTGAGTGAAAGAAGCAGAGTGAAAGATCATTCATGTTATGTATAAATGGAAAAAAGGGTAGACTAGTCAGTCATTTAATAAGAGGGCAGCTTCTCCCCATAATTCCTAGTTCTGCCTCTGAAATCAAGTGGAGCAAAGCTAATCACTATTTTCTGGTGTATTCAAACGACAGAAATTGTGTTTTCCTTTAGTCTTTTCTTCTCCAGTTTTTATACTTTTATACTCTTTTTGTACTTTTATCTTCTCCAGTTTCTTATACTGATCTTTGCATGATTCAGTCCTTAGGCCCTTCCCCATCTTTCCCATCCTCCTCTGGATGCTCTTGGACTTTTTAGTGTCTTTCCTAAAATGCAGCACTCCGAACTGAACATAGTATTCCAGAACAGAGCAGAGGTGTCAGGCATGTTGACTGGGGCCTCCCAAGTGTGATCCAAACCAGATGAAAATGAAATAGGGAAATATTTAACAAAATAAATAAAAACCAGTAAAACATAGATATTAAAATGTAAAACTGATTCAACTCGCAATATTCAGGGATCTTTATGTGTACAGTTTAGTGGCCCCCATTTCTATTTGAGTTTGATACCACTAGAATAGAACACAGTGTTCTCTGCATTCTTTTGGATATTTTGCCTCTTAATACAGCCAGAATCAAATTATTAGTCTTCACCATGTTTCATTGTTGACTTATAATGATTTTGGAATTCACTAAAATCCCCGTATATTTTTCACATGAATTTATGTCTAGCCATGCCTTATCCCTTTGTGGGAAAGAAAGGGGGTCTTTGGTAGCAGAAGGGGAAGGGAGCGAAATCCCAAGTGAGAGTAGTCTTTCATATTTAGGAGATACTCCTGGGTTAAGAGTTGTCTCTTCTGTGTTTGGATTGGAAATGATTTCCCTAAACTATTAGATTACCTTTTTTTGCCTCATAAAATTTATGTTTTTCCCACAAACAGGTATCATTGTCTCCTGAAAGAAAAAGGGTAAGAGAGTACAAGTATCAACCTATTCAAATTGGTTTCTTACTCACCAGTTAAGATACAGCCTAGGGAAGTAAGGAGTAAGGCCACTTCATCATGAAAGACAAGGGTGAAGGAAGAGACAGTTTCAGAAGGCATGAGAGTGATAGGAGATGAGGAAGAGGGAATTTACAGTGAGTGACCTCAATTTTTTTCTGTAAAATGAGGTGAAATTCTCAGTTGAGAAGGTGGGGGAAGGGGAGCCATGGGAGGTTTGAGAAGGGATGAAAAGGTTTGAAAGAGCTGCTGTGGAGAGTAGGCTAGTAAGTTGATATGGGAGGTATATAGTAGTATTGCCTAGCAGTAGTGAGGGCCCAGTTGAGGTTGTATAGCATAAATTTGTAGCAGACCCAGTCAGAACAGTTTATTTAATAGAGTGGTAACAGGGTCAGACTTATGCTTTAGGAAGATAATTTTGACAGTGAAATGGAAAAGGGAACAAAATGAGGAGAGACTTGTGGTAGGGAGAGCAACCCGAACTCTTTTACATGTTGACTCCCTGAATCAAGATGTGAGCTCCTTGAGAGAGCAGAGACTGTCTTGTTTTTCTGTTAGTATCCCCATCATTTGGCACAGAGGGATATGAAGGGAAGAGAACTGAAGGGGACATGAGAATAGAGACATGGGAAATAAGAAGAAAGGTTCATCTGTGGTTGTGGTTGGACCCAGGAATGTCAGAGTCAGGAAATAAAAGAGGAGAGCTACCCCAAAGGGCCAGACATGCATCTGTGAGCCTCTCCTGGCAGTTGCAGATCACACACTTTAACAAGATGTCATTTCTTTTTTTTCCAGGGAGTCCTCATGAATTCCTTTTTGGACCATGTCCATGATCCTTTTTGCCTGTGTGGTACGGGTGAGAGATGGATTGCCCCTCTCTGCCTCCACAGATTTTCACCATAACCAGGACTTTTTGGAATGCAGAAAGCGGCTGAAAACGTTGTCCTTAATTTTGACACAGTTTCCAGGTCGAGGGACTGCAGAAGGACATGACCTCAGTATACAGTAAGTTAGTACTTTTGTTTTTCTTTAATAGTCATTAGCCTGATAGTAATACATTAAAACTTAGCTTTTTTTTTTTTTTTTTGCATTTTGGAGGGCAATTGGGGTTAAGTGACTTGCCCAAGGTCACACAGCTAGTTTTTGTGTCTGAGGCTGGATTTGAACTCAGGTCCTCCTGACTCTATGGCCAGTACTGTATTCACTGTGTCACCTAGCCACCCCTTAAAACTTAGCTTTACTACATTAAACATTTTAATTTACCACAGCTTTATTTTTTTTGGAGGGCAGTTGGGGTTAAGTGACTTGCCCAAGATTACATGGCTAGTTTTTGTGTTAAGTGTCTGAGGCCGGATTTGAACTCAGGTCCTCTGACTCCAGGGCTGGTGCTCTATTCACTGTGCCACCTAGCAGCCCCAAGTCACCACAGCTTGATCAAGTCTTGTGCTAGAAGTGTTGACCTGGTATTTTAACAGTGATATGAGAATAATGAATAGCATTTACATAGCTTTTAAGGTTTTCAAAGCACTTTACATGTATCAGCTCATTTGATCCTCATGACTACCTTGTGATATAGGTGATATTATCCCCATTTTAGAAACTGAAGCATAGAAAGTTTAAGTGACTTACCCAGGGTCACATGGCTAGTCAATGTCTGAGGCAAGACTTAATTTTTCTGACTCTAAACCCTGAACTCTGATCACTGTTCTTAGAATAGTAATAACAGGCCATTTTTTACCTATAGCATTTTAAGTTTTATAAATACCTCCCCTCAGCAATCCTGTGAAGTTGGAATTGTCATATTATTAACTTTTCCCAGAAAAAGGAGATAATTTGTCTAAGGTCACACAGTAAGGAGCAGACCTAGGATTCAAAGCTAGTTCTTCTGACTCCAAATCCATTGTTTTTTGTCGTATGTTTGCAGCAAAGTAACTAGCAACCTTGTAGCCCAGTGGCCACAGGCCTGAGGCCACAGGTTCTCCACCCCTGATGTAACCTATGTTCTTAGTCTTTCTGAAAAGGTAAAACCAACTCAGTGCTTTAACCAAATGAAACGCATTGATGTAAAGTATTTTGTGTGAAGTTCAGGTTACTGATATAACAAGCTTGACTATTAGTGTTTCTGTCTTTAACCCTAAACTCTCACTTCTACCTTAGCTTATGACAGGTAATTTATCTGACAGAAGAGGTTATTTCTTTTTTTATTGCTGTTGTTTTAAATTAATTTATTTTTAGTTTTCAATATTCATTTCCACAAGATTTTGAGTTATAATTTTTTCTCTCTCCATCTTTCCCTGACCCCCCACCCCAAAATAGCAAGACTACTGACTACCCCTTCCCTCAACCTGTTCTCTTTTATGTCCTACCCCTTCAACCCCTAATTTTATAGTAGGGCAATATGGATTTCTCTACTCCAGTACCTGTATATCTTACTTCCCAGTTGCATGTAAAAAACAAATTTTTAAACATTTGTTTTTAAAACTTTGAGTTCCAGATTTTTTCCCTTCTTCCCTCCTCACCCACCCCCACTGGGAAAATAAGCAATTCAACATAGGTTGTACATGTGTAGTTACCCAAATCATTTCCATAGTAGTTATATTGTGAAAGACTAACTATATTTCCTCCATCCTATCCTGCCCCCCACTTATTCTATTTTCTCTTTTGACCCTATCCCTTTTCAAAAATGTTTGTTTCTAACTACCCTCTCCCCAATCTGCCCTTCCTTCTATCATCACCCCTATTAACCCCTACCCCACTCTTTTCCTGTAGGGTAAGATATCCACTTGAGTGTGTATGTTATTCCTTCCTTAAGCCAAATTCAATGAGAATCAGGTTGTCTCATTCCCTTTCACCTTCCTTCTCTTCCCCTCCATTGTAACAGTTTTCTCTCGCCTCTTTTATATGAGATAATTTACTCTAATCTATCTCTCCCTTTCTCTTTCTACCAATAAATTCCTCTCTCACCTCTTAATTTTATTTTTCAGATATCATCCCTTCATATTCAACTCATCCTGTGCCTTCTGTCTATGTATACATGAACATACATATGCCCACACTCACATACATATTTATACACATACACCCTCTTATACATACTATATTTGTATGTATACATATATATTCCCTTCAACTATCCTCATATTGAGAAAAGTCTTATGAGTTACAATTATCATTTTTCCATGTAGGAATGTTAATGGTTCAACTTTAAGAAGTTCCTTATGATTTCTTTTTCCTGTTTCCCTTCTCATGCTTCTCTTGCTTCTTGTATTTGAAAATCAAATTTTCTGTTCAGCTCTGGTTTTTTCATCAAGAATGTTTGAAAATCTTCTATTTCGTTGAATGATCATATTTTCCCCTGAAACATTATATTCAGTTTTGCTGGGTAGGTGATTCTTGGTTTTAGTTCTAGCTCCTTTGCCCTCCTAAATATCATATCCCAAGCCCTTTGATCCCTTAATGTAGAAGCTGCTAGGTCTTGGTGTTGTCCTGATTGTGTTTCCACGATACTCAAATTGTTTCTTCCTGACTGCTTGCAGTATTTTCTCCTTGACCTGGGAATTCTGGAATTTGGCTATGATATTCCTAGGAGTTTTCTTTTTGGTATCTTTTTCAAGAGGCTATTGGTGAATTCTTTCAATTTTTATTTTGCCCTCTTGTTCTAGAATATGGCAATTTGGCCTGATAATTTCTTGAAAAATGGTATCTAGGCTCTTTTTTTGATGATGGCTTTCAGGTAGTCCAATAATTTTTAAAGTACCTCTCCTGGCTCTATTTTCCAGGTCAGTATTTTTTTCCAGTGAGATATTTCATATTGCCTTCTGTTTTTTCATTTGTTTGGATCTGTTTTATAGTATCTTGATTTCTCATAAAGTCATTAGCTTCCAATTGCTCCAATGTAATTTTGAAGGAGTTATTCTCTTCAGTGAGTTTTTGAAATTCCTTTTCTGTCTGGCAAATTCAGCTTTTTAGGGTGTTTTTCTCCTCACTGGCTTTTTGGGCCTCTTTTGCCATTTGAGTTAGTCTATTTTTTTTTTTTTATTAAAAGTAATTGGGGTTAAATAACTTGCTCAAGGTTACACGGCCAGTTATTTCTGGGTGTAGTGCTAAGTATCTGAGCCCGGATTTGATCCCCAGGTCATCCCAACACTGGGGCCGGTGCTCTTACTTGAGCCACCTGGCCGCCCCAAGTTAGTCTATATTTTAAGGTGTTATTTTCTTCAGTGTATTCTTCAGCCTTTAGCAGGCTGTTGACTCACTTTTCATGATTTTCCTGCATCATTCTCATTTCTCTTCCCAATTTTTCTTCCAGTTCTTTTACTTGATTTTCAAAATCCTTCTTGAGCTCCTCCATGGCCTGTAACCAATTCATATTTTTCTTGGAGGCTTTTGATGCAGGAATTCTGACTTCGCTGTGTTCCTCCCGTTCCATGCCTCAATCCTTTTTGTCCCCTAAAAAATATTCTATGGTCTGTTTGTGCGTCCTCTGCTTGCTCATCTTGCCAGCCAATTACTTGACTTTTGAGCTCTTTGCCACAGTAGAACTCTGCTTTCAGAATGGAGAGGGCTGTGTCCCAAATCTCTGGGGTTTTCACAACTCCCCCCACAATCTCTGGCTCACTGATCACACACCCCTGGACCAGCACCCAAGACTGCTATCCAGATCCAAGCAGGTTAAAGCAAGAGCGATTACTCTCTTCAAGGTTGCTTGGTCCCTTACACTCTGCAGGCCAGGAGCTCTGGAAGCAGCCATGCAGCTGTGGCTGCAGCCACCACGCCTCTAGCCTCTTCTCGCCCCACAGGCAGGAGCTGGACTGAGCAAAGAGGTTATTTCTTGAAGCAAAGCCCAATTACAACTTACAGAATGATAAGAGAGAAAAATCTTAACCTAGAAAAGTGTAGCAGTCTGGTGCCATTTGATAGACAACCCAACAGCCTTATTAACCCCAAGAAAAGCACTAACTATTATACCATTATACAATCAAGATTGTTCAGAATGTTAACCCAGAGTCATCAGGGGAATTTTAAAGCATGTCCAACATCCTTTGTTTACAAGGTAAGATAAATGATAATCTTTGTTAGAGTTTCATAAAAGATGGCTTAAAAATAAGTTTTAACCCCTAAGTTGTGTACAAAATTATCTCATTGGCAATACCTCATTCCTCATGGATGCCATGTAAATCATGTGTTATTATAATATGTTTTATTTTTACATTTCTTTTAGGCTTTTTCTCTCATATTTAGTCTTGACAATTAATTGCTAATAAATCAGTATTTCCATACTTATTTCCATACCACCACGGTTCCTCTAGCTGTTATTCCTAGTCTCTAGCACTGAAGTTTTGAGCGCCCCAAATTGCTCTTGCCTTTAGGTAAGGTTGTAGTCAAAGAGGACAGTTGTTCAGTGGATACTTAATTTGCTAACAGAAAGGTCCAGAGACATGGTATTTTGTTTAGAGCATCTTCACTGGAGGATCCTTCTGATTTGCTTCCACTTGGTGGTGTTTCTAGCTCCAGCCCCTTTCCCCACCTGGATGGAAAGTAGGCATTTATTAGTCATTTCTGAAGTGCCTACTAAGCAGGAGAGGATTAAAGCACGACAAGACTCTGCAGCCACTGCTCTTCAGGACATACTTAAATAATCTTGTTTTCATTTTCATAACTGTAGGAATTCTGTGCTTCAGTATTTCAGGCAAGTTCTTTTCACTCTGAAGTTGTCAACCTAGTTTAGTCTACTCAGAGTCAGTTTGGTATGCTCTGGTTACATGATACTTCCTTTTAGTGGAACTGAGTCTCTGACTACTCATTAAAGCACAGATTGGAGAGTCTCTGTCTGGCACAGTATTATGAAATGCTGTCTTTTAAACCAACTAAATGCAGAGCCAGAGAAACTTGGGCTGGGGACTAGGAACCTGACCTGTGATTTTACTGATGTGAAGAAGCTCTCTACAGCAAGGCAGGTCTTCACAGATTCTGCATTTTAAAGTCTTAGAGTTACCTAATACATTGAGAGGCGAGATGACATTCAGCTGGCCAGGATAGGCTGGGGCTGGACTTCAGTCCCAGTATTCCTGACTGCAGTTATTACCATCTATCTTATGAGAAGTTTTGTGCTTCTTATAAAATGAACTTCTTGGTATCAGGAAAGAAGAACTTAGTTTTTCTTCTCCAGATTTTTAATGCGCTTATATTAATGTAAATTTTTTGGAGTGGCAGAGGATCCTGGAAGTTGCCATGTTTCAGTTGAGGATTACATAAGTAAAAATATAAGTTATTTTAGTTAAAAATATACATGTACACATACATATAAAATCTATTTATCTGCTTTTAAAATTAAATCAATTTCATCACTTTTATCTGAGAATTATCTTAACTTTCTGCTCTGTAAGGTCAGAAGTACTACATCTCATTTTATAGACCAAAAAAAGGGTTCTTTTTCATACAGTAACACCCCCATCTTGTGGAAATTTAGTGCAAATCTTTTCTTTTCTTTTTTTGTTAATAAATTTATTTATTTACTTTTTAGTTTCCAACATTCATTTCCACAAGATTTTGAGCTACGTTTCTCCCCGTCTCTCTCCTACCCCTCACCCCAAGATGGCAAGCATACTGAATACCCCTTCCCCCGATCTATTCTCTCTTATGTCCTCCCCCATCCCCTACTCCCCTTACTTTATTATAGGACAAGATGGGTTTCTATACCCCATTGCCTATATATCTTATTTCCCAGTTGCATGTAAGAAGCAATTTTTAACATTTGTTTTTAAGGTGGTTGGTGTGGGAGCTCATGGATGTTCCTGCTTCTACTCCACCATCTTGGCTCCACCAACATTTGTTTTTAAGACTTTGATTCCTATATTCTTTCCATCCTCCCCTCCTCACCCACCCCCTCTGGGAAGACAAGCAATTCAATATAGGTTGTACATGTGTAGTTACACAAAACATTTCCATAGTAGTTATATTGTAAAAAACTAACTATATTTCTCTCCATCCTATCTCGCCCTCCTGTTTTCTCCTTTGACCCTGTCTCTTTTCGAAAGTATTTGCTTCTAACTACCCTCTCCTCCAATCTGCCCTCCCTTCTATCATCCCCCCTCTTATCTGCTTCCCCCCTACTTTCCTGTAGGGTAAAATACCCAATTGAGTGTGTGTTATTCCCTCCTTAAGCCAAATCCAAAGAGAGTAAGGTTGACTCATTCCCTTTCACATTCCTGCTCTTCCTCTCCATTGCAACAGTTAGTGCATTTCTTTGAAAGTTTTTTTAAAGCTGTGTTGTAATCTCACCAATAGGGCAAGAAGGTCACACCACTTTGCCACGTTTGCCATAAGAGTCAGAGCTTCTCTATCACAGAAGCTTTGGCTTTGGTAAATTGTTTCAACATATCTATGGTTCTTCTTCTGCTTTTCTAAATGGAGTAGGAATCCCGTAATCCAGTGGAGAGTAATAGGTCCTTTGGTTTCTTTATTGCTGAATTTTAAAATATATGTTTTAGGAGGTATTCTTGTTCTAGTTTATAACATCATTCTGTTTTATCTTAAGAATATTTGAACTTTTTTTTTTAACTTGTAGGACAACTAAGTAAGCTATACCTTGGGTATTATGTTAATTTTAATGCAGACAAAATAAGGAAAATGCAAAAACATTTAAAACCAAGAGCCAAGTGACTAAGCAGCTATTTACTAGCCAAGAGAAAGATATTGACTCCAGTTTTCCTCATGTGGCAAATGGCATGGAATACCCCCTTTCTCATGGCCTAAGAGGACAAGAAAGGTTGGGAATTGCTCTGAAGTGGAAAGGGAAGGAGCATTAATTTTCTTTTGTAGTGGAAAAACCGACAAGAATAGATCCAGATAAAATTTTTAGTTATGATTAATAGTCATTGAAGCTGGCTGCAGTTGTAACTAAAAACTTGTTCTAAGAAATAAGTCTGAAATAGCAAATTAGCTAAGAACATGTTTTAGTATATAGGAACTGTTTGGGTTTAGATCTTTCATCAAACAATATTTATTAATTGTCTGTTATATTTATGATATTGTATATGTATTATATTGTAATTATCTCCTTTGTGCACTGTGCATTGTTGGGGAAGTAAAAGCCCTGACCTTTGCTGGTAAGAAACTTATAGCCTAGGTGCTGGCTTTTCCATGACCTGGAGGCACTGACTCTCTGTTTCTTCAAGGCTCTGCACAGCTGCTGCCTTTTTGTTTGTCCATAAATCTTTCCCTGAATTCTCCAGCTCTCCCTCCTCCAGTTTTCCTAGAGTATTTTGGATCTTTCTTTTGCCCCAATTGTGACTGTGCCATTCTTCCTTGATAGATTGCAAGCTCCTTGAAGGCAGAGACTATATAATTTTTCTTTTTGTCCCCAGTGCTGTACATAGTAGGTACTTAACATATCTTTGAACTGGGCAGACATGAGGTAGATCCACAAAATCTCTAGAGGACAGTTCAAGGCAAAAGAAATGCATCTGTTGTCGGGGCAGCTGGGTGGCGCAGTGAATAGAGCACTGGACCTGGAGTCAGGAGGACCTGAGTTCAAATCCAGCCTCAGACACTTAAAACAAGAACTAGCCATGTGACTTTGGGCTAGTCACTTAACCCCAATTGCCCTTCCTTCCCCCCTCCAAAAAGCAAAAAAAAAAAAAAGAAATGCAGCTGTTGTATGAGAGATGCTACATACACACGTTGTGGGGTTCAGAGTCAAGTCACTATTGTTGTATGCTGATTGTCAGACAGTAAGATAAGGAGGACTTTATCTGTATGTTTCTTATGTAATACACCTTTGGTGCTCTCGTTTGCTCTTGTTTCAGTTTTGACTCTTCTGGAGCCATAGCCTGCATGGGGATCTGCTCCCGCAGCTATCCTGCGACCATGGCCTTCTGCTTCCTGGAGGCTCTTCGCTGGGAGTTCACAGCTTCCTATGACAGCACCAGCATAGGCTTGGCTTCCAGACCATATGCCTTTCTCAAATTTGGTTTGTAACTTCTTTATTTATTTATCATGAGTACTACCTTATATTTGTGTGTTTCACAAGCTGCATCTTTTGTTAAACCCATTCTACATTTACTAAATACAGAGATAGATATGAAATAGAACCTTACCTCAAGGTGATTCCAGTCCAGGAGTGGGGAACCCGTGGCCTTGAGGCCACATGTGCCCTTCTAAGTCCTTGAGTGTGGCCTCTTGACTGAGTCCAAGTTGTACTGAACAAATCCTTCTATTAAAGGGATTTGTTCTGTGAAGTTTTGATTCAGTCAAAGGGCCACACTTGAGGACCCAGAGGGCTACATGTGGCCTCGAGACTGCAGGTTCTCTCCCCCCATCCCCAGCTGTTCTAATCTAATAGAGGGATAGACATACAAATAATGAACGAGGGTAGTGCCTTTATGGATGGTGAAAAGGGGATGAATTTAAGAAATACTATGGAGGTACAGCTGAGAGGAGGGCAGAGAGAGTGGTGAGGCCATATGAGGCTCGGTGAAGGAACTGGGCATGTTTAGCCCAGAGAAAGAAGTTAGGGGGAGTGAGTCTTCAAGTATTTGAAGGGCTCTAAAGGGAGAGCAACTAGACCTGTTTTCCTTAGCCACAGAAGGCAGAACTAGGAAATGCCGGCAGAAGTTTAGGGAGGCAGATCTGGGATTGAGGTGGGAAATCTTTGGAACAAGTTGAGTTATCCCAATGTGGAATGGGTTCCTCTGAACTGGAAGTTTTCAAGCAGAAGCTCGAAGACCACTTGTTGTGGAGGGCTGTCCAGGAGTGGGCTGAGCTAAATGGCCTTGAGAGTCTAAGAACTCCAAAATTCTTTGCTTCTATAGTTCTGAATCATCTGCAAAAGAGATGATAACGGAATCAGTGGTACTGGAGGAGACCCAGGACAGACTTTGAGGAGCACCTAGGCTTAGGAAGCAAGAGATGGAGAATTATCCTCAGGCTAAACACTTGTAGGTCCTTCATCTGTTACCCAAAACATATGGATTGTGCCCCCCCCACCCCAGCTATGTTGAATACCCTACCCTTGTCAATAGCCTTCCCAAAATGTGGGATACAGAACTGAGCACAGTGCTAGGCAAATGTTGTCTGGTTAAGGAAGAGTACAGTAGGGATGCCCTGTCCCTCCCTGTGGATCTGTATGTGGAATTGTTAGAGGCTCTATCTGAAGTCATTTTTTATGTAGCAAGAAAGTCAGAGGACACTCGGTAGGATTCGAGACATTCTGCTGGTATTAAGTAGTTCTGTATTTCTCTTGTATAGTCTTCCTGTGAGAACTTAACCAAGTTACTATTCTTTACTCCCTTCCTCCTCAAAATGAGGTGATGTGCCTTGATATCATCGCCTTGGTTGATGTAGCCAGGTGGTCCCCTTCCTCCCTCCTTGACATTGCATATCTTCTTCCCTCAGTTTCACACTTAGCTGAAGGTGACAGTTGTCTTTCACATTATGTTTTTTGCTAGTTCTTGAGGGTAAGCAGTACTACTTGTGGAAAAAAGAATGAATACTAACAAGACAGCTTTGCAAATGACAAATATGTTCAGAATAGTTCACATACTTAGTAAGATCTTATAAGGGACTAATATAACACTATGGTACTTTGTCCATGAGGCTTTCAAATATCAATAAAATAGGTTACTAGTGACAAATGTGAATTCTTTGATTCTGCTATAGAGTATGAGGGTAGAATAGTCATTTGAGTTTGACTGTATATTCAGAATATGGATTGTTAGCTTCCTTGGAAATGTGAGCCTTATTCTGTAAATTCTAATAAAAAATTCTAAATTTGTATCAAATTCTGTTCTGTACTCTCCTAAAGTTGGTTGATTGTTTTTTTTTTTACAGATAGTGTTATTCAGAAAGTGAAATGGCATTTTAACTATGCAAGCTCTTCTCAGCTGAAGAACCACTTGGAAAAGATTCAGGAAGAGCTGATGCTCCAGCCTCCACTGGTTCTGAGACTAGAGGACACAGAAGTGATGAATGGGCTGAGAAATAATCATGCTCCAGTGCAGGTTGAATATGGTGAGTGAACTGAATGTGTGCTCTGTGATGGGGTTTGGTAATGATAGAGGAATAACACTTGTGTGCATTGCTTTTTCCCAAATGGTTTTATTTATCTAAAATGAATACAGATTGGACTTGTCCCTAGAATGTAATTGAAAAACAATTCTATTGCCATTTGGATTTTCATGTGCATAAATTGTGTGAGTAAAGAACACATTGATACTTGGGAAACTGTGAACAGTTAATGTGCCTAGAATGGATTATAGGAATGGAATTAACGAGAGTCAGCATCATGTACTGTAGAGGATGTGGGTTTTGAAATCAGGAGACCAGGATTCAGATCCTACAGTTGATACTAATGAGCTAATTAGGCCTTAAGTCACTTCCCCTCTCTGAACCTTAGTGTCTTCATCTCTAAAATGAAAGGCTTGGGCTGGATCCCTAAGCTCTCTTCCACCTCTTTACCATGAGAGTTATGCTTCACTGGAGCACAGATAAGTGATTATGGTTTCTTGGGAGCCTCCTTGTACAGTAGAGGTGAAGCTCTGGCAGATTGTCTCAAACTGGAAAGCTTCAAGTACTATTCTGGTGCCAGATTGCCTATTGTCCAGTTACTAGCCTAGTTTAGGATGGTGGAGGCCCTTATCAGTAGGTTGACTTCTGGGTAAAGAATTATTTGTCCATGGCCACTCATGCAACATTTCCTTATTATTTTCCCAGCACATAATTATTTGTAATTTCATATTTTCCTGCTTATATAAGAAAATTGATGTTCTGCTTCTCAGAATTTTGGTTTCCCCATCTTAATAAAATAGATGACAGTTACCTGTGTTTCATTTATTTTCATTTTATTTTCCTAAATTTATGTCTCCTGTTTTTTCATGTGACATTAAAAAATCTTTGGTTATCTTATATTTAACTGAAAGTACAAGTAAAATCTATTTTTCTTCTAAACTCTTTTTTTAAACTTTTTTTAACTCCCTTTTTTAGAAGAGCTGGTTTACTGCTTGAGGTCACAAATGCAGAGCAACTTGAGTTTGTATAGCAACACAAAAATCTGGTCCTCAGGCTATGTCCACTGTGAAAAAGATGTGTTTAGGAAATGGATGCTCTAGGAATTATAACTTTGCTTGAAACACAAATACAACCAAATTCCAGAAAGTTGAAACTTAGTCCTTCTTTCTAGGACATTTTACTGTACTTGGGCTCAGCCTCTTGTGTCTCAAGGCTATAATCCTAAAAAGGTAGCATATTCTGTTCTAATGGGGGAAGCCTTGAATTGCTCAGTGGGGACCCTAACATACTAACAATAGCTATGGGTTTGATTGTTATTTTGTGGTAAATGTGGGGACAAGAAAGGATGATAAGAAAGGGAAAAGACAGCGATGCCATACCTTATCTGTTGACATTGTGGGGAAAATCAATTCATATGGTTTCTAAAAGAGCAAAATAAAATGGCCATTTGTTTCTAATCACTCTAAGAACATTTTATATACTGAATGTTTCCCTTTTTGCCAAAAAGTCCCTAAACGTTTTGAAAGTAAAAAGATACTTGATGGGGAGCAGGGGGGGGGAGAAGGGGAAAAAATCGAAAGAGAAAGGCCAAGAATACTTTTATACACATTAGAAGAAAACTAGAATGTTTTATGTGATGAATTGTAACTAAATTGTTTGTATGACTCTACAACCAATATAAAAATAAAGCTAGCACTCTTTGTTATCACAAGAGTTGCTTTCATCTGAAACCTGGAAAAAAATAGCTCCAAGACCCCTGTTTGGGTGAGGTGGGGATGTCTAGTGTTGCAGCAGAGGCTAGAAGAAATGCCCCTGTGAGGCCTAAATCCTTTCTGTCCCTCATTTCCCACTTTTGGTTTTTGGTTTCTAACCATTGCTTCATTTGTATTAATATACCTATAATTATGTCTGCAACGTAATTTAAATTGTGTCCACAATGTAATTTAAATTATGCCTGCAACATAATTATAACTAGGGGAAATGTGGTTTATTTAGCTTCTCCTTTACACTATGTACCCAGAAATGCTTTTCATTAGGAACTTAATATTATTATTTTAAATTATGAAGCTCCAAATTACCGGATGCAGCCAGTGACAGCTCTGGGGATTCTGTCTCTTATTCTGAACATCATGTGTGCCGCTTTGAACCTTATTCGAGGCATTCACCTTGCAGAGCATTCCTTTCAGGTAATTTTTTCCTTCATGTTTGGGATTGTAGGGTAGTCAGCAGGAGAAGAAATTGATCAGGAGGTGGTCTATGTATTAGGTTATATGGCTGTGGACCATAATGTTTATGAAGGTCTTAAAAAGTGAAAATGCTCAAAGGAAGCGCTGTTTATTTCAGTGGCTTGGGATGCTTAGAAGAATGAGTGATTTTGGACAATCTGTTGGCATCTTAAGGGACTTTTTTTGGTTGATTGCTGAAGGCAGAGCTAGGAATAATTGATAGAAGTTGCAGAAAGTCATGTCCAAATTTGATTATGGAAGAATTTCCTAAAAAT
Organism: Petaurus breviceps papuanus; assembly: GCF_028583685.1. Lineage (NCBI taxonomy): Eukaryota > Metazoa > Chordata > Mammalia > Diprotodontia > Petauridae > Petaurus > Petaurus breviceps. The sequence goes on along the minus strand of NW_027185896.1, from coordinate 12,566,994 downwards.
TGGCTTGGAATAGCTGCCTCTAGAATTAGTGCGTTCCCTCTCACTGGAACTTTTCATGCTAAAGCTGGATGATCAGTTATCAGGTATGATGTAGAGTGGATGCTTGTTTAAATAAGGGTTGGAACCTTCTCTAAGGTCCTTTCCAACTCTTCGATTCTGTACTTTTTATGAGTTTCTTTGCTGACTGAAATTTGGCAATCCTTGCTGTGGCTTGTGGGCTCCAGGTGAAACATGTCAGGGTTTGAAGTGCCAAATAGAAATTGTTCTTTTACTATTCTACCCCCTGCCCTCCACTCCACCTCCCTACTTCTATTGAGGGACCACAATTCTTCTAGTCACCTGCGTTCTCACCCATGGAGTCATTTTCAGCTTTTGATTCACTTTTTCCCCTGTATTCACACAACTCCTAAGTTTGGTCACTTCTGCTAATATTGACAGCATGTTGATAAGCTGGAGTATCCAAAAGAACACAGTCAGAATGTCAGAACGTTTTGAGTTCATGCATATGAGGACCATTTGAAGAAACTGGTGATGTTTAGCCTGGAGAGGAGGAGACTTGGGGAGTGGGAATGAGATGGCACATAAACTGTCTTGAAGTATTTAAAGAGCTGCCATGTTTTGTAAGTGGGATTAGCCTTCAGAGGGGGAGAAACTAGGAGGGGAGAAATTTCTGAAAAGCAGATTTCAGTTAGAAATAAGGGAAACTTTCCTAAAAACTAAAACCATTCAGAGGTAGAATGGTCTGTCTTGGAAGGTAGTGGGTTCTCCTTCATTGAAGGTCTTTCAGCAGAGGCTGGCCATTTCTTTTTTTTTTTTTTTAAAGCAGTTGGGGTTAAGTAACTTGTTCAAGGTTACACGGCCAGTTATTTTGTGTGGGTGCCAAGTATCTGAGGCCGGAACCAATCCCGGGTCTCCCGACACCAGGTCCGGCGCTCTTACTCACTGAGCCACCTGGCCACCCCTAGAGGCTGGCCACTTCTTAGGGATATTGTGGGAAGGGATTCTGGAACAAGTAGGTTCGGATTAGATGACCTCCGGAGTCCCTTTTAACTCTGAAATTCTATGGCTTAAATTTTGTAATAATGTTTAGATAGACATCTGTAAGTGCATTACGGCTAACGGTTGAACAATGGCTAATTTTAAAAACAGCCTATATAAAAATATATGTGTGTGTGTGTGTGTGTGTGTGTGTGTGTGTGTATATGGTATTATTATTATATTTTTGTAATATTATATACACACACACCTATACATATATACAAATGCATGTGCATACCCATATATAGATAGGTAGATAGATAAGCATTCTATAGCTATATTTACATATCTTGTTTGGACAATGTCTAATATGTCTTTAGGGGTTGTCAGAAGCAGCTTTGTGTTAATATAACTAATATCATATCTAGTGCTTGACTGATGTTTGGAAATGTCTTTTTCCCAATTGCTTAGAATCTTTAATCATTTTGGGCTAATAATTTAAGGTGGGTAGTTTTGATATTAGCTAGTTCTGATGTGTACTCAAATAAAAAATAAATCTTATCCTTTTAATACAAATGTAAAGATGGCTCTTTGGCAGGTCCTCATCACCTCAGACTATATAGCTTGCTGGTTGATCTATCTGCCACAAGTTTCTGACTATTCCAGTCCATCTTCCACTCAGCAGTCAAATTAATCTTCCTAAAGTGCAGATCTGATCATGTTACTAATTTATTCATCTCCAGGATCTAATACAAAAGTATCTAGTGATTCGAACCCTCATAATTTGCCCTCTCCCTCAACATTTCCAGTTTTCTTTCATTTTGCTCTTCCCAATATACTCTGCAATCCAGTGACATTGGCCTCCTTGCTGTTCCTCACACAAGACATTCTATTTCCCAACTCTAAATATTTTCGTTAGTTCTTTGCCATGCCTGGACTTCTTTCCCTCCTCATCTACACTTTCTGACTTCTCTGGATTTCTATGTAGAATTATATATTTCTGTGTAGTCTTAGGTAAAAATCTTACTTTATGTTGGAATCCTTTCTCAGTCACCCTTAAAATTTGAGTGCTTTCCCTCTATTTATTATTTATTTATTATATGTTATTATTCCTATTTATAATGGAAATAGTTTGTATTATATCTATCTATCTATCTATCTATCTATCTATCTATCTATCTATCTATCTATCTATCTATGTTAATTTACATGTTTCTCTCCACCAGTAGATTGTGAGCTCCTTGAGGACAAGGACTGTCTTTTAACTTTTTTTGTTTCCCAGTTCCTGGCTCACAGTATATACTTAATAAATGCTTGTCAGCTGACTAACATTTAATGAGTACAGGAAAAAAGACAAATAATGTATACGTTACTGCCAACTTGTATATTCAGTCACTTTGTGAAGTATTGATTTAATTGCTTTTTGTCACTTTTATATTTTTATTTCACCAACGTATGATTCATTCTCCAAATTCTTCATCTGTCAGGTTTTGATTTAACATTCTTTCTTTTGGATCTAGCATTCTAGTTGGCTTTGGTGAAGAAAGAAATTGTTCATTGTTAGAATAGATTTTAGTGATTATAAAATTTTAATTAAAATATATAATTCTAAGTTCTCTACTCAGTCCCTATTACAATTGCTCTTGGTGGTGTAGAGGTGACTTTGAATGCTTGAAGGCTCTGCTGGTGGTGCTCAAGCTCAGGTAGATCCTGTTATACTGGAATATGGTCCCTGTAGTGAGTAAGTATCGCGAGTCTCTCATTACCAGAAAGTTGGCCACCAGATGATGAATACTTATCTGTCCCAGTAGTTCATGTAACCTACCCATTAGTGGAAGTATTGTATCCTTTATTGGTAGAGGGAAGCACTCACACAAGTGACATTATGGATCTTGGTGCAAGACCTAATGAAGTATTTCATCATACTAATGGGTAATATTTTTCCAATGAAGTATTTTTCTCTAGCTTTGCCTCATTGGAAAGAAAAAAAGTACTTTGGTTGTTTGTTGAAAGTGGGAAGTACTTTTGTAGGCTACTGAGTGGCTAGGGAGGTCCTTGGACCATTAAGCCCAGTTTGCTGGTGGGTCCATGTTCTCTCAGCATGCTAGGACTTGCTGGAGCTTTTACCTGTAAGGATGGCCTTGAGAACCCAGGGTCACTTCCAAATTCATGACAAGACAATGGATGAAGATGTTAATGGAGGCTTTATTTATAAATATACATAGAAAATTTTGTTTATTTTTGAAAATTTTGTTTAAATGCCAGTCAGCTGGCATTTATTAGGTGCTTATATAGTTATATGTTGCCACCTCAAAAGTCCTGTTCCTATGCTTTACTATAGCATAGTGGTGGCATTGGGTTCTCAAAGGCAGTGCCAGTATAGTATAAGCTTTGATAGGTTTTACCATCCTAGAAGGTCTGGAATATGATCCAAGTGACAGACTTGTGTCTGTCTAATGACCAGCCTAGGTAAGTACATAGAGGCTGGTCACCAGTAGCTTGGTGCCTAGGAGATTAATTCTTTGGCTATGGAAACCCATGAAACAAAACCACAAAATAGTCTTCAACCCTGGGTAACTTTCTATTCCGGCAATGTCTCGGGCAGAGAGTATTAACAATCACATAGTCCTGTAAACATTAATTTAGTTGTCGGCACTCTAAACGTAAGATCCTTGTGCAATAACCAATAAGTCAACATAGTTCTAGAGGAATTGAATCTTGCCAATATTGACATTCTTACTCTAAATGAAACTGTAAGGCATAAGGAAGTTACAGTTAAATGAAAGGACTGTTAAGTTCAATTCTGAAAGCATTCAGTAAGGGTGTATTGTGTCCTGGGCACTAGGGATGCAAAGACCAAAAGGAAATAGAGTATACAAAGCACTTGGGGAGGTGGGGTGAAGAGAGCACCAACAACTGGGAGTATCAAGAAGGGCCTTGTAGAGGGGGTGGGACTTGAGTGGAATCAATGTTAAGAAAAGAATATTCCAGGCTGAAGGAGCAGTTGGTGAAAGTCAGAGGTGGGAGAGGGAATTTTGTGTGCAGGGCACAGTGGGACATTTTTGACAATGTCGAAAGAAATAATCTGAAATAAGTTTGGAAATATAGATAGGAGCCAGTTTGTGAAAGACTTTAAATTCTAAACTGAGTGGTCTTTATTTCATCTTAAGAGGCAATAGGGGGCCACTGAAGTTTTTGATTCTACTGTGAATATTGGTTGTTGACTATAAAAATGTATCTCACTTTAGAGAGCAAAATACAACCCAAAGGCTCTTCTCCAGCAAATTACTGTCATATATGTTTAAGATTGTATAAAATTTCTTGATAGATGCAATAGCATGTTTGTCCTTGAATTATTAATATCAAACAAGGCATTAAACAGAGAGATGTATACTCACCACTGGTGTTTGCCAGTGTTATGGAGTTTGTCCTGCATCGAGTTCAAATATAAATGATGAAGTACTGCACATACAGTCAACACAATGTTATCTGCACAAAGGAGTATCAATAGCTGAAACATTTCAGAGCTACTTAAATGAGATTCACAACCACTCAGAAGTTTGGCCTATCTGCCCACACAGGAAAAGACAAAGGGCTTGTTATCTAGGCGTGCTATACATCCCACTGAATTGTTTTTTCAGTACATATGTCTAAGAGAAGTACATCCCTACTTCCTAGGTCCCTGGTGCTGCTCCACAACTAGGACTGGCTGGGAGGAACTACCCACTGGGGTAACTTACCTCCTGACTCATCATCCCTCATGGTTTCAGGATCTCCCAGACAAATCCAGGGGAAGATCAGCATGACTGTTCATACTGTTTGGGAGAGCTGAAAGTTACCAACTACAAGCCTTTCAGTAAGATGGAGGAACAGTAGATCTTGCTATCTTCCCCATTTCCTCTCGTCTCCATATCCCTGGCACTGCCTGGACAGCTTACTTGTTGGTTTATTAAAGATTCCTGGGGCTTGCTACTTGCTGTGCTGCAGCACCCTTAGAGATCTTGGGCCTTTCTATCTCCCTGCAACTGAGTGTGAGTTCCTTGAAGGCAGGAGTTGTCTTCTCTTTTTATGCTTAATACTTGGCCCATAGTAAATGTTTAATAAATACCTTTTTTCCTTTTCATTCTTTTAAATAGATTATGAACTGGGCCCAGATTTGAATAGCAGGAAGAAAGTGGGCTATATTTTATCTGATAAATTATGCAGTGTTTTCAACCACCCTCAAGGCCTTTCTTTAAACAAAAAGACCTTTTTATTTTTTTTAAATAGTATTTTATTTTTTCCAATTACACGTAAAGATAATTTTTAACATTCATTTTTTGAAAGATTTTGTGTTCTAAATTTTCCTCCCTCCCCGCCCTTTCCACTCCCCAAGACATACTGTTTGTTGTCTGGGGTGTTCTCTGAGAAGTGTAGCAGGAAGGATACATGAGATATTATGACAGTGTAAGAAACAGAAATATCAATAAAAACTTACTTTAAAAAAACAACTAGAGGCAAATAACACCCATAGTCAAAAGCAACAGAGCAGTATATTTACATTAAATACAATAAAGTGTGTGGTTAAGTTCTAACTTGTATGCTAAAATAGGGCTGTGTATGTGTAGCCACCTCTCAGATAACTGAGCTGAACTTATACTCCTCTGGTAATTCAGTGGAATGGAAGAAACTTGCTACCAGTGCCAGGAGGGGAGAGCCGAGGTGGGCATTTGAGTAGGCACATGCTACGATGGTGGCCAAGGGAGCTTGTGAGAGTTTGGTGCTGGCAGCCAATCCATATTTTTTAACCCTGTCAGGCCTAATTAGGAGGCCAATGTGTTTTAGGTTCTTGGGTTCTCCTTTTCTCTGTGTCTCATTTTTTACTTTCTCTTATATCTGATTCAGGATGATCCTGAGACAATTGGGAGCATAATGGCGTTTCTTATCCCTTTTGTAGCCTGCATTTTTCAGGTGGGTTCTTGTTTAACTTTGGTTGGCAGATTAAACTTGTATATTTTGTTTTTTTTGTTTGAAGTTTCAGTACTGTTAGGGACTTATTTTATATCATAATATTTTCATTGGAATTTTAAACCATAGAATATCAGAGCCAGAAGGAATCTTAAAACATTGTCTAGCCTAGTCCTCTCATTTTATAGATGAGGAAGTAGGCCCATCCCAGAGAAGCTGCAACTTGCCCTAAGTCAAGAGTCAAAGCTAGATGATTATTCATCAGGCCCAACAAAGGAGGCTTAGAGTTGAGAAAACAATCTTACCTGGCCTATCCTACTTGACATTTTGATTTATACTCATTGTTTAGATACATAATTATGCATAGCTTGAGTCTCAGAAAATAAAATCTTTATCACACTGTTTAGAAAACCTAATACTGAATTAGGTATGCTGGTGGGGAAATTAACCATAAAAATTGGTATTTTAATTCTAGGAAATATTTTTGACTCTACTTAGATAATGAAACAGACCTAAAGAAATAGAGCAGGAACTTGGATTATTTTACATCATTTTTCAGATTACTGTCTACAAGCCAGTAGGGCTCTTAGGTCCTTATGGGACGAGCCAAATTACAATAAAATTTCTGCTAATCCTTTCTTCCCAACGGTGAAGGGTCTGTCTGATACAGGACACTTTAAAGCTAATAGCATTTTATTACTTTAAGGTGCCTGTGGCACCTGGTGACCATTCTCTGCCCATGTAGATAGATATGAATCATCTACAAGTGATTCTATCACTCGGTGGGTGACCGTAAGCAAGTCACTTAACTGCTGAGGGCCTGAAAGGGTTTCTTAGTTGGTCTCTAGGAGCCCGGCTTGCTCTGATGCTGAGTGCTGGATTTGGCATCTGAGGACCAGCTTTCAGATTCTAGCTTTGCTACTTCAGTGACTTGGGGGCAAGTCAAGTGTCTTTTCTCTGAGCCTCAATTTCTTCATCACCACAATGATGGAGTAGACTAGTTGACCTTTAAGTTCCCATTCACCTCTAAATCTGTGAGTCTTCATCAGTCTGTGGTAACTATGAGGGCAGAGGACCTTACTATTTAGAGTCATAAGAGACCTTAGAGATCATCTCACTTTGCTCCTGCAAATTCTCTAAGTAAGGAAACTAAGTTCTCTGAGTCCTGTGAGTTTATTCCATGTATGAATTAAATTGCTGCACTTATATCAGTGCAAAGAGAAACTGCATGTGGATTATGCAAATTTCAGTGCTTTTCAAGTGTTTAACTAGCTTCTTGGGACCAAATATCCACTATGGTTTAGTTTAATATTTTTACCAAGATGTATATGCCCAATTTCTTAGTTAGAAATTTGTCTTGCAGAATGTAGATAAAAGAGCCATTTTGCTTTTGAATATATGGACTAGAAATAAAATTTTTAATGATATTATAAACTCAGCCAGATGGTGGAAATTATATATGATGTGACCCATATTCTCTTTCATTTAAAACATATTTTTTCTTCTTCCCCCTGTTTTCCTCCCCACCAAAGTCTGATTTGTATAAAACCTATTATCTTGGCATATTAAGAGTGTGACAATAAGTGCGCAAGAAGATGAAAACAGTAATGATAAAAACTAATGCAACATATTTATTGGCATTAAAAATCTTTTACAGTAAAGTTTTTGATATATATATGTGTGTGTGTATGTATGTATGTGTAGTAACTGTGTAATTATTTTTCAGGGTATACATATGTATGTTTGTAAATTTCAAAGTTAGCTCATTTGAGGGGGGTGGTTTTCTAGGAGGCCTATTTTGGACCAATAAGGTAATAAGACTGATTTTCTTATGTAGTTAATTAAAATCAGCCTATTACTTTAACTATACAGCTGTTTGCAGTAAACTTCCTGATTGAACATCCTGTATTTACAATGCCATTTTCCCTTCAGAATTTTTTTTTACATTGTGGAATGCTAGATACTCTCCTACCTTTGATGAAATCTGTAGCCACATATTGAGGCAAACAGGCTAAAGGTAGTAGTTAGTTAACCTGTGGCTTATTTCTTAAGAGAATTTGATAGATTACAGCTGACTCTGATATTTTTATAGTTAACTAATGTTTAGTATTTCAATGCTAAAGGATATAAAATTGGGACATCTGTTTATTTCACTGTTGGTGTATTATCCAAATTTCCCCTCCATTAAAAAAAATCCTTATTTAAATAATCATCTAAATGAAAGTGTGTGTGTGTGTGTGTGTGTGTGTGTGTGTGTGTGTGTGTGTGTG
>NW_027185896.1:12519534-12558789 GCF_028583685.1 Petaurus breviceps papuanus | reverse complement strand
GTGTGTGTGTGTGTGTGTGTGTGTGTGTGTGTGTGTGTGTGTGTGTGTGTGTTGGTGGGGATGGAGAGTAAAGAGTACCAAACTGGGAAACCAGGGTTTGTGTCTTACTTAGCTCTACCACTAGTTAGCTGTGTGTAACTGTAGGCCAATTTCTTTTCTTTCTTAGCCTCAGTTTTCTCCTGTTGTGATTTTAAGAATTTTTGTTTACGTGATCTTTGAGGCTCCATATAAGTCTGACAATCTAAATCTCCTTTGGATTGCTTTATTACATCTGGAATCATTAGAAATGGTGTAAATATATTAAAAATATAGGTGTCTATAGCCATTTCTGTCTGATGCCAAACTAAGTCCTCAGTATGGGAGGAAATTAATCTTAAATTTTCCTTGCCTTTAATATGCACTGTCTTTTGAGAGAAAGAAGTACTGGGCTTTTCCCATTTGAGACCATCTTATCAACTCTTAGGTAATGTCAACTGAGGTCAGACAAGGGCACTCCTTATTTATATAAATGGAAGACCCAGCAACATGATCTTGATGTTTTAAAAAAAGGATTAGGCTCAAAGATACCACTACTATGAGAGACTTATTTTAAAGTACAGAAAACATAACATCAGGACACAACTTTGAAGCAATCAGAAGCTTCTTAATTATTTACAAAAGTGGATCATGAAAATCTGTGATGTGGCAGTGAAAATTTCAGACTTCATCTCCTCTGACCTCCCACCCTAGATGAGAAGGCACTTTGTAAATCTTAAAGTACTACAGAAGTAGGTATGAGTCCATCCCCTCTGTGGCCTTCACCCCTCGAGAAGTGATCAGCATCTCTGCTGGACACTTCCAGTGGTGGAGAGTTCAGTACTTCATCCAACAGCCCATTGTCAGTGCAATTCGGAAAATTAGTAAGTGCATCTTTCACGTGTTCAGTGCACTCTGCTGGTGCTAGGAATACAAAGACAAACCCAAAGCAGGCCTTGTCCTCAAGTTCTTTTATTGTTGAGTTAAAACCTACCATCCAATGTCTTCTTCCTGATCCTAGTTGTCGTCTCTGTGGCTGAGCAGATGAAGTCTAATTCTGCTTTCAGTGACAGCTTTGCAAATGATTGAAGGCAGTGCTCATGTCTTATAACAAGGTGGCATCCGTGGTTTTCAGTAATGGCCTATCTGATCAGAAAGCCACGTGTATAGGACACATGAATAAAATTAAGGTAGGAAAATAGAGTATTTAGATCTGAAGACATAGAAAAGCACCCATCTAATCCAGGCCCCTATAATTAAGGACTCGTAGCTTCAATGACATTTCCTAATTGACTCAGGTCAGTTGGTATGACACCTGGGGCCCTGTCCATCAGTGTCACAGGGCCCAACCCAGAGGAGTCAGAGGCTCTGGCTATTGCACCTCCTGGGCTTGGTACCTAGGAAATGATTTCATTCTTGTTGACTTGATAGTCATGTCTGCTATAATAGTGACTGGCACAGGGTTAAATCCTTTTGATGTGCCGGTTCATGTGTGCTAGCAATTAGAACTGATGTCTTTTGGCCAGAAAGCATGGCAGGAGCACACTGGGGAAGCTGGAGAGGGGGTCAGGTGTTTCATCTGTAGCTATCATATTCAGCATTGGAGACTTATACTATGTGCATACGTGCTCATGCATTTGTGATTTTCCTAGCTTTTGAGAACATTTTGTAAATCATAAAATGCCTTGTGTTGTTACTGTTATTGAATCGTTTCAGTTGTATCTGACTCTCTGGATGTTCAGGGTTTTCTTGGCAAAGATACTGGAGTGGTTTGCCATTTCCTTCTCCATCTTATTTTACAGAGGAGGAAACTAAGGCAAACAGGTTTAAGTGACTTTCCCAGGGTCAGACAGTAAGTGTCTCAGTCCACATTTGAACTTAGGTCCTCCTGACTCCAGGGCCAGTGCTCTCTACATTCCACCACCTAGCTGCCCTGTAGTATATTAATATGAGCTTTTATTTATTAGAAAGGAATCTGTGAGTATTGAGCTTTACATCCTCATTTGACTGTTTCATTGTTTTTAATAGGACTTCTTTCCTTCTCTCCTTGCAGTGTTATCTGTACCTGTTCTACAGTTCCACAAGACTTCTGAAGGTAGCCATCATCCTGTTCTCCATTTGTCTGTGCAATATTTACTTGCATGGCCTAAGGAACCTCTGGCAAATACTCTTCCACATAGGAGTGGCTTTTCTGTCTTCCTATCAGATACTGACGAGACAACTTCGGGACAGAGTGCTTGACACTGGCGTTTGAGATCTGGGGGCACTAAAGCTTGGACTGGCCGCTCTCCTTCCTTCCTCGGTGAGGGGGGAAGGGCAGGGGCATGCACAATTTTTCCTGTGGAAAGAGGGTTACAGCCACTAGTCTGTTTGGCCTTTCTCCTTTCAGTTTTGGGTCTTTTGGGTACATGTCCTACTAAACTGGACAGAAAAACTGAAGGTCTGAACTTCATCATAGCAGATGTAGTGGAAGAGAAGAAGAGAGCTTCTGTGTACCCCTCACATTCTGGGTGGATACAGAGCAAAGGGAAGGCTCTCCCATTCAGTTTATCATCTTATTTGTAATAGTAACAATGACTTATGTTTCTGTAGCGCTTCAAAGTTTACAAGGCCCTTTCCTCCCAGTAACCTTGTGAAGGGGATAGTGCAAGGACTATTATCCTGATTTACAAATCATAGGATTATAGATTGAGATTTGGTGCCATCATGTCCAACCCTTTCATTTTACAGATAAGGAAAATGATTCACAAAAGTGAAGTGATTTGCCCAGGGTCACACAGCTAGTGTGTTGGAACCTGGATATGAACCCAGGTCTTCAGACTCTAAGCCTCACCTCTTGAGCAGGAACATGTTTGTAAAATACTATCCAGTAATAAAAATGGAGCTACTTTGGATTGGAATAATCGAATCAAGAACTGAAAGAATGTTTTTTATTGTTGTTACTGTGCTATGCAATCATTTGGTAGAGGTAGAGATACTGCTTTTGGAGATGAGGTGTTTGCCTCACAAGAACTACTTATTTCTTATTTATACTTAACTAATTTCTTAATTCTCTTGAATTAGCCAAAATGTGATAGCAGACATTTTTTAAAGGGTCTGTAGATAGTTTTAAAAATATTTCCTTTAAAATAATCCCCAGAATAAATTACGAAATTGAGGTCTAACTGTGGTCTAAAAAACACAAACTAATTGGATTTTCTGGAAATCTAATTTTAAAGTTTCCAATGTTGTATAGCCCAAATTCACTTTTAATGCTCATATGGCATGAGGAGAAATATGAGCTTTCCTAGTGTCTAGGGCTACTGATTTTAATTTTTTAAAAAACATTTTGCTCTCCCTAATGGTGAGAAAATTAGTTTAAAAAGTTTTGGGTAAACAAATACCTATTTGCAACTATTTGTACTATATACAAGGCTAATCTGTGACCTAATCATTTTTAAAATTCACTTATATTATTACATATGTTAAATACATTTAGATGGATAGATCTGAATGATTGGGAAAGCATTTATTAAGCACTTATTAATGTACCAGGTACTATGCTAAGTATTAGGGCATTATAGTTCAGGAATTGCTAGACATGATCTTTAGTTGGCCAGTAACTGGATTAGATCAATTACATTGACTCAGGAGCATTGTATAATATTGGTTGAGAAGAGATGCAGTAGAAAAGAAAAATGAAGAGAGATGAATTAAAATCAGATAGGGACAGAACAGTTGGTAAAACTTAGTGTATCTGAAATCCACCTGTCACAACAAATAAAAGTGGTTGGAATAAAGCTATTTGTTGTACAGATGGGACAGCACCCTCACAGGGCCACTGTTGGCTCCACAGGCCACTCTAGAGCTCTACAAGCTTAGGAATTTAATTTCATCATCCCCTTCCTCCATCATTTTCCCTGTCCTCACGTCATCCAACTTGGTCACGCAATAACTGATATTAACCAAGCTCACAAGACATGACTGAATTATAAACCAGAATATAAATTGATTAATTTACCATAGGAAGCCACTTTGAAGCTGGCCAGGTAATTGAAATGGTTAGTCAGCCGCATCTGTTATTCCTTTGTGGAAACTCTACTAGGAAAACCAAGTTAATAATAGAGGCAGAACCAAGAGACATTAGAAAATTTTAAAGGATATTGGCCTCAAACTCTAATAACTGGAAACTTTATTTTCACAGGGTTCTATTGCATTGTAGACTGGATATTTTTGCTTGTTGATTAGGATGCCTTCTCTTCTGGCGAGTTATGGATCAGAATTGAGAGAACTTTTTGGTTTTCCTCTTTTCTAGAATATGTGTAGACCTTGCCTTTATCTTGTGACATCGTTGTCCTGAATGTACAATGAGTTTGACCAGATCCTAATTTATTTTACTTTATTTATCCTTTGGATGGGTATCTCTCCATGGCAATTTTGGGAACCTTGTTAACCTCATCAACAAATAACCATCTCTTTGTATAAGTTTAGTGGGTGGCTAATAACTTACCATTTTATGTTTATTCTGCTGTTCAGCAAATTTGTCTCATGGAAATTTTGTGGTGTTTTTACATGTATTTTTTATGCTAAATTTAAAAACAATTGTTATCAAGTAAAATGAATTTTTGTAGAAATATGCAATATGAGGGAGTAATAAAGTGTGGTTTGATTGAGGGGGGAAGTAGAAGTGTAGGGAAGTTGAGATGTTCTCATCTGTTATACAGTGAAACTCTCAGCATGTAGCAAATTGTTCTGAGTTGTGTGTTCACTGTCATTTGGTAAACATCACTATTGTGTCTGTGTTTTCTCAAATATTTGTATTTTGTTTGCATTTTTAATATTTCCATTATTTCTCATAAGTGTGTCAGTCATCTGAATGTTTTTTAAATGTGTAGTGAACTAGCTTTTAAATGTTAGAGTTAAGACTTTATTTCTCTGGTCAAGAAAACATGGATGGACTCGGTTGGTGATCAAAACAAGACCTGATCCCCTTACCTGTGCTTGGTCATTTGTGTTAGATCACTAGATACTTAGATCTTATCATGGATCATTTGAAATTCCTATAATTTGGGGAGAACAAAAAGAGAATTCAACAGATTGCTATTTTTTTGCTTAGCAAATAAATCTCCAAATCTGAACATAAATTGTGCAGTATCCAGATCTACCATTGGCTCTCAAAACCTGATGTACATAGTGAAGATCTATCTGTACCAGAACCACCAGACAGTTGGAATTTGGATGAAGATAATGGACCAGATCATGATGATGAAGCTCACCATGCCTTGTTGTAGGAGATAAGCGAACAATTGATCCTCCTTTGTAAGTCATTTTTCCATCCTTGCTTCCTCCTTTAGTAATTCAAGAAGACTGAAATGACCTTCCTTGTTGGTGATCTTATCCAAAAATGAAGCTAAACCTTGAGGCAAAAAGGCTGGACTCTCCTACTAGAGGATCCTAAAACATATTCAAAGTAGGACATTTCTCTTGAGAAGTATGACGTAAGGAAAGTATTGGGATATCTCTAAGGACCTCAAAGGGATTCTTCTTTTACTAGGATTATGTCTTGGGTCTACCAGATACTGCTGTATTATTTGTGATCAGGGCAGCAGAGAGAGACTATCAACTAGCATGTTAGAAAACACTAGCTTCAAAGAACAGATTTCAGGAAAGAAAAGTCATGGACACTAGTCAATCATAGTAAGTTCTTACCACTGCTACATATTTTAGTTCAGTTTAATGAGAAGATTTGTCAAGACAGTGGATTAAAATGGTGCAGACTCAATTTTTTCACCTGAAAAATAAATTTCTAAGAGTCCATGAGGCTAAAATCAAAAAGATATTTATTGGGTCCTCAAATAAGGGAAGTAATGAAAGGTGAACATTTCAGAGAACGGCTGTTAAAGGAGCTACAGGAAATCATTCTATAAAGTGACCAAAAACTTTCTGGCAAAATACTATGGCACAAAATTACTGAGGAGTTTGGATGAAAAAGATGAACCTAATTAGATTGTAGTGACAAGGCTCAGCATGACAAGGTAGGAGATCAGCAAGGTGCAGATTCCCCTTTTGAAGTGACCTTTCTATCTATTTTAGTGACTTCTTAGAAGCTTATAAGGTTATGGAATGGAGTGTCCCTCAAGAGCCTTGAATTCATATTTGGACTTCTTCCTGGAAAATCTAGGTGCTATCAGTGATGAGTACAGAAATCTCTACACTGGAAAGACAATACCAGGGCAAGCAGAGTCCAAACAGGCCAGCTAACTGCTGTTATGAGCTGAGGAAAAATGTTACACAGTGAAATGTTGTTTTAGTTGTTTTTCAGTCATGGCAGGCTCTTTGTGACCTCATTTGGGGTTTTCTTAACAAAGATATTGGAGATATTTCCATTTCCTTCTCCAGCTCATTTTACAGATGAGAAATTGAGGCAAACAGGGTTAAGTGACTTATCCAGGGTCACACAATTAGTATCTGAGACTGGATTTGAATTCAGGAAGATGAGTCTTCCTGACTCCAGGCCTAGTGTTCTATCCACTATTTTTTTTTTTTTAAGCAATCAGGGTTAAGTAACTTGCTCAAGGTTACACGGCCAGTTATTTCTGGGTGTGGTGCTGAGTGTCTGAGCCTGGGATTCGATCTCCAGGTCATCCCAACACTGGAGCCGGTACTCTTACTCGCTGAGCCACCTGGCCACCCCTAAGCAATTGGGGTTAAGTAACTTGCTCAAGGTTACATGGCCAGGTGTTTCTGGGTGGGTGCTAAGTGTCTGAGCCCGGGATTCGATCTCCAGGTCTTCTCAACACTGGAGCCGGTGCTCTTACTTGCTGTGCTACCTGGCCGCCCTTGTTCTATCCACTATTGCTGCTTAGCTGTCAGCTGAACTATGATGGGAAATAATCTATAATAATACAGCTATATTTTAAGTAATTCCTGTGAAGATGATAGTTAGACAAAAATCCATATTTGAAATCAGAAAAATAAATACTATGAGGTTCATCTATTTTTGTGAATGTGACAAAAAAGAAGCTTGTTTGTCCAAGGGTGTTTTGTGTTGTTGTTTGTTTTGTTTTACCTAGTCTTTAGATTCTGGGAGTTGACCCTATTTGAACTAATAATACCCTAGGCACTAACCATGAGATAACCAGAGCTCTTAGTTATAACAAGACTCTTTTCTCTGCCTCAGAATTTTAATGGCAGTGAATTTTTTAAAGAGCTTGAAGCTGGGCACTCTTAGCTTAAAACTCCTTCCTTCCCCCCTCCCCCCCAAAAGAGAGAGATAACAGTAAGCAAGGATTAGTGTAGAGTGTAGATTTGGAGTCAGAAGACCTGGGTTCAAAATCCAGTTCTACCACTTAAATGTGTGTTTAACCTTACCTCAGTTTCCTTATTTGTGGAATGAAAGGATTAAATTAGATGGCTTCTGAGGTACTTTCTAGCTCTTGAATCTGATCCTGTGAACTTCAGGGGATATTTTAGGATGAGGTTTTGGGGGCAGGCCTAGTCTCTTAGACCTCTCTACATGGACAGTGACCTGGGATTGTCAAACCCTACAATTGTCATCCCCAGGAGAGTCTTAAATCATAGGATGTCTTTGAGGCTGGGAGGGGCCTTAAAGAATATCTAGGCTAGTACCCTCATTTGACTGATGAGGAAACCAAGTCTCTTCTTACCTAGGAACTAGAGATTGTATTGGTCTTGTATTGGTCTATTTTAAAATCATGTATGTGAAAGTGCTTTTTGAAATATATAAAGTATCATACACATAGGATGTGGTAGTAAATGTCAGGCTTCTCAGACTAAATCCTGTGGAGGGGTTGTAGTACCAAGGAGAATCGACGTAAGTCCAATTTTAGTAAGATTTTTCCACAGGTTAAAACAAAATGAGCATGCCAGTGCGTGGAGAATTTGCTGTAAACCATAGATCTAGGTTCTGAGCTTCTCCTCCTTCTTTCCCCTCTGACAAGGAAACCCTGATGGACATTTGGACATGTTGCCCCTACTTTTTCCATATGGCCAAATATCCTGGAAGAAGAGAATGAGTCAAGCTAAAGAGAAAAGTTAAAAGACCATGCCCTAGTTACTAATAGTAGTTCATGTTTTTATTCCATTTTGAGGTTTATAGAATGTTGAACAACTTTGTGAAGTATAGAAAATAGAAATATAATTCTTCATTTCAGATGAGGACACTAAGACTCAAAAGACTTTGCCCAGGGTAATAGGACTAGTAAGTGATAAGAGTCTGGACTTGAGTCCAGGTCTTCTAACTATCGAGGTTGATGTTTTTCTTCTTTGCTGATCTTATGCCATCTATATTTCAGATGATGCCAAATTTGTCATCCCTAGGTTTTCTTAGGATTTTGTGCTAGAAGGGCTTTTGAATCTTTTTTTTCCCCTTTAAATCTAGTTACAGATAAGGAAACTGATGGTTAGAGTGATTAAGTAAATTTTCCAAGGTTACATGGATGACCATTATGTAGCAGAGCCAGGATGTTAGACATTTTTTTTTAAAAACTATTTTTAGTTTTCAACATTCACTTCCATAAGGTTTTGAGTTATAAATTTTCTTTCCTTCCCTCCCCTCCCCCTTTCCCAAGATGGCGTGCAATCAGATATAGGCTCTACATATACATATATATTTTTACATTAGTCATGTTGTAAAGAGCAATTAGAACCAATGGGAGGAACCATGGGAAAGAAACAACAAAAAAGAGAGCAAATAGTATGCTTCAATCTACATTCAGGCTCTATAGTTCTTTATCTGGACGTGGATAGCATTTTCCATCATGAGTCTTTTGGAATTGTCTTAGATCATTGTATTACTGAGAAGAGCTAAGTTTATCAAAGTTAGTCACTGTACAGTGTTGCTGTTACTGTATACAATGTTCTCCTGGTTCTGCTCATTTCACTTAGCATCAGTTCCTGTAAGTCCACATTTTTCTGAAGTCTGCCTGCTCATCATTTCTTATGGAACAATAGTATTCCATTACATTCTTATACCACAACTTGTTCAGTCATTCCCCAGTTGATAAGCATCCCCTCAATTTCCAGTTCTTGGCCACAACAAAAATAACTACTATAAATATTTTAGTACATGTGGGTCTTTTTCCCATGTTTATGATCTCTTTGGGATGCAGACCTAGAAGTGGTAATGCTAGGTCAAAAGGTATGCAAAGTTTGGTAGCCCTTTGGGTATAGTTCTAAATTACTTTCCAGAATGGTTGGATCAATCATAACTCCACCAACAATGCATTAGTGTTCCAGTTTTCCCATATCTCCAACATTTGTCACTTTCCTGTTTTGTCATATTAGCCAATCTGATAGATGTGATATGGTACTTCAGAGTTGTTTTGATTTGCACTTCTCCAATAGTGATTTAGAGCATTTTTTCATATGCCTATAGATAACTTTAATTTCTTCATCTGAAAATAGACATTTTTAAAAGAAAGCTTTTAAAATACCTTTGTCAATTTAAATGTGCACAAGTGCTGTGTATTACAGAAAAAAGGAGAAATCCCCCCAAATAAACATTTGTAGAAATGTTTGTGTTTTAATTTATTAATTTGTTTAATTGTTTATTTTTAATTTAATTTGTTTTTTAATTTCTTAACAGGGAAATTTATTTCCCTTCCCTATTTTCCCCAGAATCTTATAGGAATGAATCTTCTAAAATACTATGACAAAAGTAGAACATTTTTGATAATTTTTTTTAAAAATGGAAGCATCTGTTTGGAAACATATGTGAAAAGTCTTTTGCCAAGGAGATAGGGTTTGGCAGCAAATCTACCTAAAAAGGCTTGTCAGTAGAATCTGGAAATGACCAGCACTAGGAATTCCATCTGAGAGCCTGGGTTGGTTTGGTTAAAGAGATTATTTGTCTGCTCTTTTTGGCTTCAGGTATGGAATGGGTTCATCATAAACTTGTGATTTGATATATCTCACCTGTTTGAATCTTGGTTCCTTTCTCAGCAGCCTTTTTTTGCCCTATTATGGAATAGTATCTTGAAGGAAACAATCTGTCATTCTGGAGTGATGCTTTTTGTATTTGGTTTTTCACTAATATCCAGAATGTAAATCCAATCTGACTTTGTTCCCTAAAAACCACTGTATATATTTTATTTCATTTTTAGCTCTAGAGTCTGTCAATACTTGGATTTCTGTATTTCTTTTAACACCAAAGATTTTCTGTTTTCTGAAGTGATGGGTTCATTTGAAATCATGTACCTTAACTGTGGTCATTGAACTTGTCCATTGAATGTAAAGTGTTTTGTGTTTGTTTTGGTTTGGTTTTTTTTGCTTTATTTACATGTACATAGAGCAAATGGAGGTGATTAAGAACTGAAAAAGAATAAATAAGTTTTTATAAACACTGAATTACATGTTCTACATGTTTGTAGACCCTGTCTATTAGTGAGGAACTTATATATCAGAAGAATGGTCATCCAAGGACATCCCGGGGTCCACTTGTCTTTAAGCAGCTAGAAGAGCTTAAATGTAATAATGTTTTTACAGATCCAAAGGTTAGGCTAGCAGCAACCTCATCACCCTAAAACATCTGCAAACTGGAAAAGACCGTGGGAGAGCCAAAATTGCTGATGACTGCCTCAATTCCCAGGATTTCTATTCCTTGGCCCTCCCCAACACATTACTTCTCTTAATGAATACACAGTTTAAACAAATTTAGTTACATGGTATATATAAAGTCATAGAAGTTTGAGCTGAAGGGGACCTTAGAGATTGTCTAGTCCAACTGTCACACTTTACAAGTAAAGAAAGTTAGGCAAGGGACTGAGATCACACAGCAACTAAGCACTACTACCTTGGTCGCCCTCAGATCCAGTGTTGTTTTCTAGGCTCTAGCAGATTATGGAGGGGAAGGAAAAAGGATTGCTAAGGATAACCACTTTAATTGCTTTCACATCCCCCTGCCCCCACTTACAGTGTTGGAAGAGACCTTTGAGTTTATTTGGTCTTCATTTTACAGATGAAAAAATCAAAGCAAAGTAATACAAGTTAATGGTAGAGCAAGAATTAGAAATCTAGTCTCCTTACGCAGAAAATCACAGGATCTCAGAGCCTTGATACTTAGAGGGTATTTAAATTCAAAGCTAAGTAGGAAACTCCTCTACAAAATACCAAACTGGATTATCCTTCTTGCCTGGGAAACCATCGGTGATGGGACATTCCCTTTTGGACGGCTCTAAATGTGGGAACCTTTCAAGAGTCATGACGGAGCTTGGGCAGCCTGTGGAGAGCAGAGCCAAGTGTTTTCTTTCCCTGTCAGCTATTTTCATTCTTTCTTTCTGACTCTAAAGATCATTTTTATTAGAATGTAAGCACTGCCACACTGCCAGCAAGAGAAGAGACTCATGGGGCGGCCAGGTAGCAGTAAGAGCACCAGCCCCAGAGTCAGGATGACCTGGGATCAAATCCAGGCTCAGACATTTAGCACCCACCCAGAAACACCTGGCCGTGTAACCTTGAGCAAGTTACTTAACCCCAATTGCTTAGGGGCGGCCAGCTGGCGCAGTGAGTAAGTGACTAGACCCAGAGTTGGGATGACCTGGGATCGAATCCAGGCTCAGATACTTAGCACCACACCCAGAAATAACTGACTGTATAACCTTGAGCAAGTTACTTAACCCCAATTGCTTAAAAAAAAAAAGAGAAGAAACTCATGCTGACAGAAACAGCAAAGCATTATTATTGCCTGGGGCCGGGCCATGCTGGGGCTAATAGCTTCTGCAGCTCACTGTTCATTCCTTGAGTGCGTCCTTGTATCACAGCACTGCCACTGGGGTTATTAAAGTCTGTTTTAAAATTTAAGAGTATATTTTAGCCTTCATAATTTATTCCTCAAGAAATGAAGAGTCCAATGAAGGGAACGGGTCTTCTGGAACGTACTTTCATCAATGAGGAGGAACTAACTGCTGAAGGAAACATGAGAGAAAATGACCACTTCATTCTATAATTTGTGTTCTAAAAGGAGAGGGAAAGCTGGGTATAGTTTGGTCCTAGATTTTTGGAGATGTATTTGTTTCCCTCTTCTTGTTTATACAACCCCTCCTTGGTTGCTTGTATTTCTTTCTTTCCTTCCTTTCTTTTATTTTTTAGTTCACATCATTTATTTCCACAAGATTTTGAGTTACAAATTTTCTCCCCATTTCCCCCCTACCCACCAAAACAGTGATTCCACTGAATATCCCCTCCCCCAATCTGCTCTCTCCTATATCTTCTCCCATCCCCCCTCCAACTTTCTAGTAGGGCATGGTGGGTCTCTATGCCCCAGTGCCTGTATATCTTATTTCCCAGTTACATGTATAATAATAATAATATATATATATATATATTTTAAACATTTGATTTTAAACCTTTGAATTCCAGATTCTTTCCCTACCTCCCTCGTCACCCACCCTTACTGGGAAGATAAGCAATTCAGTATAGGTTATACATGTGTAGCTATGCAAAACATTTCCATAGTGGATATATTGTGAAAGATTGACTGTATTTCCCTCCATCTTATCCCACCCCTCCCCCACTTGTTCTATTCTGTACTTTGATCCTGTCCCTTTTCAAAAGTGTGTGCTTCCAACTTCCCTTCCCCCCAGCCTGCTTTCCCTTCCATCATCCCCCCTCTCATCACCTTCCCCCCTACACTCCTGTAGGGTGAGATACCCTATTTAGTGTGTATGTCATTCCCTCCCTAAGCCAAATTCATTAAGAATAAGGTTAACTCATTCCCTTTTGCCTTCCTGTTCTTCCCCTTTATTGTAACAGTTTTCCCTTACCTCTTCTATATGAGATAATTTACCCCATTCTGTCTCTCCCCATTTCCTCTCATTATATTCCTCTCTCACCTCTTAATTTCACCTTTTAAGTATCATCCCTTCCTATTCAACTGGTCCTATACCCTCTGTCTATGTATACCTGTACACATATATACACATACTCACATGTATTCATATACCCATATACCCTCCTATATAAACATATACACATACATTTCTATTCCCTTCAACTATTCTCATACTGAGAAAGGTTTCATAAGTTGCAATTATTGTTTTTCCATGTAGGAATGTAAATAGTTCAACTTTGATAAGTTCCTTATGATTTCTTTTCCCCGTTTACCTTCTCATGCTTCTTTTCTTGTACCTGAATGTCAGATTTTCTATTCAACTCTGGTTTTTTCATCAAGAATGCTTGAAAGTCCTCTATTCCATTGAATGACCGTATTTTCCCCTGAAACATGATACTCAGTTTTGCTGGGTAGGTGATCCTTGGTTTTAATCCCAGCTCCTTTGACCTCCAGAATATCATATTCCAAGCCCTGCGATCCCTTAGTGTAGAAACTGCCAGATCCTGTGTTATCCTGATTGTGTTTCTACAGTATTCAAATTGTTTCTTCCTGGCTGCTTGTAATATTTGCTCCTTGATCTGGAAACTCTGGAACCTGGCTATAATATTCCTAGGAGTTTTCTTTTCGGGATCTTTTTCAGGAGGTGATCGGTGGATTCTTTCAACCTCTATTTTTGCCCTCTGGTTCTAAAACATAAGGGCAACTTTCCTTGAGAATTTCTTGGAGGATGATTTCTAGGTTCTTTCTTTGATTGTGGCTATCAGGTAGTCCAATAATTTTAAAATTATTTCTCCTGGATCTATTTTCCACGTCAGCGCTTTTCCCAATGAGATATTTCACATCGCCTTCTATTTTTTCATTCGATTGGATCTGTTTAATAGTTTCTTGATTTCTCATAAAGTCACTAGCTTCCATTTGCTCCAATCTAATTCTGAAGCAATGATTCTCCTCATTGAGCTTTTGAGATTCTTTTTCCATCTGGCAAATTCAGCTTTTTAAGGCATTCTTCTCCTCATTGCCTTTTTGAGCCTCTTTTGTCATTTGAGTTAGTATTTTTTAAGGTGTTATTTTCTTCAGTAAGGTTGTTGACTCTCATTTCATAGTTTTCTTACATCGTTCTCATTTCTCTTCCCAATTTTTCCTCCACTTCTCTTATTTGGTTTTCAAAATCCTTCTTAAACTCCTCTAAGGCCTGTGGGCAGTTCATTCTTTTGATGGAAGCTTTTGGTGCAGGAGTTCTGACTTTGTTGTCTTCCTCCTGTTCCATGTTTTGATCCTTTTTGTCCCCAAAAAAGGAATCCAGAGTCAGACTGCTGTGCTTGCTTTGCTTCCTTTGCTTGCTCATGTTGCCACTCAATTACTTGACTTTTGAGCTTTTTGCCACAGTAGGACTCTGCTACCAGAAGGGGGAGCTTTGTCCCAATTGCTGGGGTTTTCTCAGCTGCCGGAGGTATTAGTTGGGTTCCCTCTCTGAAGCCTTCACAAGCTCTGGCACACTGGTCATGCACCCCAGGACCTCCACCCCAGACAGTGATTCAGATCCAAGCAGGTTAAAACAAGAGCAATTACCCCTCAGAGTGGTGCTTGGTCCCCCTACAGTCTGCAGGCCCCGAGCTCTGAAGCAGCCACATGGCAGTGCCTGCACGTTGTCCACACCTTAGCTGCTTCTTGCCCCAGGGACAAAGGCCTGACTGCACTCTGGACCTCCCAGGTCCCAAAAGTCCACACTCCAATGACCTCTCACTTTGTCCTTAGCATCTATGGGTTGATAATTCTGGAAATCACCACAGCTGCTGGTGATCCGAAGTCCCTCCAGCAGGTGGCTGGTTGTAGCCACCCTGAGGCTAAAACCTCAGACTTCCTCAGGGCTGGGCTCAGCTCCCAGAGTGCTTTGATGGTCGCTTCCTGCTAGCCTGCGGGGCTGTCCTCAGCGGGAGGTTAGCTTCTCTGTGTCATTTTGTGGGTTCTGTAGCTCCAAAGTTTGTTCAGTCATCTTTTTTTTTTCTTCTTAATCACAGGATTTATTAAAAGGCAGTTTTTAAATACAGTATCAAAATTGTAAAGATATTGTTACACAATAAATCTATAAAGAAACTACTTTTTCTTTTTATTTCCCAAAACAGGCCAGCTGGTAGAGAGGAGGAAAACAATAGTGGGATTGAGTTGGACGCCTCCCCCCCCCAGCCCAAGTCTACAAATACAATGAGGGAAAAAATAGGGGAGAAGCATAGGGTTTTCAGGTTCTTTTTTGTTTGTTTTTTCATATATTTCCTGGGATTTCCACCTCCAGAGAAAGAACTGGTGGCGTCTGAACATAGATTGAAGCATACTTTTTAAAACTTTTGTTTTTCTTGTTTGTTTAGGGATTTGGGGTCTGTGTTTTCTTTCACAACATGTTTTGCATGACTGTGCATGTTATTTTCTTTTTTCTTTTTTTTTTTGCCTTTTGGAGGGCAGTTGGGGTCAAGTAACGCGCCCAAGGTCACAGGGCCAGTTTTTTTGTGTGGGTGTTAAGTATCTGAGGCTGGAACTGCTCCGGGGCCATTGCTCTACTCACTGCACCACCCAGCTGCCCCCCTGTACATGTATTTTCTATATGAAATTGCTTATCTTCTCAAGGAGGGTGAAAGAGGAGAGAGAAAATTTGGAATTCAAAATTTTTTTAAATGAATGTCAAATGGGGCAGCTAGGTGGCGCACTGAACAGAACAACAGCCCTGGAGTCAGGAGGACCTGAGTTCAAATGTGGCCTCAGACACTTAACACAAAACTAGCCATGTGACCTTGGGCAAGTCACTTAACCCCAATTGCCCTACCTTCCCCCCTCCAAAAAAAATGTCAAAAATCAGTTTTACATATAACTTGTAGAAAAAAATCATAAAAATAAGTATTTCAAGTGCCAAAAGAAAAGAGTTGAACTGGTTCAAAACAGGATTCAAATAGGGGGATGTTTGAGGGAAAAAGCAATTGATATGGTGGTAGACCAGGCTGGATAGTGAGGTAGAAAGTATGACTGGGGTTGATGATGGTATTAAAGTTGGGTGGAGATTATATTTTTCCTAGCCAATAAGTTGGTTTCAGGGTGGTCATAAACCAGACCAGTTTGCTGCTGCAAGTTAGTTCCTGAGGGCATATTCCAGGATCGGTCCATCCCATAGTTTGACTTTACCAGTATGAGGCCCTAAATAAGGATTGGAATAAGTGGGAACAGTAATTGCTTGGTGATGATAGTCATTTGGGAACTTAGCTGTCTTATGTTGTGTCTGTAAATGAAGGAAGTAATGGCAGGATTGGTCGTCCATTTTAATTGCTTCAGTAGTAGTATTTGTCCAAGAACCTTGCTGCAACGTAATGGTGGGCTGGGCAACACCTTGCATCCCACTGAGGTTCATTACTGATGGGTCACATATCTTTGATAACTGAAATTCCTGGGCTGTCACATTCATCTGTTTTCTCCTCTTCATTCTCATGTTCTGGAACCATTTTCTCACTTGACTGTGAGTCAGCTCCAGTCTTCTAGCTAAGTGTCTCATGTGCTCGGAATGAAGATATGCATTCTGATTGAAATAAGTGTGCAGTTCCTGAAGTTGTTCTTGGCTGTAAGCTGTCCTCTTCCTGACTTTATTTTCCTTATTGGAACCATCATTGAAGGATTTGGACTTGGGTTCCACTGTTGAGTTTTCCATTGTCTGTCAGTATCACTAAATTCCAATGGCCCTGAGTTTGAAAGAGAAGCCTTAGTTTCTACAGGAAATTATAATCTTCTTTAACCTGCCCTGAAGTTGAGCCAGGTAAGCTGAGCTGATCAAAGTCAAACCAAAGACCAGAATCATCTTTTACATGAATTGGAGGAGGTGAAACTGGGAGCCCCATGGAAGTCTGGTTTCTACTCTGCCATCTTGACTCCCAGTTGCTTGTATTTCATAGAATTCTAGATGTTGGAAGGGACCTTGAAAATAATATCATTATGTTTGAAAATTAAGGTAAACTGAGAGATGACATTCTGAGTATGATCAATTTATTAGACTAGCAATAACTAATAAATTGGGTCAGCGGCCTCTCTCAATGACCAAAGATTTCAAGGTAGGGCTAACCAGCATTCCTATAGCTTTGGGAAGTACAAAATTGGATAGGTGGGAAATACAGTGCAATTAGTTACAGGGTAGACAGCATCATGGGGGTGGGGAAAACATGATTGGTTATATCAAAGAAAGAGACTAGTACCCACATGAGGCTAGTAACCACCCCCTTTCCAACAATTAAGGAATGTCAGTTGTTTTATAGGACCCCTCTGTGACCCCCAGATTGCAATCAAAAAAGGACACTGAGATACTTCAAGCATTTTCAGTTTATTATAGGGAGTCTAGGGATCCCTCATCAGTTGGGTCCAAGATCTTCCTCACAATTAGGGACCTCTCCCCTTGGATGATAGCTACTTTTATACACTTGATAGAGCACTAAAAATAGAATGAAGCAGTAAAATTTCATGATTGGTTAACACCAGAAATGGAGGGGGAGTGGGAGAGAAACTCTTATGACTGGTTGAGGCGCACGTTCATCAATCATAACCACTTTTTCAGCAAGCTTTTGAGTTATTAACTTCAGGGATTTTCCTGGTAAAGGCATTCCATCTGCTACCTCAGGAAGGGTTTTCCTAGGGAGTTAACCATCTGGTGTTATGGTCAGCAATATCCTAGGAGTTAAAGGAAGTGGTGGGCAAGAGGAAATGTTACCAGGTAGCAGTGGTAATGATTCATAGGGGTGAGGGGTGTTGATGTAATGTCATGTAATATATAACAGTCATATGTTTTTATCCTATAACCTACAATGATATCACTAATATATAATATCAATATCGCTAACATAAAAGAAGTTATTTGATCCTAACATATAACTCTTATCCTAGCATTAACATACATGAGTAACTTAAACTTAATCCTCTTCTGTCTAATTCACCAATACAATTACTGATATCCATCAAATCACAAACTGAGTAAATGCTTTTTAATTTGAGTAGGAAATATTAAAATTATCATCATACATCTGTATCTTGTAATTTTTGCTAGGGGATCAAAACTACCAGACGTCTCCTTGGAAGAAATAAAAACTCTCTTAAATGCACAAGGACAGGCAAAGACAGACAACATATATTTTGGGGGTGGTACCAAGTTAACTTGTAACTTTAACTCTTAAATTAAGCTATATTCCTGAACTCAACTCAAGGATATAGAAAAGTGGTTTTAGGCAAATGGAGACTCAGCATTAAAATTAATATAGCACAAATGATAAAATTATATAAATTTACATAAAATGATATACAGTATAAAATCAGTAAACTTGAGATAAGAATTTTGATCTTTTCAATATAAACCCCCCAACCCTACTTAATGCATTCATCCCCTCTATGGCTTAAAACTGATTAGATCCACTTGTTAGTGATGGGAGCTCACCAGTAAGGCAAGTCTGTTCCATATCTGAAGAGCTCTAATTTTTATATCTGGTATTAGGCTAAATATTATTCCCACCCATTTGTCCTACTTCTGCCTCACATCATGTTTAATCTCTCCACACAAGAGCTCTTCAGATGCTTGAAAATGGCCATTGTGTTCCCCATGAGTTTCTTCAGATTAAACATCTCTAGTTTCTACTATTCCTCAAAGGGACTCTCTGTAGCTGTCCATAGGTAATTTGGTGATTGTCCTGTAGTTTTGGCAAGAGATGATAGGTGGGAAGATTGGAGCAGGTTCCTAAAGAGACTGGATGTGGAGCCAGGAGGCTTTTCTTCCCCTTGTGGCTCCCATTCTGAAAAGCTGTAGATGCAAGGCCTTAAATGGTTTGCAAATTCACAGGGGGGTGCCTTGGCTCTCAGACTCAACCTCCTAGGTTGCCTCACTGGGCAAGTCTCCAACATTTCTTTTTCCTCCATTAGGTTTCTTTAGCATGTTGGTGTGATAGCAGAAGGAGGACCAGGTGGGCATTCTCAAAAACCTGTTTTCCTCTTCTGGCTTATGGTACCAGGCTTTTAGGTCATTGTGGAAAATAAAGCATAGAGGACACCCAGCCAACATTCTGTAGAAGTTTGGGAAGTTGTAGTTTGGAAAAAGGGTAGTGAGAGTATTTGTTACACTTAAACCCTCAAGTCTTGTTCAGACATTTCTAGTTAGGTCTTTCCCCTTTTGTCATAGCAGACGTCTTAGCTGTGCCTCCCAGTTTTGTGTCATCCATAAATTTGCTAAGCGCGTTAACTATGCCTTCATCTAAATCCCAGATAAAAATATTGAACAGAAAAAGGCTATAAGCAAAAATGTTGTTACACTCTCCTTTCTCCCCACCCTCTAGACCTCACCCTTCATTTGGTCTCCATTTCTTAATGGATGCTCAATATTGTCTGATACTTTGCAAACTAGAGAACAATAAAGAAGTTCAAGGATATAATCACTTTTAGCTTTGCAAAACACACCAGCCCAGGAGGCTGCTTGTGGGCAGAATTGGGCAGTCCTCATTCACCAACCCAGGCCTTGAGGTGACCCTA
Source organism: Petaurus breviceps papuanus (assembly GCF_028583685.1). Classification (NCBI taxonomy): domain Eukaryota; kingdom Metazoa; phylum Chordata; class Mammalia; order Diprotodontia; family Petauridae; genus Petaurus; species Petaurus breviceps. Next base: position 12,539,414 of record NW_027185896.1, on the reverse strand, counting down.
ATGTGGTTCACCAGGGAAAGTCATCCCCAGCCCTCTGATTGTGGATTGAGTGCTGTGGGTTGAGAGAGATTTTGCTCTCCCTGGGAGTCCGGATATGATACGAGAGATAAGCCTGTTTCTTTAAAAGTTCCTTTATTTCATAGAGGAGGCATGATTCTCTTCTCTACCTGGCCCCACCCCCACTCCAACTAAGAGGCAGAAAAAAGTCAAAAAAGTAAGAAGAGGGGGGAATAAAATAATGCATAAATATATAATTACTATCAATACACAAAGATTAATCTGGATTCAAAGTAGGATTAATTAGAAATGCTTCATGGTAAATTAGGGGGTTAATCTGTGAAAAGGGCTAATTTAGGGAGTAATCAAGGTTGTAGGCCTCTGGGAGAGGGGAATAAAGGCAGAACCAAGATCCTTGCCTGACTGGTGACAATACAATTTCCCATTCTTACTTGAACATAGAACCAGGGCTTCTGGAGTTCCTTTTTTTTTCTTTTGCCTTTTTTTTTTTGGAGGGCAGTTGGGGTTAAGTGACTTGTCCAAGATCACATGACTAGTTTTTGTGTTAAGTGTCTGAGGCCGGATTTGAACTCAGGTCCTCCTGACTCCAGGGCCAGTGCTCTATTCACTGCACCACCTAGCCATCCTGCTTCTGGAGTTCTTGCTTCCTAGGTTCTGCTGCTTATTTTCTAAATTGAAGCCCATTTGGTGAAAAAGCATGGAATAGAGAACACTTCTTCAGTGTAACTTGGAGGGTATCATCTAACCCCAGTGTATGTATCCTGTCTGTATGTATCTTTCCTCTCTGCCACAATTCCTCCCTTCTTGGTTCCTTCCTTCCCACCCTCATTTTCCCCTTCCATCAAATCCCCAGCATTAACATCATCAGTGCGTTTGTGGCCAAAGGCAGGGCCGTCATCTCAAAATGGGCCCTGTGAAAATGTCCAATTGCTACCTGGATATTGAATCCCCAACTATGTGCATGCAAGTCAGGCAACTGGTGCTTGAAGGCCTGGAAGAAGAAACTACAGTCAGGGCAGTCAAGAGCATGAAGGGTGCTACAAGAGAATATGCTCCAAGTTTGAAATGACAAGAACAGTGTATACAATGACAGTGACACAATGTAAACACAACTTTGGAAGGGCTGTCCACTTCCTCATAGGTGATGGATTCAAGATGCAGAATGAGCTGTACATTTTTGGACATAGTTTTGTTTTAATCCCCGAGTTGTGGGTAGAGTGGCAGAATGTAGGAGGGAGAGAAAATAAATACTTTTTTAATTGAAAAGGTAAAAGTAAAAAAATACACATTTTTTTGGGGGGGAGGCGTTAAGGGGCCATCAGATTTAAGGAGTATCTTTGGGAATGAGGAGAGCACCCCTTGTGCTTCCTTTGGTACTGATAAGTTCTCCTAGCTTAGAGGGTCCTCTGCCTCTTCTACTTTTCCTAGAATACTTTGGTTTTCTCTTCTCTCCCTATCAGCATAGTGCAGAGGAATGAGCATTGAATGTGGAGCCAGGGATCCTGGAATCAAGCCCCAACTCTACCCCTTATGACCACTGTGACTTTGGGCATGTCATTCCCCTCTTAATGTAAAGTGAGTCAGACTGGGTGACCTCCAAAGTCCCCTCCAGCTCTAAATCTAGTATTCTGCATGTTGTAGAAGCAGTTATAGCATCACAGCATTTTAGAATTCAAAGGGTCCTTAGAGATGAATTAGTTCATAGGATAGAGATGGGAACCAGACCTGATTTTGTTGACATAGGAACTTCCAGATGAGGAAAACCTCTCTTCCTATGTAGAGAATCTTAGAGTTGAGTGACTTCAGATCACATAACCTGTTGGTGAACATAGTTTAGAGACCAACTCTCTATTAACCACAGTATTTTTCTCATCATAGGCTGGTGGCCCAGTGGACAGAATGCTGGGCCTGAAGTTAGGAAGACCAGAACTGCAAATTCAACCTCAGACACGTCCCGGCTGTGTGACCCTGGGCAAGTCGCTTAACCTGGGATTGCCTGACAAAAGGATCAGTTGGATTCACTGGAAAGGGAAATAGCAAACCACTCCAATATCTTTGCCAAGAAAACCCCATGGACAGTATTGTGTCAGATACAGAGCTACAAACAACAAAATCTTTCTCATCTTGTTCATAAAATATATGAAGAAATGGAGAGTTAGTGATTTGCACAAGACCATACAAATAAATAGCAGCCAGAGGGAATTGAAACTCAGGTCCCCTCATTCAAGATCCTGTACTGTTGCCGCCATGTTAGGGAACTCATGGAATCCCTGCTCTATTATTTACTGTGTGACTTTGGGGAATGCAGCTAACCTTGAGGAATCAGTTTTCTCATCTGTAAAATCACTGCAGTGAATTGGATCATTGGGACCCGTTTAGCTCTGACTTTTGGGTTTGTGTATGAAAGGTGGGGCAACATTATTTCTAAATGGGCCCTGGGAAAATGTCTAGGGCACCACATTCCAGGTCCTTCCAGTTTGCACTTACCAATAAGGTTGTAAGTTCCCTGAGGACAAGAATTCTCTCTCTTTTTTTTTAATTCCTCCAGTCCAGAGTACAGGTTCCCACCTTCCCCTCCCCCCGCCCAATACCAAACCAAACCAAACCTGACAGGTGCTTAAGAAATGTTTATTGAACTGAATTGGTGCCTGCTTTCCTTTGCATGTCTTTCCAGTAGTTCTGATCTTTATCTTGCCGCTGGACCCAGATGGCTCAGGAGGAGAAAGTGAGGCTGGTAACTTTGCATAGCCCACTCTCCCTTAAATCCAATTCATTTGCAAGTCATGGCATCACCTTCCTGATGTCTTGGTCATCTTATAAAATGGAGTATGTGGGAATTTTCACCTATCACCTAACCTGTGTGTGTATATATGTGTGTACATGTATGTACACATGTGTCTATATGTGTGTGTGTGTGTGTGTAAATATATCTAAATCTATCTACAGAGAGAGAACTTGCCCTGATTAAAACAAATTGAAAAACCTAGGACTGACGTAGGGGACTCCTGCAGGAACAGAGCTACTTCCTTGGGGCTCTCATGGGGCTGAGGAGCAGACTTGTCTGTTGCTTTCCAACATCTGGTTTACACTTTTTTGGCCACCTCTACCTCCTGGTTTCCCTGGCTTCAGGTCTCAGCTAAATCCTTCTTTCTTCAAGAATCCTCCCCAGGTCCCCCTTGATGCTAGTGCCTTCCCTCTGAGACTACCTTCTGGCTACTCTGTATTTTGAATGCCCATGGTTGTTTGTATGTTGTCTCCCCTGTTAGAATGTGAGTTTATAGAGAGCAGGGACTGTTTTTGCCTCTTTTTGAATAACCAACATTTAGCAAAGTGCCTGGTACATATTAAGTGCTTATTATATGATTGTTGACTGACAGTTCCTTTCAAAAACTAGGACCTCCCAGTTCTTAACCCTTATCAACTGCCATCACCCACCTTGGCTTCTTCACTCCCCTCCTTCACACTCTTAGGAGATAATCACAGAACATACAAATAAAAAATATTATTTTGAGGAGGGGTCCACAGGCTTCACCAAAATGCCTAAAGTGGTTCATAACACCAAAAAGATTTGTAAATCCCCAGGCTAGCTGTTTCCTGAAGTCCCAGCTATTGGTTCCATAGGCTAGAAAGGCATCAATAGTTGGCCTGCTTTGTGACCACTAGAAGGCAGCAGTGCACCAGCCACATTCACGTCCACCTATAACCAGGACGGGCAATGTCCAAGAGAGTCATGCTTGAATTCATAATGCCTGTTCTTGGAAATGAAATTCCCTAAAACTAAAGGAACGTCCCAGTAACTTCAGAGCCACTTCTGATTGTCTCTTAGGTATACTAGAAACACAGTTCCCAAATGCTGTATACAAGGTTGTCCAAACAACCTAAGATCTATCACACCTGGGAAATTTTCAGGACAAGGTAAAGACTTGAGCAAAGTAACTCAGAAGAAACTCGGGATTTTAGGTTTTGTAAGAGATCTTAGGGCTAATGTCCCTTTATTTTGCAGAAGAAACCCTCCCAGGGGAAAAAAAAAAACCCAGGACGGTGGCTCCAGGAAGTAGCAGAGAACATGGAATGTCAGAGCTGGGAAGGACCGTAGAACTTGAAATATCAGTACTCCCTAATTTTACAGATGGAGAAACTGAGGCCCAGGGTGATATGATGACTTGTCCAAGGTCAGGAACTTAGTGACAGAGCTAGAACTAATAACCTGGATCTCTTGTTTCCCAATCTTGTGGCTGTTTTTTTCCTCTTCATTACCCTATTCTGTTGCCCTCCAAACTGAAGACAATTTGGAACAGAACAGAGACCCATCAATGTGAACTGTTAGCTCTCTCTCAAGCCTCCTAATGGAGAGGGTTCCCTTGGTTCCATACCAATCTAAAGCTTCTTTTCCATCCTCATCCTCCTTTAATAATGCTTTTTATTTCTCTCCAGAAGACTTTAAAAGTGCTTCCTCAAGCATCATTTTCTGCTTGGGGGCATTACAGGACAATTTTTATAGATGAGTGGGGTGCTATATATATAAGTAAGAACTCTGCAGATCAGTAAGGGAGACAGTCTAATTAGAGAACTGACCTCAGAATTAGGAAATCCTGGGTTCAGATTTTGCCTCTGACACATTCTATTAATTATGAAATGCCCTAGACAATTCATTAAGATGATAATTTGCAAAATATGTGCTGCCTGCATGGTAAAATTTCCTCAGGGGGTTTCCCTCTACTAATGAAATCACAAGTTTGGTGCAAAAATAAAAGAAATCCAAAGATAAGTGGCCCTCCCTCAGGTCATACAGCATTGTCAGGCATTGGCTGAGTGGCATTTAGGATGTTGGCAAAACTGTTCCCAGTGACTCAGGAACTCGAAATCTAAGAATGGAAATCTCTTATGAAAGCAAATGAACTCCGAAGATCTTTCCTGAGTGATACTGTGTGGGAGAGACAGAAGGAAAACATGCCTACTCTCATGGAATTCCCATTCCATTTGGGAAGACAAGTGGCAGAACAGGACAAGGCAGTGTGTGCTTCTGGGCTGGATTGTGGGGTCTAAACTGTAAGAATTAGAGGTCAGGAAAGAGATAGAGTCCTAGGGTTGGGATGATCAATGGAAGCTTTCAGAAAGAGATTCAACTTCAGCTAGGCCTTGGAGGATGGGGATGGGGAGAAGGGGAGTAAGAGGGAACTACATTGATCCAAGATGCTGAGGGAAGAGTGAGCCTGGCAGGTTGTGGGGAGAAGTAAGAGGAGAGTGGAGGGCATGGATGAGAGAAGAGAGGGAGAAGTGACTGGACAGGTAGGATCAGGCCAGATGATAAAAGGGCATAGATTGATGCATTTTGACTTCCTTTGGGAAATGACATGAAAGTGATATTTTAGGAATAATAATAGCTTTTAGGTTTGCAAAGAGCTCTTCATATTAACTCGTTTGATCCTCACAATAACCCTATGACGTAGGTGCTATCCCCATTTTAGAGATGAGTAAACTGAGGCTGGAGATGTTAAGTGGCTCGCCCAGGGTAACACAGGTAGTCAGTGTCTGAGTCAAGTTTTCCTGACTCCTAAGTCCTATGCTCCATCCCTTGTGCTACCTAGCTGAAGACTTAGCCTGATTGTTTGGGTGTGTGCAGGATATATTGAAGGGAGAGCAACCACATGCAGGGAGAACAGTTGGGGGTTATTATAATAGCTCAGATGAGAAATTGGCAGGGGGTGAGGGTGGGGATGAGTCTGAACTAGAATGGTGTTGATAAGAAAAGAGATGAGGGTAGAGATGCAAGAGATATGAACACCAAACATAGAATTGACAAGAGTTTGCAAATGATTAGGTAATGACAAATAAAATTGACTGATTTGATTTGATCGATAAATTGATTTTTTTTAGTTAATTTTTTTTCAGATGAAAACCTGACTTCTTTCTCTACCACCATCTATCCCCTCCCCTTGAGAAAGCAAGGAAAACAAAGCCTGAGTTACAAATATGTCTGATGTGTTTTAAAATGCTTTAAAATTTGCAAAATACTTTCTGTGAGTAGTAAGGACAAAAAGAGAAGTCAGTGAACAAGCATTTATTAAACACTTACTGTGTGCCAGTCACCTTGCTAAGTACTGAGGATTCAAAGAAAACCAAAAGATAGCACTTGCTGTCAAGGAGCTCACAGTCTAATGGGGGGGGAGATAGTACTAAACAACTATGTACAAAAAAGGGGTAATTGGAGATAATCAACAGAGAGAGGACACTAGACTAGAATTACACAGACTCTTTTGGCCTCACTACCTGAAGACCCTTACCCCTCCCCCAGGGTTGTCCAGTTGTCCTTAAGAGGGATGGGGGGGGGGGGGTGTAGGCACTTTACCAATGGTTCCAGCCTCCACTAATGGTGTTCTCTTCACTATTATACGGGTGGTCCCCTGTCCCCCAGCTCCATTTAGCCACTAGCAGCCAAATTAGCTTTTACAAGACAATATTTAGTTCAAAAGGCATAATCCTGGGGAGAAGCATAGTCCTTCACTCCCCATCCATCAGTCTCTGAGGAGGGGAGGAGATTCAATTCGAAATTTAGCTCAGTTTCTATAAAGCACAGTCATAGTTCTAAGTTCAAAATCCACCTTGGGCTCATGTCCCAGGCACTCTGACTTCTCCAGACTTCTCTGCTGGGCGGGCTGGCTGACTGCCCCATCCTACCTGGAATCTTGCCTCCTATGTTGCTATGACTTTGAACTGGTGGAAATCACTGGCAGAACCTTAAATTGAGAACCAATGACCCAGGACAGAAATAAACACCCTTCTTCCCAATTCTACGAGCTGAAGTAAAAGAGAGAATGAGCCAGGAAAAGGCATTCTTCTCTTTTTACTTTCCCTTCCTAGTTCCATTCATGGTGTCTGCACTGGACCTTAGCAAGAAGGAAGGTTTTGAAAAGATTGGGGATGGTGCAAGAGAAGAGAATAACTGTCTCAGTTATGCCAGCTTTAAATACACCTGTTCCAGTTATGGGATCCAATCAAAGGAGGCCACATCCACCTCCATCCTAGAAGAACTAGCTATGCCAGGCAAACTCCATTAGGGGTGCCTACATGTTAGGTGGTACAGTAATATGGGGTGGGGGTGGGAATCGGGAAAGACTTCTTGTAGAAGGTGGGATTTTAGCTGGGACTTGAAGGGGAAGCCAAGGGAGTCAGGAGCCAGAGGTGAGGATGGAGAGCATTCTAGACATGGCAGAGCATCAGAAAAAAAAACAAACTCTGAGTTTAAAAACAAAAAAGCTATAAGTTAAGAGGTGGAACATTTTTTTTTGAGGAACAGAAAGGAGGCCAGTGTCACTGATTCACAGAGTACATAGCAAAGAGTAAGATGCAAGATTGGAAAGAGAAGTTTCAGTTGAATGATGAAGGTGGAAGCCAGACTGTAGAGAGTTAAGAAGAGAGGAAAGGAAGTGGAGACATGCATTGTAGATGGCCTTCTCAAGGAATTAAACCATGAAAGGGAAGAGAGCTATAGCCAGAATGGATAAAAGATTTTTGAGAATGGGAAGACATGAGCATGTTTGTAGGCAGATAGACAAGGGGAGATTGAAGCTAAGTGAGAAAGTGGGATTGATGGAACACTGCTGGAGGAAACAGAATAGGATGATATCACTTGTACATGTAAAGGGGTTTGTCTTGGCAAGGAGCAGGGCCACCTCACCACGTGAGACAGCGTGGAAGGAGGTAATGACAGAAGGCATCTGAGTGATATGACATGAAGAGGGATGGAGAAGAGGGAGCTCACCACAAATATCCTCATTTTTCAGTGAAATATAAGGCAAAATTGTCAACTAATAGAGTAGAGGGAGGCAGAGCTGTGGGAGGTTTGAGGATAGATGAAAAGATTTGTATAAAAAAAAGATTTGGAAGAGCCACTGTGGTGAGTGGGGTATAGTTAATTAGGGAGATGTAAAGGGACTGCTTTTCAGCAGTTAGGGCCCAGTTGATGTTATGTAACATAAATTTGTTGTGCACCCAATCATCATGATTTCATGATTTTCTCCAGCTTTGTTCAGCAGTGTGAGTAGGAGCAAAGGCAGTAGATGGTAGGAACGATCCCAGGCTGAGGTTTGTCAGGGTAAGATTGATGATAAGGTTAAGGGGAACAGTAAGGTAAGGGAACTTAAGAAGAAGATGGTATAGAGTTGAACTGGTTCACCAAAGAGTCAAGATGAGTCAAGGAGGAGAATATACGTAGTGCAGGAATGATGGTCTGGGAGAAAATCAAGGGGTTGAGGAATTGGAGGTCATGACATAGATGAAGAATGGGGTTTGAGGTTACAAGGTAGAGGTGGAATGATAATAGATTATGATCAGATAAAGGAATTTCAGAGTTTATGAATATGGAAGTAGAACCTTTGTGGATATAACACATTAAGACCCTCCACTTTCATGGGGAGACAAGGACAGGTCATATGGCTGTAGTCTAAAAGCTGCCCCAACTTCTTTGTTTTCTTCAGGAATCAAGCACCTGTAGTGGGGACTTTGACACCTGTTGCCTCGGAAGGAAGCACTTCCCCATCCCCACCCCTGCCCTAGCCATGGGTGGCTGGCTTTCTGCCACCACCACCTCCCTTCAGTGGCTTTTGTTTCACCTGGGCTAAGGTTGGCAGGGCAGAGAGGTCAAGAAGCCAGAAACTGGCTATTTCAGCTCTTGAACATAGTCAATATTTGTCTTTCCAAAATCCTCTGTTCTCTGTGTCTGGAAAGGGAGGAGGCCTGGTCTGTGCCAGCTCCCAGCCAGCCTGTCAAACAGGCTGGTTATAATCCACAGTTCCTGGCTGCCAGTCACCCAGGGAAAGGTGCAGTGAAGACAGGAGGAGGATCCTCAGTCAATGATGATGGCCATTCCCATAGGTGGAGCAGTTACTTGTTGGGTGTGTATACCAGCCACTGGGAAGGCCCTCTGGCTTGTCATGATGCCTGTAGTTTACCCTCTATCATCTCCATCCTTTCAGCTTTATTTCTTGTCAAAATGCAAATTTGTTGTTAGAAATAGGGAAAAAAAACAAAACAATAAATCACCATTGGAGCAACACTTTGAGCAAATCATGACTATTCTCTGGGCCTTGAGTTTCCTGATCTGTAAAATGAGGAATTTGGGCTCAGTGTTTCCTCCAGTGCTGTGAATTCTGTGATTCAGTCACAGAAAGGCAGAATTGCAGAGTGACATTGAGATCGTCTTGTTCAACACCCTCATTTTACAGATAGAGAAACTGAGTCCCAGAGCCCAGAAATGACTTGTCACAGAGCATGAATGGCAACTTTGGGATTAGAAGTTGAGATTAGAACTCAGGAGTCCTGACTTCCAGAACACAGGGTTCTTTTCTTTGAAGGAAGAGAACTGCTCAGTCCCTATGTTCGCCTAACCCAACAGAAGGGCCAGGAGGGCATTTCTCCTCTGGCTTCCCCTCCTTCTTTCCACCCTATCCAGGGAACCCAGCTGGCCAGGATCAGACCCCAGGGGCCGTGGAAAACATAAACAAAGGAAGCACATGTGGCTTCGTTTCTCCTTAATTACCCAGGGGCTTCCCGAGGACTGGAAAAGGGGCTTGTGTGGAAGTGTGGGGGTAGGGAGTTCAACAAATGATGTCTTGGATGACTGACTGGCTCCTCAAAATCAAGATGTCCCAAGCAAAAGTCATCTCATTCAAATGGCTTGCTCCTTCCAAATTCTCTCTCTCTCTCTCTCTCTCTCTCTCTCTCTCTCTCTCTCTCTCTCTCTCTCTCTCCTTTTTTTGTGGTTGTTGGTATGACAATCCTTCTAATCAGCCCTCCTTGAAGCCTTGGCATCAGCCATGGGGTAGTGGCAAGTGTTCTGGATTCAAAGTCAGGGATCCTGCTCTTCCAAATATTGGCTGTGTAACTTTGGGGAACTAATTTCTCTTCTTTGGGCCTCAGTTTCCTAATCTGTAAAATGCATCAGTTGGACTATATCAGGGATTCTTCTTAACTCTGTGTGTGTGTGTGTGAAAGAAAGAGAGAGAGAGAGAGATTGAGAGAGATGGACCCTATGACAGTATGGACCACTTCTCAGAATGTTTCTAAATGCATAAAATGCAGAAAGCACAAGATTGCAAAGGAAAGCAATGGTTAATGAAAATAAAGATGTAATTTTTCCCCCATCCATGTTCATAGACCCCTTTAAATCTATCCTCAGACTCCTTGGGGGAAGTGAAGGGGTTAAAATCTCCTGGACTAGATGATCCCAAAGATTCCTCTTAGCTTTAACCTCTATCTACATTTGTCTTCTCCCCCCTTGTATCCCTGCTCCACATCTACCTATTTACTAAGTTGGATTATGGGTTAACTCATCCATAGGGTTAACTCCCTCCAATAGAGAATATCAAAAGCTACCCATGCCCTCTTCACCTTTATGGCTCCTGTTTTGACCTCTAGTTCTATTGACATTGCGCAAAGGCTGGGGACCTGGAAAGCACACAGGCCATCTCCTGCTTGTCCCTTGGTGTGGATATAGGACTGGCCCTCCTCCTTTACTTTTAGGCTGCTTCCCATTCTGGTTTCATTTATAGCAAGGTAAAGATTATACTCTTCAGTTCTTCTAGTGTTATGTCTATTCATCAATCACTGGACAAAGATCTCACATTCAAAGCGTCAATAGCCATGTCGATACTTACAGATGGTGTGGTTGGTTCTGAATACCCTGCTTGTGCTCTCTCTTCCACCCCTCTGCCACTATCACTGCAGGTGGGAAAGGGAGAGCACACAGGACTGTGCTTTTCTTTTTTTCATAGATTACCAAAGTCAAATAATTCGCTGCCAAAGAGCCCACTGGAAAGGACTCTGTCCACACTTAACTAATCCAGTGGTCAGAAAGTGAGCATAACAAGTTGCCAGGACCATACTCAAATTCTTTCTAGCTTGGTAGGACCTACTAGAACCTTCTCTCTGACATAGCCTTTAAGAACGAAATGCCATGGTGATGGAGAAAATGTTAATAATGTAATGTGTAATGTGTCTATTGTTCCCCTGAAGAACTGGTTGTTAAACATTAACCAGCACAGCCCTGCTGAGGATGAACTATTTTTAAATAATTATTTTTATTTTTTTAATTGACAAGCATTTCTAATTAACCTGTCCCCTCCCACGATTCCCTCTTGAGAAAACTGAAAAAAAAAATCCCTTAGTACATCACCACATAGTTGACAGGACAAATTCCCACATTAGCCATGTCCCCAAATGCCTGTTTCTACATTTTAAGTTCATTGCCTTCTGTCAGGAGATAAGTAGTATGTTTCATCTTCATTCTTTTGGAGTCATGGTTTATAACTGGGTTGATGAGAGTTCTAAGGTCTTTTAAGGTTTTTCTCTAAAATGTTAAATTGTTCCCCCAGTTCTGTTTATTTCACTCTGTATCAGTTCATAAAGGCCTTCCCGGTTTCCACTGGAATTGTCTATTTTATCATTCCTTATGGCACAATAATATTTCATTGTTCAAATGCCTCAGTTTGTTTAGCCATTCCCCAATAGGAGGACACCCCCTAGGTTTCCAAGAAATGGCACTGCTATAAATATTTTTGTACATACTTAAACTGTTGGAATAAAATCTAAGCTGCTTAACCTGGCATTTGACCTTTCCCAAGCTGGCCCTAACCAACATTACCTCCCATTACTCATTTCATAGACTCACAGAGTCTCAGTGTGGCAAAGGACCTTAGAGGCCATCTAGTCCAACATTTATCTGAGCAGGTATCTCCTCTACAACATTCCTGATTAGTGGCTAGCCTGTTTCCCCTTGAAGAAAAGATTTCCCATGATGGGAAGCCCTGTCTTCCAGGCAGTCCATTCCACTTTTCGATAGCTCTTCTTATTAGGAAGTTTTCCCTTATATTAAGCTAGTAGCTTCTGCCCATGACTGCTAGGTGGAAAAAGTCTAATTCTTCTTCCCTGAAGAACCCTTCAAATATTTAAAGACAGCAGGATCATGAGATTCATAACTGGAAGGAGTCAAAAAGATTGTCTAGTCTATCTCAATTAGTCTGACCTTTTCATTTTACAGGGGGAGGAAACTAGTCCTTGAATGGTGAAGCATCTTACCCAAGGTCATTCATTATGTCTACCCAAGTCTTATTTTTATTAGGCAATACTTCCAAGTTCCTTCACAAAATCTCATGATTTGGGGCAGGTATGTGGCGCAGTGAATAGAGCGCCGGCCCTAAAGACATTTCAAATCCGGCCTCAGACACTTGACACTTAACTAGCTGTGTGACCTTGGGCAAGTCACTTAACACCAATTGCCTTGCCTTCACCCCTCCAAAAAAAATCCCATGATTTCAAGTCCCTTTAATGGTCCTGGTCATCTTTCTGTATAGTTTAACCATTTTCCTCCTAGAAGATGTCATAGAACTCAACAAATGTGGTTCAGAGGAGGAGCCCTTACATTTGGAATCAGACCGTCCAACTCTTCATCTACGATCCTATAATCTGAATCTGTGATCTTATGATAAAGCATGAGTTTCCCTGAGATCACATAGGTAGGTTCAGAGCAGAACTGGGGTTAGAGCCTACAGGAGGATGACCAGGACCATCAAAGGGACTTGAAACCATGTTAGTGAAGACTGGTGAAGGGATCTAACTTCGTTAGGCCTCAGTTTCCTCACCTATCGCATCTATAAAATAAGGGGACTGACTCATGTGGGCCCTAAGGTTCCTTCTAGCTCTACCTCTACGGTCCTTTGACAGCCTTCCTTTTGGACATTCAGCTTGCATTTGAGCTGTTTAGTGAAGGGCATATTTATATCACTTTTCAGAGCCTTAGCATTTCTTTGGGGGGCTACTGTATCACTGATGATTCATATTGATCTTTCAGTCCACTAAAGCCCTCAGCTGCTTTTTCAAATGAACTGCTTGCCCCCTAGCCATGGGTCATAAATAGAATAGCTGTCTATTTTGTGCTTGTGTATCTGAGGTGCTGAACCTGAGCACACAGCTTTCCATATATCACTATTAAATACCATCTTTTATATTTGTCTTAGCAGGCATATTAAATTCAGTTAAGCAAATAATTTACTAAATATCTTCTATAGAATCACAGAATTGTAAAATTAGAAGGGGCCTAGGAGTCAAACATGTCTAAACCCTTATTGAAGCTGAATCCCTTTCCAACAAGTGATGGTCTAATCCAGGAGTGGGGAACCTGCAGCCTTGAGGCCCCATGTGGCCCTCTAGGTCCTTGAGTGAGGCCCTTTGAATGAATCCAAACTTCGAAGAACAAATCCCCTTGAGGATTTGCATCTGAGGACCTAAAGGGCCACGAGTGGCCTTGAGGCCCCAGGTTTCCCACCCCTGGCTCTGTTTGGTGACTCCCAGTGACTGGGTACTTACTAAACCTGTCCTTCTTCTCCCCTGCTTCCCCAGTCATCTTGTGTCCATTTTGTAAGTACCTATATATAAAATAGGGTAAATATATATATATATATGTATATATATAAAAGGGAGTTGGACCAAGACAAAGTATGTGTGAGAAAAACTAAAGAAGTAGTCCACAGAGACAAGGCACTTACTCTGGGTAAAGACAGTAGCAGTGTCTTTTTCCTAGCATCTAATTTGCTCATGACTGATAGGAAAATGTTGATAGTTGATAGTTGGGAAATCCTGAAGCCCAGAACTATTCCGTGAATATTGGACAAAATGCACATTGCCTGGTTGCCCTTAGCTGGCAGAAATAAGATTTGGCTAATCACTATGAGCTAGGGAAGGGATCCAGCTTTGGGTCAATAAAGTAAGTTTATAAACCTCAGAGCCTGGTGGAAGAATGGCTTTACCTCTCTCTGTACTACCACCTGCTGCCTGGAAGGTGGAAACCCCTTGGAGTCCAGCCAAAAGATCAGGACTGGGAAGATGTTATAAATTTGAAGCTGAGGGTCACTGCCCTTTCTGAAAAAGTGCAGTACTTTTCTGGAATTGATAATATACTCATTAGTGAATTTCCCAATGGATTGCTCTGTGAACTTTTGTGTGGATAAAATGTGGATTGTTCCAAAGGAAAAGAAAAGGGTTCAAGGCCTACAGTTCCAGAACTCTTGGTGCATGGATAAGTGTCTAAAGCCAAATTTGAACTCTGATCTTCCTGGCTTTAGGCCTGGCATTCTTATCTACTGAACCATCTAGTTGGGTGAAATGCTACATTATAATTATTTCTGCTTTGCTTTCTGTTTAGTTAATGTTTTGACCAAGAGTTAATGTAGTCTGGTGACTGATTTGTTGAATGGGAAGCATGCCCATGGGGACTTAGGAACTACAGATGGAATCAGCAAGACCCGAATTTAAATCTGGCTTCAGACATTCAGCTGTGTGATCCTGGGCAAGTCACTGAACCACTGTCTGCCTCAGTTTCTTCAACTATAAAATGGATATAATCATAATACCTTCCTCCAAGGATTGTTGTGAAGATAAAATGGCATAATAATTATAGAGTGTTTAGCGCAGTGCCTAGTACATAGTTAGTGCCTAATAAAGACTTGTTCACTATCCACTCAGGTCTCTCTGTCTCCTCCTTCTGTGCTGATCTGTTTCTTTCAGTAAACCTTTCCACTAATCAATGCTTCTTCTCATTGATTCACATTTTAGGAAGAAGCTGGTGGAGTAGGAAGAAAGAAGCTGGGCCTCGGCTCTAAGGCTGCTACCCTGTGACCTTGACCACTTTCCTAACAATCAGAGCTGTACAGAAGTGGAATGGGCTGCCTTCATGGGAAGTAAGCTTCCTGTCACTGGAGATCCTCAAGGAGAGACTGAAGACAATTTATTTGAGGGGATTCTCCCTCAGGGACAGATGGGATCAGATACCTTCTGAGGTTCTTCCAAGCTCTGAGATTCTACAAATCATGCCATACCCCTGAGCCTCTGTTTCCCCACCTGTAAAACAGGAATGACAATAATAATAGTACCTACCTTTCATGGTTGTTGGAAGGATCAAATGATATAATATTTGTAAAGTTCTTTGCAGGTCTTAAAGTGCTATAGAAATGCTTGATGATGATGATGATGATGATGATGATGATGATGATGATGATGATGGGACAGATAGTCCTTGATGGCACCTGGGGGTCTATAGACCCTAGTCTATAGAAGACACAGCCCAGCCTTCAGAGATCCTCCTTGCAGATGCAGAGAAATGATACTAACACATAAAGTTTAATAACACAAGTATGAAAAAACAATAGAAGGCAACAATATGAAGACTGCCCTAAGGCTTTGTGTACTCATTGGCAGTTGAAGGACAGGAAGGGACCTTAGAGAGAAGAGCCCAACCCCCTCCCCCCCACTTTATGGAGAAGCAGAAGTCACTTGCTAAAGTCACAGGGTGAGGAAGAGGCAGAGCCAGAATTTGGACCCAGGTGTCCTGACAGCAAGTCCAACCCTCTTTCCACTCTTCCACTAATCTAATTACCTAGTCCTGGTGGATGATTTCTGAATTTGTGTATTTTCTTTCCCCTTTCAAACAAGCCCTAGAATACGTGCTCCTTGCCCACAAGGGCACCATTCAGCATAGGGATGGAGGGAGAAGATGTCAGAGAGAGGAGTGGGCCCCAGGGTGGGGGACAGTAAGCGGTGGCAGGAGGAGCAAGAAGGTGATGAAGGCTCAGGGCTGGCAGATCTGGGACCTTGGTGTGTTGAGAGTTTCTGGGATCGGGTAAGTTTCATTAAGAAGGAAAAAAAAAGGAAAGCAAAGGTCTTCTGGCTCAAGTTCAAGGGAGGAGCTGGTACCCCCAGGAAGCTGGCCTTAAGTCAGTGACGCCCAAGCTCCTAGCATGAATCCTCTTTCTTTAAACACACGGTTATTTTTATCTCTGTCCAGGGACAAAGTCCAGCCTTCACCTGGAAGGTGGCAGCTGAGTTTAGGGGCTGGGGCACTGAAAAGGTACAGGGAGTGGCCTGGGACCTGTTGGTCATTGGTCTGAGCAGGATCAAAGACATCCATGGAGGTGGGGAGCCCTGGGAACCCCGAGGGCCAGGGGACTGAAGAAGTGGAGCCCTAAGGGGCAAAGTTCTAGACTGGGAAATCATGTTTTGAGATTCAATTGTAATATTAATAACTAGTGTTTACATAGTGCTTTGAAGTCTTCGAAACACTTCACATACATGAACTCATTTGAGCTTCCCTGCTACTCTAAAAGATAAGGTGCTATTATTATCCCCATTTCATAGATAAGAAAGCCAAGGCAGAGAGAAATTGAGTGACTTACCCAGGGTCACATAGCTAGTAACTGAGATGGGGATTTGAATTCAAGTCTTTCTGATGAGAGGCCCAGCCCTTTATATACTTTGCCATCTCACTGCCTATTTAGAAGGGGAAGGGACCTTAGAAATCATCTAGTCTGAATTTAATTCCCTCAGAAGCTTTCTGAGCCTCAGTTTCCTCAACTGTAAAATGAGATTAATATTTTCATTCCCTGTCTCCCAGTCATGAGGAAAGCCTTCTGTGAGCCTTGAAGGGGGGGATGGGAAGGATTTGATTATCATTCACCCCTCATTTTCCTGGTAAGAGAGGGGGAGCAATTTGTCCAAGGTCATACAGGTATCAAGCAACAGTGCCAAGAGTCGAACTTAGGTCATAGGATCATATAGTTAAGGCTGGAAGGAACTTTAAAGATCATTTAGTTGAATCCCCTCATTTTACAAATAAGAAAACTGAGACCTCAAATTTATAGACGGAGAGAGAAGAGGTAAGTGATTTGTCCAAGGTCACACAGCTGAGATTTGAATCCAGGTCTTTTAACTTTAGACCCAAAGCTCTTTCCTGTAGCTTCAACTGCACGACATTTTTCTCATATCATCTACCATATGCCATACACCATCTGCCATGTATCATATACCTTCTGCCACATAACCTATACCACAGGGCCACGAGTCTCATAACTCTGACCTTGGGTGGCTCTGTGACCCTGACTGGAATTTATCCACTCTGTTAAATAAGGAGATTTTTCTCTCCTTCCCTACCTTTGGAGCAGTTTGCTGCTTGTTTCTTTGTAAAAAGTACTTTACATTCTTTGTAAAGTTTATTACAAATTTTACTTTGTAAAGTAAAATTACTATTCTTTGTTATTATTGCTTCTTTCCTGAATGCTTTTCTCCCTTTCCTTCTTCCATCTAAATCCTCTCCAACCTTCAAGGCCCTACCTTCATCCCCACTGTCCTCTAGGGAACCTCCTCTGACTTTCCTGACCTGCCCACAACAATCTCTCTTTTCTTATCTACCAATCTTAGGGCTGGAAGGGACCTCAGAGGCATTGAACCAACCTACAATAGTCTTCTCTGGTCTTCAATTTTCTCATCTGTCAAATGGAGGCTTTGGAACAGAACCTTTAGCCCTGGGGTCAATGACGTCCTGTATCATTCTTTAATGATTCCGTGTGTTCATATTGTCTCCGGGCTGGACAGTCACAGAAGGGCTTCCTTCCTTCTACACATTTCTCCCTGATAATTCCTCTTAGCCTAACCCGGGACTTCAAAGGGGGTTCAGTGGAGATTTGCAGATAGATTCATGGAAAGCTCATGTGATCTGGAGCAAATCCTTTGCCCTCTGGGCCTCAATCTCTTCATTTGTAAAATCAGACAGTTGGGATTTGGTTCACTGTAAGGCCTCCTCTAGCACTAAATCCTATGGTCTTAAACATCTTATGGAAAAGAAACAGATGGTTATCCTCAACTACCAAAGTATAAATGGTTCAGAATGCTTGAATCTGCTAATTGCTCTTCTGTCTTGATCAGTCACCAGGATAAAAAGGTCAAAGACAAGAGGGACTATTCCCATTTTGCTGTTATGGAAATAGCATTGACTTTGGAGTTTGAATCCCACCTCTGACTGGCTCCACTTCCCTACCTGTCTGATCTAGGGCACATCACTTAACATCCCTGGGCCTCAGTTTCCTCATCTGTAAAATGAGGAGGTGGTTAGACTATATAGTCTTTACACCCTATTCTATGTGCTAAATCACAGTCAAACTCTGTGGGGCAAAGAGATGAATAAATGACCTTTGGAGGCCTCTTTCCCAAGCATGGTGGAGATACACCACACACACACACACACACACACACACACACCCTTCACAATCTCTGAGCTTAGCCTCTCTTAGCCTCATTTTCCTGTGTGATTCGGTGTCTCCAGGGCCATTGACTCCTCTCTATTAATAACTGGACAGACTAGGGAACAGTTAATGACCACCAGCTGCCTCCAGCTCCCCCAGGAGATAAGAGCATGTTCATTTTCCCAGGTCCTGGTTAATCTCTCTTTAAATAGGGCCCCAGAGCTCTGTTTATAGTAACAAGGGTGGGAATGGATTTGCTGGTGTTTACTCCACCTTCCTGCTCTGTCCTCTCTCCACATAAATAATCTTATAAGGAAGGCACTGATGTCCACTGGCTCACCTTTCCTAAGCTATATTATCAGCCTAAAGTGGCACAAGAGAGTTTGTTACAGTCATTGCTATGGCTAGAGTGCTGGACCTGTGGTCAGGAGGACCTGAGTCCGAGTCCTATCTCAGACATTTACTAGGTATATGATCCTAGCCAAGCCATGTCCAACACAGAGCCCAAATAGAAGAGGGATTTCATATGAATGGTGAAACATTCCAGAAACATTCAAAATTATATAGTCCACAAACTGGAGTATTGAAACATTGTAGAAGCTCCTAAATGAGATTCATAACCACTTGGGAATTTGGCCTAACACTCCACACAGAAAAAGTCAAATGGTTGAGGAATACCTTTTGTCCAGGCTATGGTATACAGTCTGCTGAGACTGTAACTACCAGTACATACATCTAGGACAGGCATACCCTTCACCTTGAATGACCCTGGGCTGCCTTGGCTGTAGGAGTTGTCTGAGAACTGACAACTGGGGTGCCCTTCCTACTCAACTCCTTTTCCCCCTTCCCCTGAAGACCAAGAGGTCTTCTAGATGACATCCAGAGGAAGAACAACATGATTCTGCACACCATTTAGAAGAGCAAAGGATCACCAACTATAACACCAACTACAGATAAAAGAATGAACAGACATTTGCAAATATCCTTCCCCATTCCTAGATTAGACTCTGACTGTTGGAATACTTGGGCAAGAAGCTGATGTTGGAGAACGGAGACTGCTTCTAGAATGATTAAAGAGCGGTGTCTCCCAACAGGCTAGTGAAAACCCTCACCAATGCAAATTGGCTCAGAGGAATTTTCAATTGGCTTAAGTTATTTGAGCACCATACCTACTAAAGGACTTGCCTCGAATATTGGGCAACCTTCTCAGATGCTCCTTAGCTTTCTAAGGTGAGTTAAATGCCCTAGAAGAAGAGTTGGCAACCTTTCATAGGTGGCATGCCAAGAAATCCTTTCCCCCTTGTTTGGGTGTTAAATGTGGTATGGATAGGGGTGGGGGAGAGGTATTGGGGGAACTCCAGGACAATACTAGGCTGAGCTTTAGCAGAAAGAAACACTGAAGAGAGAAGAAGATAGACTTCTGACCAGCCTCCTCTTTTAAGATCAAATATTCCTGTCTAGGGTCAGGGGTCACATGAGAGTATTGTTACCCCACTTCTTTATTGGCAGGTGGATATCCAAGTGGGCATGTCCAGATGTCAGTTGTAGATGTGGAATTAAAGGTCAGGAGAAGGGTTAGAAATGTGTGTATGTGTGTGTGTCTGACACACACACACACACACACACACACACACATATATATATATATTCTATAAAGTGACTCATATATTATATACATGAGTCATTTGTGTAGAAAAGATAATTGAACTCATGGGAATAAATGAAATCACTGAGAGAGAGGGAGAGAGAGAGAGGGAGGGAGAGAGGGAGAGAGAGAGAGAGAGAGAGAGAGAGAGA
>NW_027185896.1:12514361-12519434 GCF_028583685.1 Petaurus breviceps papuanus | reverse complement strand
GAGAGAGAGAGAGAGAGAGAGAGAGAGAGAGAGAGAGAGTACAGCAAGAGAAAAGAAGGAAAGAGGACCACTGAAGACAGTGGAGTGAACAACAGAAGAACAGCTGAGTTCTCATACAATTATTCCACTAAGAAAGATATAGCACCAGACTGAGTAATGATGAGGAAATTCAAGAGGAAAGACAGTGAGTGCATTTGTCCACTCCAGATTTATATGGTACAAAGAGGCAGTCAAAAGCCCAAGGGTACTAGAAGAGAGGTTCAGCCAGAAAAGCTTAATCCAGTATGTGGATTGAGGTGAGCCAGGGAAACCTGGAGCCTGCTTTTGTGTTCGATGAGGTTAAATGTAGACCAAGGACAAACCTGGAGCACCTGGAGACCCGTAGTTTCTCTGATCCTGGAGTGGGGTCAGGAGCCTGAAAAGTTCAGATTGGGAGGGCAACAATCAGACTTGGTCCTTATCTGATCATACTCTCAGGTTCTGAAAATCTAATTTTCTAGCTTGAACTGAGCCTGAGGTTTTTGAAGAACACAGTGACCAGTGTCCAAAAGAAGCATGGCAAGACCCCAGATAATACAGATCAGGGCCAAATAAAATTCCATAATCCACAAGTGCATAGACTGGCCCTCACATGAAATTCCAATCCAACAAATCAAACTGAAAAATGAGTAAGCAAAAGAAGATGGCAACAATAAGGAAATATTAAGGATCCAGAGACATCAAAGACACAAATCCAGAAGAAGAGAACAACACCATAATATCTACAAGTAAAACTTCAAACAAAAATAAATCTAGGAGAAATGAAGCAAGAAATGATATTCTAAATAAATGAGAGGTCTAGAGGAAAGAATTGAAAGGAGACTAAATAGTACAACAGATGCAAAACTTTACACAAGCAATAGACTCCATGAAAATGAGAATGAACCAAATAGAATTCAATGACTCCAAGAGCTAATCAATAACTAATAGAACAACCAATGGAACAAAATCAAAGGACTGAAAAAATAGAAAAAAAATGTAAGGTATATTTTATCAGAAAGAACTGACCTGGAAAACAGATCAAAGAGAGATAATCTAGGAATCACTGAACTTTGATTTTATGTAGTAAAAACTATCCATTTTACTTTCTATGATTCTCCCTATCATGGAAAATTACTTTTATTTTCCCAAATAAGTTGGAAAACTGAAAGCAAGACAGAAATAAATACTGATCAGCTGATCACTCTAGCAACAGAGTAGTGTTCTGGTCTTTTCAAAACTCTTCCAAGATTGACTATTTTCATTTCTGTCATCTTAACACATAAAACTTTAGGCTTATTTTGCTTTGCATTATTATTTGGAGCATTCTGATTACGTGATATGATTGTTACATAATTATTAATAGTTTGTAGTTCTTTTGAGAGCTGTTTGCTTCTATCCTTTGACCACTTTTCTAATGGTTTTTGGTATTATATTTTTCTTCTGTCTGTATGTATAATCAGATATCAGACTATTATCAGAGATGTTTGACACAATATTTCCCCCAGTTGAATATGTCCCTTATTATCTCAGTTTCATTAACTTTGTTTAATGAAAAAGCTTTTCAATTTCATGTGATCAATTCTATGCCTTGTGAGATTAAGAATTCACACTTAGTAATAAAACTGAAAGGTATATAATCTTTTTCTCTTTTATTTTTCTGCATAATTCTTAATATTTAAATTACCTATCCATTTTGAAATTTTTGTGACATATAGTCTAAAATGTTGCTCTAAATCTAGTTTCTGCTAGATGGCATTCCAGTTTTTCTCAGCAGTTTTTGTTAAATGGGGGAGATAATTTTGGGGGGTTTATTGGACTCGGGGTTGAGTTTCATTATTTCTGATTCTTCTTTGTCTAGTCTGTTCCACTGATCTGCTTTTCTATTTTTTGGCCTGTACTAAATTGTTTTGATGAATAATGATTTATGATGGAATTTGAGACCTGTAAGGACTATTTTTCCTTTATTCCACCCCCCCCATTATTTTCCTTGAGATTCTAGGCCTTTTTTCCCTCCAAATAAATTGTCACTATTTTATCTAACTCTACAAGAAATCCCTCTGGTAGTTTATTGGTATAACACAAAATCTGTAAATTAATAATGTATCGTTATTTTTATTATATTGAAATAAACCAATCATGAGTGCTAAATTATTTGAATTATTGAAGTCAATCTTTGTTTCTTTAAAGAGTGTTTTGTGATTCTATCTCTAGAAGTCTTGATTGTGCCTTTGGTAGTTGGACTCCCATATATTTTATGCATTTTGTACTTATTTTGAATGGGACTTCCTTTTATATTATCTAGAACTAATTGTTAAAGGAATGGCTTGTGAACATTTTATAGTATTTTATTTTTTCTATTATATGTAAAAACAATTTTTAGCATTCATTTTTTATAAAACTTTGTTACAAATTTTCTCCCTTTTTCTCTTCCCTCCCCCCCTTAAAATGGTAAGTAATTTGATATAGGTTATATATGTGCAGTTATATAAAACATTTCCATCTTAGTCTTGTTGTGAAAGAAAAAACAGCTTGCAAAAAGGAAAATAAAAAACATTAAAAAAAAGCAAAACTGAAAATAGTGTGCTTTGATCTGCATTCAGACTCCATCAGTTCTTTCTCTGGATGTGGATAGCATTTTCCATAATGAGTCTTTTGGAACTGTCTTGGATCATTATACTGTTGAGAAGAGTGCTAAGTCAATTATAGTTGATCATCATCCAGTGTTGCTCCTGGTTCTGCTCACTTCACTCTGCATCAGTTCATGTAAATCTTTCCAGGTTTTTCTGAAAGTTGCCTGCTTGTCATTTCATAGTATAATAGTATTCCATTACAATAATATATCACATCTTGTTCAGCCATTCCCCAATTAATGAGCATCCTCTCAATTTACAATTCTTTGCCACCACCAAAAGAGCTGCTACAAATATTTTTGTGCATGTAGTTCCTTTTCCCTTTTTAATGATCTCTTTGGGATACAGACCTAGTAGTGGTATTGCTGGATCAAAGGGTATGCAATTTTATAACCCTTTGGGCATAGTTCCAAATTGCTCTTCAGAATGGTTGGCTCAGTGGCTTGTGACTATTTTGAAGGAAAGTTGTGATAAGAGTCACAGAACCTCAAAATTGGAAGGGATCTTTGAAGCCAAAATGAAGAGAATACCCTTTATAACATCCTCAAGGAGTACTCAACAGACTACGCTTGAAGATTTCTAATGATGGAGGGCCTACTACTTCCTGAAGCAACCCACACCACTTTTAGAGTGATTTAATCCTTAAAGGTATTTTAAGAAAAACACTGACAAATAGAATGAGTTCACAGTGACTAGCACAGTGAGGGGACCGGAAGTCACATTATTAAGGATTGGTTGAAGGGTTCTTATATCTGAAGAAAAGAAGTCTCTAGTAAGGTGAACAGGAAAACTATCTTCAAGTATTTGAAGGGCCATTGTGTGAAGAGAGATTAGGCTTGTTTAGCTTGGTCCCAGTGGGCAGACTTAGAAACAATTATTAGAAATTCCAAGGAAGCATATTCCAACAAGATATAAAGAAAAATTTGCTAACAATGGGAGTTGTCATAGAATGGCTTTAGGAAAGAGTGGTGGGGGTGTCTATTTGGATACTGAATGATCACTTGCAGAGGAGATTCCTGACGGTATATGGGTTGAACTAGATGCCCTCTGAGATGCCTAACCACTGTATTCTATACCCAATTACTCAAAGAGTAAAGGTAGAGGGGAGGGCCATGTATCCTAGTACTGGAATTCAGTGAAAATCATACAAAGACATGGAAGGGCTGGGATTTGTGCTATCAATACAATCATGAATCTTGAAGCATTGAGGCAAATAAACTTTAACAATAGTGTTGTAGATTGAGTGTAGGCAGCAATGCCACATCATCTGAAGGGAGATCTTCAGCAATATTCTTTCTCTCAATGGTGCCTCATCCCTTTATGTCAATAGTCCAGGTTCATGCTTCCTTTCTTCCACCTCCCTCCTTGCCAAGTCTGTTTTCAAGAAAGGCACTGAGTAGAGGAGATAGCCCTGGATTTGAAGTCAGATTTGGGTTCAAGTCAGCCTTTGACACTTGTTAGCTTGTGACCTCAGCCAAGTCAACTCAACCCCTGGCCTTCATTTTCCCATCCCTAAAAGGAGTTTGGACTAGATGGTCTCTAAAGTCCCTCCCAGCTCTGGTTTTCTTTCTGTGTTCTCAGATTCCTTCCAGTTGTGATCTTCTTTGTTCTAAGGTCCCTTTCACCTTTAATATTTGTGATCATTCACAACACACCCTCCCTTTAGGTTGGAACCCCAGCTTTGCTACTTCCTAGCTAGGTGTCCTTTGGCAACTCCCTTAAAATCTTTTTGCCTTCAGTTTCTTCATCTACAAAATGAGGCTGTTGGATGACTGAATGACTTCTAAGGTTTCCTTGCTCTAAATCCTATGATTTTGTGTGCTGATGGAAAAATTACAGTTAGTGGTAAGGGAGAAGACATTTTGGGTAAAGTAGGAAGTTGGGTCCAATGCCATACTATGCAGTCTGTAGCCAGCAAATCCTGCCTCAGGGCTTAGTCTTTTGGGGAAATGAGGGCATTTTATAATCATTTTGTTGTTCTTTCTACAAATGCATGTTATTTCCAAGGACAATGCATCCCTCTTTCTTTCCTCACCTTCCCTGTAGAGTCATTATTTTCTATGGAAGGAGAATTCATCCCTTATCTCCTTGACCTAGTTATCTGTGTCTGCCTGTCTTACTCCTCAGAGACAGAAGGCACCAGAGGGGGTAGGCCAATGCTGGGCAGGCCCACTTTTCTGCTTGCAGTCTCATATAGTGGAAAGGAGTTAAGATGCAGAGTCAGAGGACATATGCTTTGCTACTTACTAGCTACGTGACCCTGAGCATATCTCTTTTCTTTTCTGGGCCTCAGTATCTATAAAATAAGAGAGTTGTATTTGATAATTTCTAAAGTTGTTTAAGCTCTGAGATACTCTGTTCTAAGGTCCTTCCCAACATTTTCTATGTTCTCTGTTCTTAAGTCCATCCCAGCTCTGACATT
>NW_027185896.1:12486524-12514351 GCF_028583685.1 Petaurus breviceps papuanus | reverse complement strand
TTCTATGTCTCTGTTCTTGTCCACCCCAGCTCTGACGTTCTCTGTTCCCTCCCAGCTCTGACATTTTCTATGTTCTCTGTTCTTAAGTTCATCCCAGCTCTGACATTCTTTGTTCTAAGGTCCCTCCCAGCTCTGACATTTTCTATGTCTCTGTTCTTGTCCATCCCAGCTCTGACGTTCTCTGTTCTAAATCCATTCCAGCTCTGACATTCTCTGTTCTAAGGTCCCTCCCAGCTCTGACATTCTTTGTTCTCTGCTCTTTCATTCTAGCTCTAAATCTTCTGCCTTCCCACCTTTCTAGTCTCCTTATACTTTATTTCCTTTGTGACTGACCGACTCCACAGGTACTTGCAGTTCTTCAAACATGACCCTCCTCCTCCCATCTTTGTGCCCTCGTGCTGTCCACCGTAACTGGACTACTCTGTTTCCTTTTTTCCGCCTTGGCCTTTACAGTTCCTTACGCTGTTCATGCCCCCCTTTGGGATATCTACTCTGTAAAGGTCTCGTATATGCCTAGTTATTTACACGTTGTCTTTTCCCCTAGAGTGTCAGCTCCCTGAGGGCCAGGGACTGGGTTTTTGGTTCTTTGCTTCTCTTTGCATACCCACCAGGGGTTAGCAGAGTAGGAAGGATCTGGTTTGGCACATAGTAAGTGCTTAATAAATGTTCATTGATTGACTGATTTTCCTGAGGGCAAGACTTTAGTTTACTTCGCATCCTTCTCCCTTCTTTCACTCCAGCATACTCAAGAAGACCATGTCGATTCATTGGACAATTCTGGCTCCTTCTGTTTTACACCTCAAGGAATGGTTGGTTTCTGTGGTTTGGGCCTGGGACAAGTCCTCCTAAGCTATCCTTCTAGCCATCTTTGGGTAGGCGTCAAGTTCTTCAGTTGTTCCTTTCAGGCTAATGATCCAGATGGGAAAGATGAACATCAGGGTCCAAGAAGGAATGATAATAATAAGTAGCATTTAAATAGCAGCTTTAAGTTTTGTGAAGAACTTACAAATATTAACTCATTTTATTGTGGATTTCAACTCAGGTTTTCTTGACTCCAGGTCTGGTGCTCTATCCACTGTGATACCTCATGACCTTTGAAGCTCATAGCTGGAAGGGATCTGGCTCAGGTTACCCTGCTCACTGCCAGAACCTACCACTGTCCCTCTGGATCACAAGCTTCCATTACTCTTCTCTGACTGTTTTGGGATTCCCTCTATGGGATCTGCCAATATTGTCATGTGGTCATTTTGCTAAGGCTCAAATATCTCCAGTGTCAGGAATCCCCAGAGTTAACTATTTCCTTGATTGGATAGCTCTATTATGAAGTTTTTTTTCTTTTGTTGTGCTGCAATCTGTACATTCCCACTCCCCCTTGTCCCCTAACGCCCCTGAATCCAGATCTCCCTTCTGATATTACATCAAATGAGTCCTGCTCTAGCCATGGTGCTGAATTAATAGCTAACTATGGTTTCCCATAGACTACTCTTCTTTAGAGATATATCTATCTGTCCATGTCACTCCTTTCCTCAAAAATCTCCAGTGGTGTCCTTAGGAGTTCAGACTCTTCTACCTAGAACCAGCCTGCCTTTCCAGCTTTATCTCCTGTTACTGTCCCCCCCCGCCCCAGCACTTGATGCTCTAGTCAGACTGGGATGATGGTCTCTGATGCACACTCTGCATTTTCCTATTTACAGGACTTCACACATTCTTCTTCATGCCTGAAATGTCCTCCCTGCCCATCTTCACCTTTTTTGAATTTTTTCCTATCCTTTACATCCCAATTCAAACACCACCCCTCTTTCCAGGAAGCTCTCCCCAATCCCCTCAATTGGTAATGACTTTCTGCATTGGAGAGTCTTGTCTGCACTTCTCTATGTTGTGTTATAGCTATCTGTGCTTGTGTTTGTACCCTCTTTCAGACTGTGAGTTCCATGAGAGCAGGGGTTTAGGCCTGGATTTTCTGTGCCTGGTCCCTAGTCTCCAGATGGCTGGCACCCCAGTCCTTACTACTTGACCCTGTCTGATCACTCACATCCTGAACTCCTACTGATCCCTGGGCCCTCCTGTTAGGAGTCAGGGCTCAGTTTGTAGTTTCAGCTAAGGTCCCTCATAGCCTACCTTCTTTCTTTCTGCATGCCCATCTCTCAAATTCCAGCCTCAAGTCTGTAATTCTATGTGGCATCTTTCCTGTTCCCTCCCCCAGCTACTGGTTATTCCTCTCTCTACCATCACCTTCTCTTTTGAGCATTCCTAAATATATCCATGTTTGTTTCTCCCAGCTCCCAGAGGGCAGGGACTTTTTAATTGTCTGTATCTCCAGCACATAGCATAGGAATATAGTAGATGCCTAATGCATACTTGTTGATTGTTCCCTAGTTCCAAATCTTCAGGTTTAGCCTGGATTCCCAGGGTCAGCCCTTTACTTATAAGCAGTCAATCTTGGCAGCAAATTTTGGCTTTGTTTGAAGTTAGCACCTAAAATATTTTGCTTAATTACTCTTCTCTTTGATGTGACATTTCACACTCTTCCTCCAAGGAAGGGAGGAGCTCTTTGAAGTACTAATATTCTTCAGTGCAATAACTGAGATTATCTGGGAGAGCTCAACTCTGGTGCCTGGTACTTTGCCTTAATCCAAGAGGATATTTGTCCTTCCCCATCCTGGAGGATGTGTGTTTAGGAAAGGATCTGGGATTTAAAGTCAGGAGACTTCTTAAATATCAAGCCCCCTCATTTTACAGAGAAAACTGAGGCTGGGCTAGGGGAAGGAACGTGTCCAGCCACAGGCTGTATGTAGATAACCTGACCCTTGAACTCTGATCTTCTAAAAATACAATGGTCTTGCCATTACCAAGATTGCCTTGAGAAAATGGTTGACAACATTGGTTGGGAGCATAAGCGAACACATCCCCAAGTTATTTGGATGACTTCTGAATTGTAGATTCATTGTGGTTTCAAATATCTTTACTCTTCTTGGTCTGGTTCAGTTGATGACACGGTCCTGAAACTTACCTGGGCCAAGGTGTCAAGTCCTTGCAGTCATCTCCCTCCTTGCCCTTCATCCCTGTGTTGGCTTTTCCTCTTTGCTCCCCAGGAAATCACAGTCCCTGGTTTGTCCTGGCCATGACACAGGCAGAAGTGGGAGTGGTCCTTGAGGGGGTTGGAAAAGGGGCTGGAGGCCTAGGCCCTGAATGCTGGAGCAAACAGCAGATCCTAGTGATATGTGGTTAAGACTAAACTCATTTTCCTGGTCAGTACACCTTCCACCCCCTTCCATGTCTGGACTGCTTTAGACTGTCTGGAACCATGAACTGACTCCTCTGTTGATTATTTTCTGTTATCCTGAACAGATCTTATCTGTACATAGTTGTGAACATGTTACCTCCCCCATAAGATTGTGAGCTCCTTGAGGGTATGGTCTTTTGCCTTTCTTTGGAGTACCTGGCACTCAGTAGGAGTTTAATGTTTACTGATTGAGTGACTGACTCCTCCACATACCTGCTCTCTGCTGCCCATGCTGTGCAGAGGGTTTGGGGAATGATAAGGATAACCAGATAATACTCTCTTGCACTTGTGTACATGCAAAGTGCTTTCTATACATTATTTCATCTGATCCCACCAGAGTCCTATGAGTGGGAGGGATTTATTTGCCCAAGGCTACCCAAGGAGTGGCAGTGTTGAACTAGAATTCAAGTCGAGTTTCCTAGTCCATTGGGTCTGTGTTCCCATTCTGAAGGAGGGGCCCTTCCATGTTACACCCAGGGAGGCCAAGGGGTGAGGCTGGGGGGTGGACATGGTGCATCTGACATATCCCATGGAGGGGAACAGATGTCTCTGTTTGTCTTTTCTGGGCCATGATTTCCCTGCACTCTTTAGGGGCTCAGAGTCACAGGCTGCCAGGGGCTCTCCTATCCAAGAAGAAAGCTATGATCATTCTCATCACATTCAAGTGCTGAGGGCAAGATGGCTGAGCTCTCCGGGGCAGAGTGGGAATGGGGAGAAAGTGTTGCATGCTCTAAAAGCTCTAATTATGGAACTTTTGACATTGTGATGGCTGGTAGAGGAAAGTATTTCTCCTCAGATGTGTCTTCCTGGAGCTCTTATCTTATCAAATACTGCAGGAAGGTTTTATAACCCTTTCACCTATCCAGTCCCTGCAAGGAGGACTGCAAGAAAGAGGCTAATAGTAAGTGTGGATAATAATAACCATAGCTTATATTCCATATTACTTTTTGGCTACAAAGGGTTGCACATAAATCATTTCACTTGATTCTTACAACAGCTCTGTGAGGTAGGTGACAAGTATTATTAACCCATTTACAGTTGAAGAAACTAAGTCCCAGAAAAGGGAGGTGACTGGCTTAGAGCTACACAGCAAGTAGGGAATAGAGCTGGGTTTCAAACCCTGGTCTCCCAACTTTGAGTACAGGACTCTTTCTCCTACCCCCCACTGAATGTGACATCTCCAAATATGCCTGTCCATCCTCTATCCTCCACAACTCCTCCCTCTTGTCTGAGCAGCAAGAAGCCCAAGGAGCCCAGCAGAGAGTGTACTCGGATCTGTGGGGAGGGGTATCCTAGGTCTCAGCCTTCTACCTTCTTCCCACTTCTTCAGTCATATAATGGAGACAGGCTGACCTCTTCTCCTTCTTGCTCTGCCTTACATATTAGATATCTCCTTCCCACACATATGTGTAAAGACACATAGACCACTTTGCAAACTTCTGCCTTTGCCCAGGCTCTTGTTGCCAAAGGGCAGTTTGCTTTCACCATCTGTGACAAGCAAAAGGAAGGATGTGGTTCCCTGAAGAGAGAGATGGAGGATTTCTCTCTACCTGTCCAGCAGTTTCCTCCAGGGGCCCCATGGACTTGCCAGGGCTGGAGAAGAATGTGTGAGCTTCATGGAGATCTGAGCCCTTCCCACTTATCCCTCTCCCCTGGCCCCATGTCAGTTGAGCTGTGGCAGATCCTTGGACTGAGGACCAGGATAGGGGACAGCTCATAGAATAGGACCCAGTTAAACCTGGGGAGCTCTGAGAATGTTTGAGTTTCCAGACCATGGGCTAGCTTTGCCTCTGGAAGCCAATCAAAGGATTCTAACAGAGCAGAAGAATCTAAGAGGCATCCTGTTTGAGGCAGGCTTTCTTCCAGTCTTCTCATCCTGAGTGCCTTTTGCCTGCCCCTTGCTGTAACCAATACTCTGATATATAGGGGAGGACTGGGGATCCCGGGTTAAGAGGTGCCCTGGTCAGACTAATGAAAAGTCAGCCTGGAAACTGGAGGAACGTCGGTCCTTAGGGCTGGTCCGTGTCATCAGGGAGATCTGTGTGCTGAAGTTGGAACCATTGCTGGCCACAGATGGATGGTGGTACTTAAGTTCCGGGCTCAAGAATTGTTCTAGGTGCCATCGCCGCCATTTACGTTTGAACTCTGCCTGGACCTAGTGAGGTGAAAGGTTGGCAGGGGGGAGAGAAAAAGAGTCCTTTAGGCACAGACACCATGATGGAAAATGCTCAGACACTGTTAGGGGTAACCAAGAACCAAGTGGGGGACCCAGTGGAGCACTCCTAGATGTACCCTTTTCCATTTCTACAGAGGCTAGTACTAGTTGTGGGTAAGAGGGCAGAGTAGAGCTTTAAGTCAAATAAAATCTTGGCCTAAGGGGAGTAGAGAGTCACTGACAGGCAGCATGGGGCACAGGATTTCATTCAAAGCTTGCTGTCTTTAGAAATATGTGGCTTTTCCTAGCCTTTGACCAATTTTATTTCCATGGCCTTACATCAGCCTACTCAATTATCTTGGACGTTACTTGGTTTGCAGATTCTCTAGACCTTTGGTTTTATTCATTCCTTCACTCAACAAGCACCTACTGTGTATACCCTGCTCAGTATTGGAGAGATACAAAGTTTAGTTGAGGAAGGTCCCAGCCTTCAGGGAAAAGATGAATTCCCCTCATTGGAGGTTATTCTTTCAAGGAAGGATCCACTTTACATGTGAGGATCCTTTAGCACCATCTGTTCTATTGAACTGTAAGCTCCCTGAGGTCAGGGACTTGAATATCTGGGGGCTACCCCAAGTGCTTAATATGAGACTCTGACAAAACTAGATACCTAATGAATGTCTGTTTAAACATTGTATTTTACAGACCATTAATTACTAAGCAAAGAGGCTGAGATGTTTGAATAAATTAAATGAATGGGAGGAGAAGAGAGGCAGAAATACTGAAAGGTGAATTGTCTGGAGTTCCAACTTACTGAAAATCCATTAAGAACAATGTGTCTCAGAAAAATTTATTAACTTAGTGGGGAAACTCCCTTTACATAATATATTCACCTTGTAACATACTGGTTTTTACACAGCTTCACTTTACATGCTGTTATCCAATTTTACCCAGATTTTGCTGCACACTAGCCTTTCTGGACCCTGCAGCAGGCTACTGTGAAGGCTGCCCATACTTATTCCCATGCCACAGGATCACCCCATCACCTTACCTCCCCGTTGAGGAAGCAGTAGAGGACAGCTACCGCAAAGCCCTGGGGGGAAAAGAGACAGGCCTTGAGAACTAGATTGGTTCCAGGTCACAGATCTCACTCTTAGCTCAAGGGCTGATGAGGACGGGGTCATGCAGAGGCCAGTCTGGGACCTGAGATGGTCTAAGGAGCATGGGGGAAACCATTTTAACCAATTAAGGAGCTGGGAAACTAGAAATCAGGGGTGTAGAAGATGAGGAAGGTTGGGATTTAGAGAATAGGGGGAAGGAAGGAGAGAGCTGTGATGAAATGTCCTTTTTCCAAAAGTTACCCAGTCCACTGGAATTCATCAGAAATGAAAGGGCAGGGCAGGGCAGGGCAAAGGAATAGGCATTTATTAAGTTCTTATTATATGCCAGGACACTATGCTAAGTGTTGTAAAATTTTATTTAATTCACTCTGCCTCCCATTTTTTTTTTTTTACCACTCCCATCTTCTATTCCCACCTTTCCCATTCTTCTCAGTTTCTTCCCTTCCTTCTGGCTCCCATTTCTCCATCTCTGAAGCAGTTCTTCCTTCCAGATTCTTTGATTCCTAATTGACCTCCTTCCTTCCTTCTACCTCATTACCAATTAACTTTTATGCTCCTCCATTCTCTGCTTCGTTCCTTTGCTCCATCTTCCTCCACCCTCTCTTCCTTTATGCTTTTCCATTTTAACTTTCCCTTCATTTCTCCTTCCATTGACCCCATATTCCTAAATCCTCTGCTTTTCACCAGCCCTGAATTCCCTCTATCTCTTTTCAGGCCCTCTCTCTCCATTTCCCTTTATCCTCTTCAGTCCTCTATCTATATGTCTTGGTAAGTCCAGATTCTAGCGCTCTGATCTATGGACACAGGGCCTGGTTATCCAGGTGCAGCTACACCTGACTCCCTCCTTTGCTTTAGGGTCAATTTCCCTTTCAAAGTCACCTTCCCCAAATAGAAAGAAAGTAGAAAAGTCACCTCCACTCTTTCCCATTTCCTTCCCCTTCCCCAGTTCATATTTCCTTATTCTATAGCTCGGGCCAAAGGCTAGAGTAGAGGGCCAGTTATAACCCTTTCCAAATTATGAGCTTGAATCAATTATTCAGGCTGTAACAGTTACACTGAATTAAACTCTGGTCTTGAACCCACATCCATTGAAGTCACTCACCCCCCCTCCTCAACCCTGGACCAATCCCTGCCCCTGCCCCCAGACTGAGTCCCCAACCTTGGACCCAGCTTTGTACCTGGAAAGAGCCAAAAACAAGCTCAAAGAACATCTTCACTTCTTTCTTAAAGTTGTCTGGGAAGAAGGCAAACATGATGTAATGCGCCCCAAAGAGTGGGATCAGCAGCAGTGTTGACTTGGCCAGTCTCCTAGGGACAGAGGTACAATGAAATGGTCTGCTGGTGTATACACATGTGTCTGATTAGGTATCTTTACTGCTTGAGAACCTTCCATGATTTCCTATTGTCTTCAGAATAAAGTAATGGGATTTTAGTATTTAAAGGTAGGAGGGCTCATAAGGATTATCTACCCTGCCTCCCTTATTTTAAAAAAGAGGAAACTGAGGCCCACAGAAGGGAAAGTATTTGTCCAAGTTCACAGAGCTAGTAAGTGTCAGAATTGAAATTTGAACCCAGCCCTTTTGATTCCATAAACTTTGCCACACTGCTTCTCCCATGGCTAAGGATAAAGGTACAGGTAGAAAGGTTAGCTGGGTTAGTGAAGACAAGTTACTTTTCTTGTAGACTGAGTCCCAACTCTGGCCAAAGACTGAGTGGTCTCCAAGTATTAGAAGGGCTATCACTGGAAAGAAGGATTAGATTTTTCCTCCTTGCTGCTAAAGGGAAAAACTAGAAGCAATGGGGGAAGGGGGCAAAGGGAGGAAGGGGGAAAGTTGCAGAGAAACAGATTTTGCTTCCATGTAAAGAAAAACTTCTTAACAGCTAAAAATGTCCAAAGGCTTCCCTGGATGCCTTGTAGGTAGTGAGTTCCCCCATCACTGGAGAGCTCCAAGCAGAGGCTGGATGATCACTTGTTTAGGCTGTCATAATAGATTCCTGCCCAGAAAGAGGTTGGGTGAGATACTTTCAGAGATCATTTTCAGATTCTGATATTTCCCAGCTTCATGCACTATTACTTCTCTGTCTCTTATTGTCTATGTGACCTCAGGCAAATCTCTTTTTTCCAGGTCTGTTTCTTGCTCTATAAAATGAATGGGTTGAGCTAGAAGACCTCTATGGTCCCTTCCAGTTCAAAATTCTATGATCCCAGACCCTGTCTGCTCCTACCAACCCACATCTCTCCCCCTAATTTCTCAGTATCACTTTCTAGACCTCACAGTTCAGGTTCACCAATGACAATGCTAATGTGACCAGGGCCTATCCACTCATATAGGGACTCCATCAGTTGGCCCTGACTATGCTTTCCAACTTGGGATATATATTACAGGCAGTTGGGTAACATAGTGGATAGAGCACTGGACCTGAAGTCAGGAAAACCCGAATTCAAATCTAGCCTCAGACACTTACTAGCTCTGGGCAAGTCACTTTTCTTCTGATTGCCTCAGTTTCCTCAAACGGGGAAATTAAGATAATAATGGCATCTACTTCTCAGGGTTGTTGTGAGGATCAAATGAGATATTTGTAAAGTGTTTAGCACAGTGCCTGGCACATAGTAAATGCTATATAAATGTTAGTTATTATTTATTATTATTATCATCCTTCACTAGAGCCCCAGGAAAGCCCAAAGACTCAGCCAAATTTGCACCCAGGCCAGTAATGGGAATGGAGGAATCAGGACTCAAGCCTGGGTCTTCTCTCTTATTGTTCTGCTCTGCCTTACCTGACTAAGTTTCCCCCATGAATGTGATTATGTTCCTTCCCCACCTGTGGTGGGCAGAGGGCAGCATTTATGATCCTAAATGCTTGACACAGAGAAAAATACAGTGGTTCCTTGCTCAGGGATCTCCAGATCTCCTCTGTCTAACCTCCCTGTCTCCAGCTTTCCTCATTCTGACAGAAAATCATTGCCCATCCCACATATGTAGGTCTGTTTGAGATTGTATTAATTGGTTAGTTATTTCTAGAGGTAGCTGACAGGTCCCATGAAAAAATGGAATTATGAGTAGGCAGGAGGTATGCACAGGCCCATTAAGCCACCCATTTTCATCAGGGTCACAGTACCAAATAGGATATGACCATTTCTCTTGCCCCAAACCATGTTGGCCTTGTTTTAATTAGACATTTGGAGTAAAATAAGTCTGCACATATTTTGTAGAATTGGGGAATGGAAGATCAGAATAAGAATAGGACCCTAGACTCACAAAACTGAATCACAGACTCATAAACTGAAAATCATAAGATGGAATCCCAGAGTCCTAAAATCATAGAATAGAATATTAGAGTAGAATCTTGGAATCATAAATCAAAACCCTAGAATCAAAATAGAATTCAGAATCCCAGATTCCTA
Source organism: Petaurus breviceps papuanus (assembly GCF_028583685.1). Classification (NCBI taxonomy): domain Eukaryota; kingdom Metazoa; phylum Chordata; class Mammalia; order Diprotodontia; family Petauridae; genus Petaurus; species Petaurus breviceps. Next base: position 12,504,386 of record NW_027185896.1, on the reverse strand, counting down.
CAAAGAAGATTTCAAGAGACCACTTGGTTCAAACTCTTGTCTTCACAGAAGTGACCAATAAATTCCCCCTACTCAGATGTTTATCCATTTCCTTCTGGGGAGATGCCCTGGGAAGGAGACTATACCTCCCTCCCTTCCTCCTCCAGGATTGGGAAGGGATGTGGAAGATGAAGTTGAGGAGCTTCAGTACTGTGGACAGCTCCAGCTCTGGATGGGAAGGGGAGAGGTCTAACCATACTCACGAGTATTGGCTGCTCTCATTTCTCCCCATGTCTGGGGGATGTAACTTCTGAACCAGAATTCTGATGATGAAGATGAAGAAAATGAAGTTCACCTGTAGGGCCGGGGTTGCCCAAGGGGATAAAGGTGAATGATGTGGTTAGATAGCCCTCTTTGCCTGGGGGCCTCCCTGTGCCTGGGTACTCTTCCAGTTAACCTATCTGAGTCCAAAGGGATGCCTTGGGCTAAGAGAGAGTCCTTCCTTGCCATTCCTCAGTGGGGGAATGATAAAGTCTTGATCCACTGAGGACTGATGTAGCATAGTTTTAGACTGGTAGAGTAGAAAAGAACCCAGACTTGGGAATCTGAATACCCAGTTTCATACAAAGTATAGGTTCTGTCACTTACTAGCTGTGTGACCCAGGGTAAAGTGCTGTCCTCATCAGTGAAATGGAGGCACTTCCCCATGCACTATCTCACAAGGTAGTTGTGAGGAAATCATTCTGCAAACCTTCAAGAACTATGGAAATGTGGTATGTTGTTACAAGTGACATTATTTTCTATTATTAATCCCCAGGAACCCCATCTCCAGAGAATCCACCTAGTTCTGTCCCCTTAGGGATCAGGGAAGCTCTCAGCTTCTAGGAAGGGCCAGGGCCTTACCAATATAGAAGCCAAAATGGGTGCCTTGATGATCCACCAGTATGGGGACTGAATGCTATCCCAGCATCTGCAAATCAGGAAAGGGGACTCAGAGAAGGCTGGAGAGTTGAGGGAAATTAAAGCATCCCATTACCCTTCCTTCAGAAAAGTGACTTTTCCTAGCTCCAAGAGGTACGCAGGGCTCATCTTCTTCCCTTTCAACAGGTGGGGACCAATGGCGTATAAAAGGGAAGGCTTAGAACCTGGAGTTAGGAGTCTTGGGTTTAAATCCTGGCCCTAACATTTTCTATGTGATTTTGTGATCAGGAGCAAATTATTTTTTGTTTGATGGCTTCAGCTTCTCCATCTGTAAAATAAGGTTAAAATGTGTACCACCTAGTGCATTGGTCTAGGAGAGGAAAATTGTTACCTACCCCTCCTCAAAATTCTTCTTTCCCCAGGGCCCTGCTGTCAAAATCTCTGACACACTCATTTACAATGAAGTATTAGTGGCTGATAACAGACATTCCTCAAGTCTTTTTGCTTCTTAGAATCACAGTACATCAAGATTAAAAGAAATTTTAGAGACCATCTTGGCATAACATATAGATATCCATAGCTAATTTCTTTAGTACTTTTATGTTTACAAAATCCTTTATTCACAACAACTATATGACTAAGGCAGCAGAAGTAGTATTAGCATACTCATTTTACAAATGGGGAAACTGAGGTTCAGAGTGAAGAATCAACTTTCATAAGGTGTAATGGTAATGGGAATTTGAAGATCTTCCCTGCCCCTTAATATATCTAAGGGAATTTGAAGACCTTCCCTGCTTTGAAAATATACTCTGACCCTTAATAGGCTGAATGCAATCACATGGAGCCTGTGGTGGGAGGAGTTTGCTGAAAGGTGGAGTAGAGCCCACAGGAAGCTGGGAGTCAGAATAGCCAGACATGGTTGGGAGGAGAGGATGCTTCTGAGGGAGACAGTTGTGCTTGTGAGTAAATATTGGTCTTGTGTTGGTTTATGGGAAGGCTAAAGGATGCTGTGACTCTCTGTGCTATTGTGGCTTTTTAACTTCTTTGCTACTATGAGGGAATCAGTTTACTGGTTTTGGGAATTTGGTTTTCTGGTGTCTGAATAAATGTTTTGCTTCTGTCTTCTATATGGAAAGTCTGTTATATTTTGCAATCAAGCACTATGCAGATATATTTATCGTGACCACTGGCACTGTGAATATTGCATTGGCACTACATAAGGTCATGTAGTGAATGTTATCAAATCTGGGATTTGAACCTAAGAATTATGACTCCAAGCAAAGGGTTCTTTCCACTAAACCATATTATCACTGACATTTACAGCTAAATAGGAAGGACCTCATAGATAGGATCATAGCCCTTTAGAGTTGTCAGGGAATTTAAAAGTCTGGCCTCATTTTAAAGGAGAGGAGACTGAGACCCAGGGAGGGGAAGGAAGGTGCCCAAGGTCACAAAGGGAATCAGTGGCAATCTTGGGCTCCCTAGTTCTGGGACTTTTCCCACTATACCATGCTGCCTCCAGTATGACAGAACTCTTTCCAGACTAATTCAGGGACTCAGATCCTGTTAAACAGGTAGCTGGAGGTTCTGGAGACTCAGGTAGGGGTGGGCCAGGTGATTCCATTGTTTAAGGGATATTCCAGACTAAGTAAAAGACCCAGGTCAAGGAAAGTAAAGGAAATCCATTTTCTGAGCTGGGCTCCTTTTAGGGAAGGGAAGAAAGGAATCTATTAATGAGTAAGATGTGTGCTCACCCAATGTTGTAAAAATGGAGTCTGGTGAGTGCCCATGCAGTAATGAACAAACCAGGGACCCCTGTGGATGAAAGAGAGGGTAAGAGGAGGGAGGGAAGGAGGGAGGGGGAGGGGGAGGAGGAGGAGGAGGAGGGGAGAGAGAGACAGAGAGAGACAGACAGAGAGAGAGAGACAGAGAGAGAGAGAGGAAGATGCAGGTATAAAGAGAAAGGCAGAGAGAAGAGCTGAGACAGAGATAGACAGACAGACAATAGAAAGACAAAGAAGTGGAAGAAGGAGGAGAAATGGTGCTAGAGCCAGAGCAAAGTGGCAGTAGGAGGCATGAGCCTCCCATCCCTGTAGCCATCTTAGAAGAGGGCCCTCCAGGTCACCGACAATCTTTTCTATGCACAGAGATGAGGCAGCAGCCAGCAGACTCAGGCTCAGGTGATGTACCTCTAGTGAGCTCTCCCCAAGAGTTTATTCCATGGGGTGACAGATGAGGCTGACTAAAGGCACTCCCTTCCCATCTTACAACCACACACCCCTGGAACAGGCAGGTTCCAACTCGGATTAGCAGCAAATTAAGTATCAAGCTAACCATAAGGTTAGAGGTTCTGCAAAGTGTGACATGATTCCCCCCACTCCACCCCCAACATCAACAGTCTCAGTAAACAATGACAGGTTCCACAAACAGTGAACATGGCCACGTTTTTTGACTATACGACAAATTTGAGGGGGGAAGAAGAGAAGGGAATAAACATGAAGATCCCACTATGTGCTAAGCATTTTACAAATACTATCTCATTTAATTCATTACAGGAATTATTTCTTGAGGAGAAACACAATTTCTCGAGGCCAAGAAATAAATTTGAACTTGATATCAGTGATCTCAAAGAGAGAGGTCTTTGCTATCTTTGGAGTAGGTAGCAGGGAAATAGGATCCCTTGTAGGTTAATTCTTCCCTGGTGGGGTCATTTCTCAGCATTCCCAGTCTCTGGAACCATGGGAGATTGCTTCCCTTCCCTCCACCTCAAACCCAGGGCCTTATATCCATCCCTAGGGCCCTGGATTTTGTGGGGGAGCATCCCATCCCCTTCCACCCAAGTCCCTACATACCCCAGCCAATGAGAATATACCACCAGAAGTATTTCCGTTCAGAGAAGAAGGAGATGGCCAGCAGGGTGTGAAGGTAGAGGCCTTCTACCAGCAGCCAGAAGAAGTTGGCCATAATGCAGTACTGGAAGAATACCATGGTGGCTTTGCAACCTACCTGCAAGACATGGGACAAGGTCATTAAAGGAGTCAGCGAGGCAGAGGGCAGGGCAGGAAAAGAAGTGGGGGATGGAGGGAGAGAGAAAAACAGATAGGAAAGTGGAGGGAGAGAAAGGAAAAGGGAAGGAGAGAGAGGAATAGGGAGATAGAGAGATGAGAAGGAGGGGGAGATATATAGAGAGAGGGAGAGATAGAAAGTGGGGATTTAGGGAGAGAGAGAAGGAGTTAGGGAGAGGGAGGGAGAGATAGAGAAAGGGAGGGGGAGAGGGAGAAGGAGGGGGAGATAGAGGGAAGGAGAGAGGGAAAGGAAAGGAAAAGGAAGGAGAGAGGGACAGGGAGAAATAGGAGAAGGAAGGAGAGGGGGAAAGACAGACACAGAGATGAAAAGAGAGAGGGAATGTGTTTTAGATTATGAGCCAGGACAAACAAAGTGGACAAGGTGTGTACCTGATGTGTCTACACCAGAGGTTCTCAAACTTATTTGACCTACCACCTCCCTTTTAAAAATTACTCAGTGCCCCCTGGAAATCTTTAACTATTTTTTTTTATTTGCATCATTCCAAAAAAAAATATATATATATATTAAATGACACATCTTAAATTTAATAATTTATTGTAAATTTGTAGCTTTTCCCTGCACTGAAATTTTGATGATGCATCATTGCAGCATGTAACAGCATAGTATCATAAACAAGTCATTACACACACATATTCCTGGTGATGCATGACAGACTTTCTGACAACGTGGGATAAGTTTGTCTGCCAACACTTGCTTGTTAAGGCTATTGGCAGACTTGCATTTTGTGTGATAATTTGGAAAATAACGTAATCACTATGATTTTAACTCTGTCACACAACAGATGAAACATGTATGAATGGTTTTTCTTCTCTTCCTTCCTTATGCCTCCACCACCCCCCTTATTTTTCTTCAACACCCCACCTCCCATTGCACCTGAGGCCCCAGATCATTCCAGCAGCTGCAGGAGGCGGCATCACCCACTTTGGGAACCTATGCCTGTATAGGTCCCACCATGGGCTACATTTTCCTCCCCCCCGTATTGCCTACAAATTGATTTAGCTTCTATTGTCAGTGTAATTTTTCAGGGCACAGAGATATTGTTTTCCTTTTAAATAAATCTCACTTTAGAGGCATGGCCTATATTTATGGTGGATGTGTGTGTATTAGGCAAGCATAGCCCATGTAGTGGTGGTGTGCCTGTATATTGAGGGGATATTTGTGTGGTATGGGGTATGAAGAATGTGTGTGAAAAAGAACTGCAAACTCCTCTCTTTGGAATTACACATGTTTCCCAATCTGGGTCCAACCTTGCTTTTCTGATTTGTTTTACATAATATCCTCCTCACTCATTATTTCCTATCCAAACTGGTCCGTTTGCTGTTCCCTATCTATTACATTGTGCATTGGCCCTGACTTATTCCCCATGCCTAGAATGGCTTCTCTCTTGACCTCAGTCTCTTGGAACCCTTGGCTCCATCCCAGGCTCAGCTTGTGTCCCCTCTAACGAGACCTTTCCCAGTCCCCCTACATGTTAGTACTGATTCCCATCCACCCACCCCCTGACCACCAAAATGACTTCGTACACATTTTTTACTGCTAAGTGTACCTGTCTGTGTGTTGTTCCTCCTTCCCTGGAAGACTATAAGCTCCTCAAAGGCAGACACCATTTGAGTTTTTATTTTTGTATTCTTAGTGCCTAGAACATAGTAGTTGTTTAATAAATGTTTGTTGAATTGAACTGACTATGGGGAGAGACAAAGACAGAAAGAGACAAAGAGAAAGGAGACTGAGAAAGAATAGAGAGATGGGGAGGGGGGGAGAGAGAGAGAGAGAGAGAGAGAAGAGAAAGAGCAGAGACAGATAGGGAGGAAAGACAGAGGACAGAGGCAGAAGGGAGAGAAACAGAGGAGACAGAAAACAGAGAGACAGAGAATAGAAAGATGGAAAGAGAACAGAAAGACACAGAGCAAGAAAACAGAGAGGCAGACAGAAAGAGAGACAAAGACAGAGACAGAACTGAGCGACATACATGCACACAGAAAACAGAGAGAGACAGAGAGAAAAAGACAGAACAGAGAGACACAGAGAGAAAGAGGGAAGGAGAAAGAGAGGGAGAAAAAGAGAGAAAAAAGAGAAACATAGAGAGCAGAGAGATGGGGAGAGATAGGAGATAGGGGAGCCAGAAGAAGAGAAAAGGAAAGGAAGAGGGAGACAGACGGGGAGACCGAAAAGAGGGAATGACAGAAGGGGAGAAGAGAGATATAGGATAGAGCTGAGACAGAAAGTGAAAGATGGAGTGGAAAGGCAAAGAGAGGTGAAGGGAGAAGAGCCAGAGTTAAGGAGAGGCAGAAATATGAAGAGACAGATTAAAAGAATGGGAGAGACAGACAGACACAGAGATAACAGAGACAGGCAGAGAAACAACAGAGAGAGACCAGAGAGAACCAAGAAGACAGATAAAAATATGGAGGCAGAGAGAATGGGGGAGAGCAGAGACTGAGAGATAAGGAGAGAGGAAAAAAGGATGTTGGAGATGAGGGGTACCCAGAGCCCCCCATATTTGGCCTCAGAAGTTCCTTGTGTAACAGCTTCAATACCCCTGGGGATTGTGGCTGCCCCTTACCGAGCCTTCAGAACATCCGTCAGACTCCTTGCCTGGGAAGAGGACAGTGTCTTTGAGGAAGACAGCAATTGCCCGAAGGATGAAGGATGTGAACAGGTGCATGTGGATATAGTTACGGGTGCAGTGCAGCTTTCTGTGGGCAGCAAAAGGACAAAAACAGTCCTGCCTGTCCCAGAGCCTTCCTTCTCTCCCTCCTCCCCACTCTCCCAAGCCATCCTGGTTGGCTTCTCACCACTCCAACCAAGACCCTCTACTGACCTCCCCCAGGACAGAAACATTCTGGGTGTTTGGTTTCTAAATGAATCATCATTTAATACTGATAACACGGGGTAGTGAGATATAAAGAACCCTAAAAAACTATTCTTAAATCCCAGCTCTGATTCTCCACAAACACCTCACACAAATAGTCAAAACAGTCGCTGCTTGAAGACCTCCAGAGACAGGAGGCTCCATATTACCAAGATGGCCCAGTCCATTTTTGGACAGCTCTAATTGTTATGAAAGTTTTCCCACATACTGAGCCCAAATCTGCACCCCCCCCACTCGCTTTCCTTGTTGGTCCTAGTTCTTTCTGGAGCCAAACGGAACAATTTTATCCCTATGGGGCTGGTGACAACATGGTATGGTGGATAGAGCACTCCATTTAGTGAAGTCAGAGGATCTGAGTTCAAATTCAGCCTCTTACCCTTAACTAGCTGTGTGACCTTGGATGAGTCTCTCATTTTGGCTCTCAGTGTCCTTACCCATCATAATTAATAATAATAATAATAACTAGCATTTATATAGCACTTTAAGATCTGCAAAGCACTTTACAAAGATTATCTCATTTAACTCTCACAACCTCTGTCTTCTTAGCTCTAACCTGTGAGGTAGATGCCCATTTTACAGATAGGGAAATTGAGGCTAAGAGAAGTTAAATAACTTGCCCAGGGTCACACAGTCAGTTGGTATCTGACTCCAGGTCTGGTGCTTTATGCACTGTGCCATCTGAGTGCCCAGACAGTGAAGGCTTTTGATGAAATATAATCTCTAATTTCTTCTTGCTAGATTCTCTTACTCTCTGGCTACAGAACCAGGCTCTCTATTCCTGGTCCTTACAAGATCTTTGCTACCCTCTACCTTTGCCTGTAGATACAATGGTTGTACTCCTTTTATTCTGCAAAGCCTGGGACCCAAGAGTCAGGTTGTAAAGAAGGAAGAGGGCAGAAGTGGCTTGATTCATCGCCCACCATCCCTGGAGCTAAGTAGGGAAAGGTCTGAGGGCTTCAGATCCTGGTAGGAGGAAGCATTGGAGCTGGTCTTAGAGATCTCACTTCCCCTTCTCCCACATCCCTACCCCACCAACCCCAGCCTCACCTGAACACACACAGGATGACCATGGCTATTGTGAGTGCAATGAGGGAGAGGCTGTGGCCAACGGTATATCCAGTCTTCACAAAGCCAAAGAAAGATTGCTTTGCATGAAAAGGGGAAATGGGAGAAAAGAAAAATGCATTAACAAAAAGGTGACTTTTGGAAGTGGGGGAGAGTTAGGCCTAGCTTTACTCCTCCCAAGTTGCTCTATACATTTAAAATTTCCTCACCCCACCAAGAGTCAGCATGAGAGACCTGGGCCTTGATACCCACTAGTTGTGCGATCTTGGGTGAGTCTCTTTCCCTACTCAGGCCTCTGTTTCCCCATCTATACGATGAGGAAGTTGGACCAGATGATTTCTAAGGTTTGATTTCCAACTTTCTGTAATTTGGGGGGAGTTATCATCTATTTTAGACAAAGCATGTCATCAGAGTCCCATATCTATCCTGTCAGGATGTATCCTTGACTATTGGCTGAATTGAGGCCTGAAACTACTTTCCTAGTTCCCCTTATCATCCAGGACTCAGAGTGAAATGCCCAGCATTATACTGAGTATAAGCCTCCTGGAATCACTCCCCAACAAAAGGCTCCATCCTTTGATGGTCACGTAAACTGTGCATTCTTGAAGGTAGGGATGCTCATCTTCTGGAAATACCACACCTTCCCTAAAGCTCTTTATATGGCAGATACTTGATAAACATGTATTTGTGAACCACAGATACCATTGGTCCTAATCTGCTTCCCAAGATTGCTGTGAGGAAAATCATTTGTAAGGCTCAAAAGTCCTATTGAAATGTGACTTCTAATTTTCATTATCTGTGCCCTAAGCTTTCTGCCCAGTGAATAACAGAAGTACTTGCTGCCTGCCTGCCTGACAATTTTGGTTCAGGGAAGAGAATGCCAGCTACTTAACCCTTTCTGGTGTTTAAGAAAAGAAAATCAAAGAAAAATAGTAAGCATCTTCCTCTCTCCTGACCAACCCTCCCCTTCCCAAAAAGCTCATTAGGCCATGGAGTTGGGTTGAGTACGGTAAGCCACAAAAATGCAAAAATGGCCCTCCTTTCCAGGGAGTGGGAGGTCAGTGTGGAGGAGGGACAGTGGAGGGATCACCCTTAGACACTAGCTTATATGTGACCAAAAAAGATTTGAAATCAAGCTTTGCTCTGCATGCTATCCCTCCTCCCCGCCCAGCCCCAGCCTCAACTGCTGTTTAGCAAAGGTCCAGCATCTGGGAAGCTCATGAACTTAGCTTGTTTAGGCCTCTTGACTTCATACCGTTTGACCAAGAAAAGACCTTAGAGGTCATCTACGCTTCTTAAACTGTGGGTTATGACCCCATATGGGGTTGTGAAAAATTTGGCAACAGTAAAAGGTTTCTGACCACACAAATGACCAAAAATTAATTCAAATTAATTCAAAATCAAAAGTGTAATGAATCCAAGGTGTTTCTGGCAGTGCTTGTCTGTGTTGCATCCTGCAGCTTTACTGTAGCCTTGGCTCTAGATACAAAGCATGTGCACCTTGCACCACATACTCCATCATAGTATGCATGTCCATAAACACTGCTGAAAAGGGAAAAGGGGTCCTGAGCTGAAAAGTTGAAGGACCCCTGATCGATGTGACTCCTCCCACTTCTGCTTTCGTAGTATGCAGAGGCTTTCATGCACAAAATGCTTTTGATTGAGACTAGTAATGAGTTCTAGCAACCATAAGACAAGATTCAGTGTCAGACACTGGTCATCGTGAGCTGAAGCTGCCGTCTCTGTCACTGGACTCTGGTAAAGTGACCTGAGTCACAGTTCTGGGGGGAGAGGTTGCTTGGGAGGGAAGAGGCTTGAGGAGGTCTCCATCCCCTTTTCCTGGACAGTGTTGCTTAGCCCCCGAGAGCAGAACCAGGAAGTATGGGATGGGAGCTGCTGAGGGGCAAATTTAGCCTTGAAGTCAGGAAAACCTTTCTAAAAATTGGAGCTGGAGTTCTAAGTGGAAGAGGTAGCCCCAGGACGTAAGAGGTTCCTTCAAAGCAAGGCTGGATTTCCTTGTTGGGAAGCTTGTAGAGGACTCATGTCAGCCAGCCTCTGAGGTCCCTTTCACCTCCACAATGCTGAGATTCTGGATTTATTGTGTAACTAATCAGACCCAGAATGTCCCTTAAAGATGGATGAGTAACAGAATCAAAGCATCTGAAAACTGGAAGTGACCTTAGAGGGCAGTGGGTCCAACCTGTGCCTGAAACACCATCATTTTCTACCACATCCTCGTCCGGTGGTCATCCAGCTGCTGTACTCAGTGCAAGGGAGCTGCTTCCCAAGGCAGCCTTTTCCATGATGGGGCAAAACAAAGTGTTAGATAGTCCTTTATGTTAAGCTGAAATCTAATGCTGTACAGTACTCCATTAGTCATAGCTCTCCCCTCCAAGGTAGGCCCGCACCACCGGTGGCCGCGGGCCCCTCGTGGGCAGGCCAAAGGATTTCAGGGGGGCCGTGAAAAATGTAGAGGCTATTTTCCTTTGGTGGGCCACAGGTGGTGCAGGCCTACTCTTAGGCAACAACGGAGTCCATTTCTTCTTCTACCTTCCCAGTGACCAAAGATGGCAGTTGGCCAGAGCTGTTCCTCTGACTAGGATCCTTGCTTACACTGTTGTATTTTTGTCTCTGTCTGGGTAGAGCTAATCCCCGGGAACCAGCATGGTATGGCAAAGATCACTGGATTTCTAGTCTGAGGACAAGCATTCAATTCTTTCTCTGGGATTTGGAGTCAGGAGGGATGTGTGTTTGAATCCTACTTCTGCCATGCGTGGTGTGATCATAGGTAAGGCATTTACTTTCCCTCTAGCTTTGAAGTAGAGCAAATAGCTGATAGTTACAAAGCATTTTGAGGTTTACAAAATGCTTTGCATACATTATCTCTTTTGATCCTCTCAGCATCCTCAAGAGGTTAGCAGTATGGGTATTATCATTCTAGTGCAGAGGCACGTTAACTAAAACCACCCTGAGCTCATAGGGCAGAGTTGGATGGGACTTAGAACCCAGCTCTATGGACCCTTAGACTCTCAATAACTATGTTTTCTCATTCCCTGGGGCTAAGGGGTAAGATGAGGAAGCAGATGTGACTGCAAAGTCTCCTGGAGGGTAGGGAGAATATTTTGATAGGAGGGCTCAGCATAATCCACCTTATCACTGGGTGTGGTTAAGTTGAAGTCAGAGCCACAGGCAACATTGTAGAGAGCTGGGACCATGTCTGTCCATCCTTCAATGGTGCAGTTCCTGGTCACACTTCCACCTGGGTAGAAAGAGGGAGAAAAGGGTCATGAAGGACCAGGGCTCCAGATCTGACCCAACCTCTTCCTGGTAGTTCAGACCAGAATGTAAAGTGTCCAGAGGATTGGGCTGTGACTGCATCCATAAACACCACTCCTCCCTACCTGGAAAGACCTATCTGGTCTGCTTGTCACACTCCCCACTGGCCCTGGGCAAACTGTTTGATTCAGGACAGAGCAGCCCTCTCTGCAAATGTTCTAAATCCAAATAGAGGCATTCTGAGGATTGCGGGAGAGAAGCTCATACTATGTCCCTTCTTTTCTCGGGTGACAGACTGGTTGCTAGCCCAAAGCATGAGTTATACTCTCTTAGGTAATGAAAGGCCCATCCCCCTACTTCAGTGTCCCTGCCTCATCTTCCTACATAAGTTCTCTAGATTTACAAGCACCTGCTGAGGTCCTGGGGACCTTACTCAAGAAGGTCATTTTCTGTCTGGCTCTTCCTGCCCACTTGTAATTCTCTTGGAAAATATCTAAATATATTCAAGCCTAAACACAAAGATTTCCTTAAACGTGGATCAATCGATCCCTGACTCTTACATGAGCATTCAGTGCAGTAAATGCATGTTACATATGGGACAAACACACAGAAATTGCATGAAACACAGAGGGCTCACAAGAGCCTGTGGACAGATAGAAAAACACACTAAGTACCCATACAGCCCATAGATTCCTTGGGAGGTTAATAAACTTTTGGGGTGGCTCAACAAAAACTTTTAAATTAAAATTTAAGATTAAATAAACACTCCCCTTTACCATGGACATGTACTGTCCCAGCAGATCATAGCAATTTGGGGAAAGACTGGCAAGCTCTATACCTCTTGGCCTTCTCAAAGGCCTGGTTCCAGTCCTGTCTCCAGGAGCCACCTATGTGATCCTTTCCTTTTTCTAAGAAGCTAAGATGCAATTGCAGCAGTTTTCCTCTAAAAGGCTGGTGGTGCCCAAGCTCTGGGACACTGGGACTTTGTATTTGGAGTGCCCCATGAGGCAACCCCCAAATGTAGGGAAAACTACTCCCAGGGCATGTCCTCTTAGGCCACTGTCCCTCGAGTTGCTATCACCTTATCTGTTGCAGCCAAGGTGGCTGACACTTGTGGTATGGTCTCAACTATCGCAATGCCAGTCTTGGTCACAGGAACTAAAGGTGTGGGTTAGGCTGCCAGCTACACAAGGGCATGGGACCCAAAAGCTGAGGGCTGCTCTCCTCATAGTAGAGAGAGGCCCCGGTCAGTCTCAGGCCTAATCCTACTGATCTTGGTACAAACACATTGACAAATGAAACCCTCAGAGAGCATGTGGACGGCTCCAAATGAGCCAGACTCCTTCCTCCCTTGTGGAGACATAGCTCAGCAATGTGGTTCTATCATTTTTGGTGAGCTAGAGACAGCCAGAGCATGTTCAAAGCAATCTAGCTTCCATTTTGTAGAGGAGTGCAGGCTGTCCTTCATTCTCCTTTTGGCCCTGGGACTTCCCTCCACACCAGGAGTATTCTTGCCCTGGAATATAGAATCATCTCTGTAGCTGTCTTATGCTGGGATAATCATCTGCCCTCCTTTCTTATTGGCGAGTTCCTCTTAGGGCCTCCATTTTGTGAAGGGGCCTAGGCTGGCCTTTATTCCCCACCCTGCCATGTTCCTGGCTTCCATTCTTCAAAACCATGCACCTGAGCTACATACCTTCATTCCCCCACCCCATTCCCTCTTTTAGGCTCCTTTTTGTGTACTGTCTTCTCCTATTAGAATGTAAGCTCCTTGAGGGTAAATACTATCTTCTGTTTTGCTGCATTTGAATCCCTAGTGCTTAGCACAGTACCAGGCACATATGAAACATTTAATAAATGCTCCTTCCTTCCCTCCCTCCTTCCTTCCATCCCTCCTTCTCTTTTCCCTTTTCCCTTTCCCCTCTCCTCTCCTCTCCTCTCCTCTCCTCTCCTCTCCTCTCCTCTCCTTTCCTTTCCCTTTCCTTTCCTCCCTCTTGTAAAAGCACACCAGAGGAAATTTGTGGCCTATATAATCCCCTCTCCCTCCCTGCCTTACAGAGAGATAGGACCACCACCATGGACCCTTACCTCTAATACCCTCATCTTCTACCCCCTCCCCACACATTGTCTGAAGAAGCCAAGGAGTGCTAAATATCTCTTTTTTGAGTACCCCTTTTACATGACTTCAAAGTCATTTTACCCATGGTGAAATCACACTCATCATTTATCTGACTTGAGCAAACCACGTGTTTCTAAGGTTATCTTTCATCTAGTTCATATGTATCTTGTATGTATACAATAATATGTATGTATACAATATATACAATATACAATTGTATGTATACAATAATAACTACATTGTAAAGAAAAGCCACCTTGAAAGACTTGGGAACTCAGAACATCGCAATGACCAGCCGCAACTGAGGAAAGATGCATTCAGGGGACAGAATGAAATATACATTTTTCAATCACAGTCAAAGTGGGGATGATTTCATTTTGCTATGCATATGTGTTACAAGGGTTTTCTTTTTCTTTTAAATGGAGGTGGGCTGGAGGAGAAGGGTGAATGAAAAGTTGCCAAAAAAGAAAAGAAAGAATAGAGAATCATTTAAGAATTTTGGTTTTTAGATTGCACAGAAGAGAACAGACAAGAAGGGCGGTTTTGAAAGCTGTATGTTGAAAATATATTTATTTAAAAAGGAATCAAGAGAGGTTCACAGCTGTGTGTGCAATTTTCTTTCTCTGATTTCCTTTGAAAAAGAAAATGCACGTTTTATTTGGTGTTTGTTAAGTTCAGAATAAATAAGAATATCCATCTGTATGCATTTGTTTACATGTTGTCTCCCTCATGAAATTTTTAGCTTCTTGAGGACAGGGACCGTGTTTTTGCCTTTGTGTCCACATAGCTTAGCACAAGGCCTGGTATGTCTCTGATCAGTCAGGCCAGGATTAATTTTCATCATGCCCTGGGGGTCAATCTGGCTTCTTTTTCAAAGTACCACTAAATTACAATTTAATATAATGAAAATTGAGTCTCTGAGGGAGAGGAGGTATTAGTTAGTTAGAAGAAATCAAGACAGTTCAGTAGAGGAGCAAGCACGGCACAATGGAACCTAGCTAGATTTGGAGTCAGGAAGACCTGAGTTCAAATCTGCCCTCAGACACTTACTAGCTAAGTGACCCTGGGCAAGTCACTTAACCCTGTTTGCCTCAGTCTCCCCATCTGTAAAATTAACTAGTGAAGGAAATGGCAAAGCACCCCAGTATCTTTACCAAGGAAACCTCAAATGGAGTCACAAAGAGTAGAACAATCCTGAAAAATGACTGACCAACAACAAGCTGTGTTGTCCCTGAGCAAGTTAACTAGTCTCTGTTTGCCTCAGTTTCCTCAATTGTAAAATGGGGACAATAACAGCATCAAATGAGATAATATTTGTAAAATGCTTAAGACAAGGCCTAGCATGTAGTTGTTGTCTGTTCTTTGTTTTTGAAGAGGACCAGTGACATCATGGGGTGATGTCTTGACTCGTTCATGGATTGGATTTAAGTGAGGCAGAGTTGCATAAAGTCGTCAGCCTCACTCTCTCTTCCAGAGTCATCACAGCAAAAGTCAGGATGACTGGCAATGGCCTGGGATGCAGTGGACAACCTTGGCATCTTTGATGTCTCACTAAACTCTGAGCTCTCCATTGCACCTGCTTCAGCCACCTTTGTGGTCATTAGAACAAATTGTTCTCATCTGCTCATCTGCCCGTTCTACTGGGGGAAGTCTTCACATGCTTAGGGTAGACACCCCCCCTAACTCAATGATGGGGACATGACCCATTGGTTACCCTGGTTTAGCCCATCTGCCCACACAGTTTACTGAGGTGCGGCTGCTACCCAGCCTTTGGGAAGGCTACAGTCTCTGAGGGCCACAGGGGAGAACTGAGTGCTAGGTGGACAGCAAAGGTGAATGAGTGGCCTTGAAAAGGGTCTAACAAGCCCTCACACCGGAGGTGCTAGTCCAGACACATGGCGGGTGTGATATAAATGTTTATTCCCTTACCATTGATGGGAGTTGTTAAAAGATCCCCTGAACTTGGCCTTTTGACTTGCCATATTTTCCAGAAACACTGGACCAGGAGTACTCAGGGAGGCTCTGAACACATCAAGGACAAAGTTCCCCTGAGTTGACACAATTTGTTGTTTTTTCCCAAAGCTGGACTCCTTGTGTGACCTTGGGAGTCAAGACAGCCAGCCAGTCTGCACCAGACTAAGAAGATCTTCCTGCAGCTGGGGCCCTTGTGCATAAGTAGACCATCATATCCTCACAGTCCATCAGTTCCCAAGGGAAAAGACTGCAACCTTCACTATTTCACTTGTTTGTGATTTCTCCTCCCCTTTCAGAGGAGATGAGTCCTCTTCCCCTCCCCTATGACTTCCCCTTTCTCTCTACCTCTGGGTGCCTTGGTAGGGGGAGTTCCTGCATGCCTGTGTCTTTCTTTTATAATAAATCTAGTTGCAATGCATGTCTTATGGACTTGGGAGATTTCTTTTGGTTCACAATGTATAGAATTTAAAGGTAGAAGGGACTTCAGATATGATCTAGCCTGACCCCCACATCTGAAGAGAAGTCACAGAGCTAGTAAGTGGGACAGGGAGGATTTGGACTTTGGTCCTGGCTTTATATTCAGTGTTCTTCCTACTACATGCCCTAAGAGGGGCATATGACATGAAATAGGTCTAAACATGTTTGGAAGACTGGTTCCAAGGAGTGACTGAGAAGAATCAAGGAAGCATGTGTGTGTTTGTGCCTGCGTGTGTGTGCGTGTGTGTGTGCGTGCATGTGTGTGTGTGAGTGTGTGTGCTGTCCCTGGCCTATGAAGACAGCATCAGAAAAGACAAACCCAGATTCTGCATGACAGTGGAGATAAGGGTTGGAGAGTGCAGGCTTGAAGTGATGGCTCATAGAAACAAGACTCCTTCAGTATGAAGCTCAGGGATGCCCATTCATAGTCACTGTGAGTCTTGATGGAATCTGTTTCTGTGCTCTTTATCTCAAAAGCTAGATCCTCATCCACTGAAGGAGATGTAATAAGCAAGCTGGACTAGTTTCTTTCTTCCTTCCTTCCTTTCTTTTTTTTCCTTTGCCTTTTTTTTGGAGGGCAATTGGGGTTAAGCAACTTGCCCAAGGTTACACGGCTAGTTTTTTGTGTGTGTGTGGGGGGGTGTTTAAGTGTCTGAGGCCGGAACCAAACTGGGGTCCTCCTGACTCTGGGGCCAGCGCTTTACTCACTGCACCACCTAGCTGCCCCTGGACTAATTAACCTTTGTTTTCCTGAGATTAAATAGAAGAATCATTAAAAAAGGAGGGGGGCCTAGGAGCTCTCCCCACCCCACCTGGTCCAAAGCATCTCTGGGCTGAAGGCTCAGAGAGTGCCTTGCTCTCTCTTTTTGCCTCTGTCTCCTTTCCTCTCCTTAATCATATTGATCAAGGACTGAGGTTAGAAGGGGGTCCTTTCTGTACCTAGGCAGGGGTAGAAGGATGTGGTGACTCAGGAGTCAGAAGGCCTGGGTTCAAATCCTGTTTCTGGGACTTTCTAGCTGTGTGAATATGGATAGGTCATTTCCCATCTTAGAACTCAGTTTTCTTAACTCTAAAATGGGAAAAATAATAATGTACCACCTACCTTAAAGGTTTCTGAGAAAATATGTTTGTAACCCCTCAAGCTCTACAGACCCAGGAGATGCCACTGTCACTATCAACTGACCTGATGACTGGCCCCTTTGCAGTCCAATGTACCTCTATGATCTGATGGCAGGGACATTCATCTCTGAGGACCAGGGAGTTCCCAAGGGTATATCTTCTGCTTAGCACTGGGGCTCCCTGAGCACAGGCACTATGTCTGCCCCACTACACAAGGATTCCCTAAGGATTCTCCATAGTGCAGGACCTCCCTAAAGGTGGGCAGGAACTCTATCTTCCCACCCCCAGTGCAGGGGCTCCCTGAGGGTGTCTTCCCCCATAGTACAGGGGATCCATGACAGAAGGGTGCCATGCCTTCCCTATAGTACAGGGGGATCCTAAGTGTGAGCAGGCACCCCTGTAGCGCAAAGGTATCCCAAGTTCTGGACCTTGTCTCTCATGTAGCTCCACTCCTCGGTCACCCTGCCCTCAATCACCATGGTTTTTAAAGGCATGTTGAGAGGCAGAAATACCAGGGATAAAGGGGTAGTTAGTGTGTTTGACAGTTCTAGTTTCTGTTCCCAGCCTTGAAATGGGGACTCCCCCACCCCCTTTTCACAACTTCCCTTTCCCAAAGATAGAATAGGAAAAAAATACAGGGCCTCAATTGACAGGCTCGTGCTAGATCAGAGAGATCAGATCCCACAGCCCAAGCCTCTGTCACTGCTAATGACTTAGAACCAGCTCCCTCTTACAGGACACTTGAGTCAAGGACCCCGGAAAGAGTATAGTCATGAGCTCTGGGGACAATCGGCCTGTCTTTCCAGGGGCTCCAGATGGTCTCCTGGCTACTCTCTGGTGAGAGGAAAGGAAAGCCTGTCTGTGAGTGTGTGTGGATGTGTGGGTGTGTAGGAGGGTTTGGCATCTCAGAACTCTGAGCCCTATCCATCCATCCATCCATCCATCCATCCATCCATCCATCCATCCATCCATC
>NW_027185896.1:12461291-12486514 GCF_028583685.1 Petaurus breviceps papuanus | reverse complement strand
ATCCATCCATCCATCCATCCATCCATCCATCCATCCATCCATCCATCTATCTATCCATCTGTCTATTCATCTATCCATCTATCTATTTTTCTGTCTGTCTATCTATCTATCTATCTATCTATCTATCTATCTATCTATCTATCTATCTATCTGTCTGTCTGTCTGTCTGTCTGTCTACCTACTTACCTACCTATCTTTCATCTGTAATTGTAATCATAGCTATGCATGGGAACTTCTGGTGTGGACATTTCTTCAGTGGAAAGAGGTAAACAAATTGTTGAGATAGGCAACTCATCTATAACATACAGTCTTAGAGAAGTGTCCAAGGTATTGAAAAGTTAAGTGACAATGTCCATGGTTGGTATGGGTCAGAAGCAGGACTTGAATCCAGGTCTCTTGCCTCCAAGGCCAGTCCTCATTCCATTATGCCACAATGACTCATTATATATAATAATCCCTTTTCAGTCTCATTGCCTTGGGTGTGCCCTCCAACAATTCACATCATAATATAATTTGATATGATATATAATATGATATAATACAACATAACAATATATAATGTGATATGGCATATGTGACATATCATATCATGTTATATTAGCTATTTTGATGGACAACAATATAGTTTGGTGGATAAAATTCTGGGCCTGGAGTCGGGAAGACATGAGCTCAAACACAACCCCAGACATTTACTAGCTGTGTGGTCCTGGAAAAGTCATTTAATTTTGTTTGGTGTAGGACCCCAGCCTCCATGATGAGGTTTCAGTAGAGACCATTTCTGTGGTCTCTTAATTAATTAATTAAATTTAATTTAATACATGATGTATAAGCTTGGAGAGACCCATTTACAGAGAATGAGCCATCTTGCTATGATGAATGGTTTTTGGACTTAGAAGCTCAAGGGGCCTGTCTACTAAGGGAGGAGGGGGTCCAAGCACTTGGGGGCCCAAGCATTCACATTGATGAAGTCATGCACCCCCAGAATGCTAAAGTCCTTCAGTTCAGTTTAGCTGAGCAAACACTGATTAAACACCAGCAGTAACCAATGATAGTCCCTACTCTCAAGGAGTTTACAATCTATTCAGGAGGCACACAGGGAAGTATGAGGCAGAACATGTGGGATGGTGGGTAAAGACAAGCTGAGAAGGGAACACTTTGTGTGTGTGTGTGTGTGTGTGTGTGTGTGTGTGTGTGTGTGTGTGTGTGTGATCACAGAACCTTAGATCTAAACATGGGACCCTCAGAAGCCATCTAGTCCACACCTCTTATTTTGCAGGTGGGGAAACTGAAGACCAGAGAAGTAAACTAAGGTCACACAGGTGGTAAACATCAGAGGCCAAATCTGAACCCAGGTCCTTTGCTTCCTGAATCATTGTTTTTCCTCCCTCTCAATGTACCATGAAAACAGACCTTTGAAGGAAAAGGTTTTTAATAGGTGGAGATGGGGTGGGTGGGTAGGGGGTTCCAGACCTAAGAGACTGATAGTCAGTTGGAATGATTGTTGTTAGGAGAGGGCAGGACAGATTCCAGGTCACAGAGAATCATCCTATCTGACTGGAATAAAGGGGGTCCAAAGGGGAGTCAGGTATAATATATAATATATAGTTTGGAGGCAGATGGTGGAGGATTAAAGGTTTCTATTTTATTCTAAAGTCATCATTCAACAAACATTTAAGCAACTACTATGGGGAAATTTTAAAGTTAAACAAGACATGATCTGGGCCAGTTTTCAGGGAATTCTGCAGTCCAGTAGGGGAGAAGACTCAGGCCTGATCCTGTACTGCTCTGCCTCTTGGGGCTGTTCTAAAGTCAGTGATTTGTAAACCACAAACTCTCCTAGAATGAGAGTGCTATCATTATTGCTGAGTGGCCAGGGATGCTCCTTGGGGTTCATTTATTTGGAATGATGATGTTAAGGACCTCTAGCTACCCTGACCACCCCTGTTCCTAGGCTCTCCCAGACTTTAGAGCCATCCCATCACAGGAGAGGACCTGACAACTGCTTCCCACCCCCACCCCCAAACCCCACCCTGGGGCTTGGACCACTCATCCTAACGCTAACTCGCCCTTCTTCCCATTCAGAGGCCTGGAGTGGGCAAGCACCCTTTCCCTCTCTCTTTTCTAAGCCTTAGGTGAGGTTTTGTCAAGTTATTATTATTTTTTTTTACAGAGAAACAAAGGGAAAACAGATGCAAACAGAAGCTGGGGAACCAGGCTTCTGATCTGAACCAAAGGAACCGCAGCCCCACCTTGGACAGGTTTGGCCAGTATTACTTATGAGACTCCTAACCTTCATTCTGTCTAACCTCATCTGGGAAAAATGCCCTCAAATTCCCACCGTTTCTGACCTTGGACATTCTAACCCCTCGCCTAACTCTTTCAGCTCCCAAAGAAGCATATGGAAAGAACACTAGTCTTGGGTTCAGATCCTAAATCTACCACTCAAAGGCTGTGACCTTAAGAAAACTTTTTTCTAAGTTTTTTTTAATAGGAATGTATGTGTAAAGCCTATATCAGATTGCATGTCATCTTGGGGAGAAAATGTAAAGCTAATGGAAAGTGAATGTGAAAACTAAAAATGAATAAATTAACTAATAAAATTCAATTAAATAAAGCAAATTAACAAAAGAAAAAGAAAAGCCTTTTCTTATTTGGGTCTCAGTCTCTCCCATTGTACAATGAGGGTATTAGACTAGATTGGGGGCTCTTAAGGACCCTTGAGGGGTCCATGAATAGATTTCAGACGGTCTGTAAATTTGGATGGGAAAAATTCCATCTTTATTTTCACTAACCTCTAACTGAAATGGAGCATTTTCTTCAGTTAAGAATTTAGGCAACAGTATTAATAGCTAGGAGAAGCAGTGGATAGAGCTCCAGGCCAAGGAGTCAGGAAGACTCATCTTCAAGAGTTCAAATCTGGCCTCAGACACTTACTAGCTGTGTGACCCTGGCCAAGTCACTTCATCTTGTTTGCCTTGGTTTCCTCATCTGTAAAATGAGCTGGAGAAGGAAATGGCAAACTGTTCCAGTATCTTTGCCCCCCCACACACCAAAAAAAACCAACCCAATCAAGTCTGGTACCTCTTTATCTTCTAACACCTGTTTCCAGGGATCTAGACCAGGGTAAGATCTCTTAACCTGAGGCCCTTGGACTTTTTTTTCTTTTAAAATATATTTTGATGACTATTTCCATAGAATTGGTTTCCTTTATAATATGTATTTTATGGTGTGCATTTAAAAACATGATTCTGCGATTGGGTTCCATAGGTTTCACTACATTGCCAAAGGGGTCCATATTAGAGAAAAAAGTTAAGAATCTTTGGTCTCTATCACATGGGTGTCTAAGGGTTTATTTGAAAGGAAAGAGAGAATGTACAAGTGAAGAAAATGCTGAAGAAAGGCTAGTTGTGCAGATAAAAGCGAATTCCCTGTCCCAGATGGAGGTCCCTAAGCGCTCTCACGTGGGGCTATAGCTCCTAGGCCTTCCTTAGCCCCCATCATCCCTGTAAGGCTGTTCTCTATTGATAGAATGTACAGAGCTCTGAATTTGGAGTTGGAAGACTCCTGGGTTCAGTCTTAACTACAGGACATTGTGTTCTTCACTGTGTGACACTGGGCCAACACTTCCCTTCTGTAAATATGCCACATACCTCTTGGGATGAAAGGACTTTGTCAAACCTAGAGCATCAAGAGAGGTAATTATATGCCAGTGGATGAAAGACTGACCTTGGAGGCGAAATAAACCTGGGTTGAAGTCTTATCCCTGACAAGTACTCATTGTGTGACTATGGGAAAGTCTCTTAACCTTGCAATGTCCTGGGCAACTCCCTCTAAGAGTATAAATCACCTAGGTGCTGTCAATCTGCTTTAGAGGAGGGAATGTCCACACTGGGAGATTCCCAGATGAATAGAATCATGGGTCCCAAGCCCCAAATATAGAATATAGCTATGTAACACAAAGAACACAAACCTCTTCACCCAATTAAGTCTGCCTGAAATGCCCCCCACCCCCATTTCTGCTGAATCCAGTTCTTCCAGGCTCAGCTCAAAAGTGGTCTCTTCCAGAAAGCCTCCCTGGGGTCCTCCCAGGCCACACTGATCTCTCCCTTTTCTGAATTTCCATTACCCTTTAATCTCTCTCTTATGTCCCTTCTTACGTTCTACCTTGTGTTATAATTATTTGTGTATGTGTTTTATCTCTCATGTTAGACTATGAGCTCCAGGAGGGAAAGGGCTGTTTTATCAATTTCCATCTTCTCCTGAGTGCCCTGCACATAGTATATATTTGCAAAATGTTTGCTGAATAAGTCTGGGGTTTTTTTAAGTACTTGAAGCATATATAAAGCACTTTCCTAAAATCACCCTCTGTGAGATAAGTGGTTTTTACATAAAGTACTTTGAAAACCTTAGAGTACTACATAAGTTTTATTTATTGTTGTTACAAGGTTTTTTTTTTACAAGTTTTCTTCATTTCTCTATTCATTTTACAAGTGGAGAAACTGAGGCAGAGATGGAAAAGCAACCTGCCTGTGGTCACACAGTTAGGAAGCATCTGTGTATTTTGTGACCATAAAGCTATAGAAATATGTTATTATCATTATGACTCTCAGTAAAATAGGTTAGCCTTCTTGAAACCTTAGAGGCCCATCTAACTCTTATATTCTACTCCCTAAGACTCAGGTCGAAGTTTCCTCCCCCCCAGCTCCAGGAGCGCTCCAGCCCATGGGCCATCCAGGCTGGTGTCACAGATAGAATCCAGGGATGCCCAGGCTCCAGAGGGCCATCTTCCTTGGCCTTGGAGGTTTGGCCTTTGGACTTGGAGGTTAATACCCAGGTTCAGGCCTTCTCTCTCTGGTATCCAGAGAAGACTGGATTGTCTTGCTGGTCCCTCTGCTTTTCCGCCAATTCAAGCTGACCTGTTCATGAATGTTCTTCATGAGTGGTCCTCACCCTGGAGGAGGCAGGCCCTCATCTGGTTCCTTCTCCCCAGCCCCTCCCAGCCCCTGCTTTTCCTAGAGAACATTCTCCTTTTCCTCAGATTTAAGAAATCCCCTGGCCTTTAGATACCACAGAAGTCCCCCAAATCATAGGAATTAGAGCTTGAAGTAGGACTGTGCTAGTGAATGTTTTAGCAACCAGTTCTGGTGGGGTAGGAGAGGAGAGAGTGGAGAGGGGAAATGTACTTTAGGCAGTTATGACACACTTTACATTTAATTTGCATTATTAACATTTTCTCCATCATTTTCTTAAGTGTAGAAATCAAACAAGAAACCAAGTCCTGATTTATGGCATTTGCTAATTCCAAGGTGTAAACGTTAACATTGAAAACAAGAATTAGCTCCAGAGCAGGTATGAACTGGCTCCAGAACCATTGGCTGGAAGGGGTCTAGATGTCAGATAAGCCAAAATCAGTACATACTGAGGCCCAGGGAGAGATAATGACTTAGGTAAAGTCAAACACCTTAGAACCAGCACCATAAACCAGGGTCCTTATCGCTCCACCCCCTTCCCTCCTGCCTTCTGCCCCAACCCACTTCTGGAAACTGGTTCTACTCACACTGAGGGATCATGCACCTGGACCAATCTCTTCTGGTTTAGCTATAATAAGGGCAGTGTGGCATAAAGAAGGGCTGGCAAACTCAAATGAAAATGGCCACTAAATGGTGGGTCATTGTGAGCTGCATGGGCAAGGTTTAAAATGTGTTATCTGTGTTTTATTGCATTTTTATTTATTTTCTTAAATATTTCCCAATTTCATTTCAGTCTGTTTTGGTGCACTCTGAAGTGCTTCAGGTTTCCCTCATCGCTGAGTTTTTGGCATGTCTAGTAGATAAACTCAGGAAGACATGAGTTCAGATCTTACCTCTGATTCTTTTTTTTTTTTGTAAGCAATCAGGGTTAAGTAACTTGCTCAAGGTTACACAGCCAGTTATTTCTGGGTGTGGTGCTAAGTATCTGAGCCCAGATTTGATCCCCCGGTCATCCCGACACTGGAGCCGGTGCTCTTACTCGCTGAGCCACCTGGCCGCCCTTAAGCAATTGGGGTTAAGTAACTTGCTCAAGGTTACATGGCCAGGTGTTTCTGGGTGGGTGCTAAGTATCTGAGCCCGGGATTCGATCTCCAGGTCATCCTGACACTGGAGCCGGTGCTCTTACTCGCTGTGCTATCTGACCACCCTGTTACCTGTGATTCTTATGTGTTATGTGACCCAAAACAATTCACTTCATCTCTAAGCCTCAGTTTTCTCAAATGTAGTATGGAGATAAAAAACTTCCTAAGTGGCCAGGTCATACAGTATAACTTGACAGCACTTAGAGCTCAGGGGAGGTCAGATACAGTGGTGATGGAAGAAGGTATTTGGCAGGTGGGGACCTGTAGAAGGTTTGAGTGCCAAACCCAATGTTGACCCATTTGATTTGACTTCTGGGATGGTCTAACCAACCAAAATGGGAAACACTCTTGAGGATCTGGGCATAAAGACTATCACCATGGGGATCCCACTAACAAACCTAGCCCAGTAGAGAGACACATTCACTATTCAACCCCAGCTGAGAGAGTTCAGGCTAGCCCAGACTCATATACCTAGGAAGGAGGCGGGATTTTAACCCTTACTACCAGAGAAAAAGCCATCTTCATTACCACCTCTCTCTTAAAGTGTGTCATGAGTATCTCTTCCTCCCCACGTCCCAGAACTGATCATTAAAACCTTCACCAGCCCACACCTCTGCTTCCAGCTCTTACTCCTATGGCTGGAAGAGACCTTGGAGATCACTTAGTTGAAATCTCTCATTTTAAAGAGAAGAAACTAAGTGCCAGAGAAAGAAAGGTTTTTGTTCAGGAAGCCAATATCTGACACAAGTTAACTCAATTTTATAAGGTGTTTATTGAGGGCCTGTTAAGTACAAAGCCCCATGTTTGGTTCTAAGCATAAAAAGAGATATAGAGCACAAGTCCTACTCTTGAGGAATATGTGTGCATGGAGGGAGTGAAGGGAAAAAAGGAGAGAGAGACAGAGACAAAGACAGACAGAGACAGAGAGAAAAAGAGAGACAGAGAAAGAGAGGGAGAGAGAGACAGAAAACCAAAGACAAGGAGAAAAGGGAGGAGGGGGAGAGAAAGGGAGTAGGGCAAGGGGGGAGACAAACAGCCAGCATGGTATGTCATTGTTCTTTCCATTTACATTGTTGTAGTTACTGTATATATTGTTTTCTTGGTTCTGCTTACTTCATTCTGTATCAGTTCATACAGATCTTTCCCTACTTCTTAGTATTCATTACACACATCCTTTCTTATAGCACAGTAATATTCCATTACATCTTATGTACCACATTTTGCCATTCCCCAATTGATGGGCATTTGCTTTGGGTCCCAATTTAGCTACCACAAAAAGTGCTGCTATTTAAACATTTTAGAGTATATGAAGATTTTTTTTTCTTATGGATGACTTCCTTGAGGTATAAGCCCAGTAATGGAATTTCTGGTTCAAAAAGTATGGATATTTTAGTCACTTTATTTGCATGATTCCGAATTTTCTTTCCAAAATGGTTGTGCCACTTCACAGTTCCACCAACAATGTATCAGTGTGCCTATCTTCTTTGGGCACTCTTTATAACTTTCAAGTACATTACATCATCTAGACAGACTAACTCTTTATCCTGGACATGCCATGTAACCACAGAAACAGCAGATCATTCCCAGTTAATGTTCAGAGGGTAAGCTCAAACTTCTCCCTCCAACCCTAGTAGGACTCCCTACTGGTCCTTTGGGCCTATTACTAATGACTAGACAGTCTTTTCTTTTTTTAAAGTTTGACCAATGACTTTTATTCTTATAGTCATTTCCAAATATGCCACCCCTTCCAAGCCAGTGAGTTTTCCTTAGTAACTAAAGAGAATAGTTAAGTCAGACCAACTGTTAAGAACTATACCTACATCTGAATACTGTATGCAACATTTCCCACCCATGCTCCTTCACCTTTCCAGTGAGAGAGGCACATTTTCCAGGAAGCTTTTGATCTGGCTTTCCCAGACAGACTATTTGTTACCTAACTTACCTTCTGAGTACTCTGCTATTTAGGAACTTCTGCCTTTCCATTATGGACTTACTATAATCCCTGAAAAAGCCCTAAATTAGCCTCAGACCAAATCTTAACCATATTGGAGTTCAGATCCTTTCCCCAACCTACATGCCAAACATATTGGTATGCACTTTTAGTGAGAAGTGTCTGGGCAGGATTATAGAAGGGGCAAGTAGGGGGCACAGTGGATAGTGTCAGGCCTGGAGTCATGAAGATTCATCTTCCTGAGTTCAAATCCAATCTCAGTCACTTAACCCATTTGCCTCAGTTTTCTCATCTGTAAAATGAGCTGGAGAAGGAAATGGCAAACCACTCCAGTATCTTTGCAATGAAAACCCCGGATGGGGAGCAGAAACAGGACCTCCGTGCAGCTCTGGCTCTCACCACCTCCAATCCATGTAAAAGGGGACTCTAAACAAACTTTGGAGCTACAGAACCCACAAAATGACACAGAGAAGCTAATCTCCCGCTGAGGACAGCCCAGCATGCTGTCAAGAATAGGCCAGTGCAGTGCTCTTGGAGCCCAGCCCAGCTCTACTCCGAGGATTTAGCCCTACAGTGGGCCTGATCAGCTTCTGGCTGGAGGGATTCCAGATCACCAGCAGCTGTGGCGATCCAGAATTATCAACACATAGATGCTAAGGACAAAGTGAGAGGTCAGTGCAGTGTGGACTTTGGGACCCAATAATTAGGAGTGCATTGGCTTTTGCCCCCAGGGCGAGAAGCTGCTGAGATGCCCTGAAAGCCAGCCAGTGCCACATGGCAGCTTCAGCTCCTGGCCTGCAGAGTTTAGGGGGACCAAGCAACCAGTCTGAGGGGTAATTGCTCTTGCTTTAACCTTCTTGGATCTGGATTGCGGTATAGGGTGGAGGTCCTGGAGTGTGCGACCAGCTTGCCAGAGCTGTGGAGGCCTCAGAGAGAGCACCCAACTAATGCCTCTGGCAGCTGAGAAAACCCCAGAGTTTGGAATGAAGCTCCCCTGTCTGGTGGCAGAGTTCTACTGTGGCAAAAAGGCCAAAAGTTAAGTAATTGAGTGGCAACATGACCAGGCAAAGGAAGCAAAGCAAAGAGAAGAATCCAACATTAGACTCCTATTTTGGGGACAAAAAGGAGCAAAGTATGGAACAGGAGGAAGACAGTGAAGTCAGAACTCCTGCACCAAAAGCTTCAAAGGAAAATACGAGCTGGTTATAGGTCATAGAGGACCTTAAGAAGCAGATAAGAGAAGTGGAGGAAAAATTATGAAGAGAAATGAGAACAATGCAAGAAAATTAAGAAATGAGAGTCAACAGCCTGAATGAGGAAAATCACACCTTAAAAAATACACTAACTCAAATGGCAAAAGAGGCTCAAAAAGCCAATGAGGAGAAGAATGCCTTAAAAAGCCGAATTTGCCAGATGGAAAAAGAATCTCAAAAGGTCACTGAGGAGAATCATTCCTTCAGAATTAGATTGGAGCAAATGGAAGCTAATGACTTTATGAGAAATCAAGATGCTGTTAAACAGATCCATACAAATGAAAGAATAGAAGGCAATGTGATATGTCTCATGGGAAAAACCACTGGCCTGGAAAATAGATCCAGGAGAGATAATTTAAAAATTATTGGACTACCTGAAGGCCATGAGCAAAGAAAGAACATAGAAATCATCCTTCAAGAAATTCTCAAGGAAAATTGCCCTGATGTTTTAGAACCAGAGGGCAAAATAGAGGTTGAAAGAATCCACTGATCATCTCCTGAAAAAAATCCCAAAAAGAAAACTCCTAGGAATATTATAGCCAGGTTCCAAAATTCCCAGATCAAGGAGACACAAGCAGCCAGGAAGAAACAATTTGAATATTGTGGGAACACAATCAGGATAACTCAGGATCTGGCAGCTTCTACACTGAGGGATTGAAGGGCTTGGAATATGATTTTCCGGAGGGCAAAGGAGCTGGGATTAAAACCAAGAATCACCTACCCAGCAAAACTGAGTATCATGTTTCAGGGGAAAATATGGTCATTCAGTGGAATAGAGGACTTTCAAGCATTCTTGCTGAAAAAACCAGAGTTGAATAGAAAATTTGACATTCAGATACAAGAAGCAAGAGAAGCATGAGAAGCTAAACAGGGAAAAGAAATCATAAGGAACTTATCAAAGTTGAACTATTAACATTCCTACGTGGAAATATGATAATTGTAACTGATGAAACATTTCTAAGTATGAAAATAGTTGAAGGGAATAGAAATATTTATATATATATATATATATATATATCTATATCAGAAGGTATACGGGAGTATGAATACATATGTGAATGTGTGTATATATGTTTACAGGTATACATAGATAGAGGGCACAGGACCAATTTAAGAGGAAGGGATAATACTTAAAAGGGGAAATTAAGAGGTGAGAGAGGAATATAATGAGAGGAGATGGGGAGAGACAGAATGAGGTAAACTCTCTCATATAGAAGAGACAAGGGAAAATGGTTACAATGGAGGGGAAGAATAGGAAGGCAAAAGGGAATGGATCAACCTTATTCTCATTGAATTTGACTCAGGGAGGGAATGAAGCACACACTAAATAGTGTATCTCACCCTACAGGAGAGTAGGGAGGAAGGGGATGAGGGGGAGATGATGGAAGGCAGGCTGGGGGGGAAGGGAAGTTGGAAGCACCCACTTTTGAAAAGGGACAGGATCAAAGTAGAGAATAGAACAAGTGGGAGGTGGGATAGGAGGGAGGGAAATATAGTCAGTCTTTTACAATATAACTACTATGGTAATGTTTTGCATTAGCTACACATGTACAACCTATACTGAACTGCTTATCTTCCCAGTAAGGATGGGTGACAATGGAGGAAGGGAATGAATCTGGAATTCAAAGTTTTAAAATCAAATGTTTAAATATACTGTTATTAATACTATTTTACATGTAATTGGGAAATAAGATATACATGCACTGGGGCATAGAGATCCACCATGCCCTACTGGAAAAGTTTAAGGGGATATGGGAGAAGATATGGGAGAGAGCAGATTGGAGGAGGGGATATCCTGTGGGACTGCTATTTTGGGGCCGTGGGTAGGGGAAAAACAGGGAGAAAATTTGTAACTCAAAATCTGGCAGAAATGAATGATGTAAATCAGAAGTTAATAAAGCATTTGAAATTTTTTAATTAAAAAAAAAGAAAATCCCAGATGGGGTCATGAGGAGTCAGAGAAACTGAACAGAAAGACTAAGGATGCCTGAGAATAGGCTACCCATTCTGCTGGAGCAATAAATACAAGTCTCATGGAGAAGAAATATGTTTTCCAACTTTGAGACCCATACCCTAGAGGGCCAGGCCCTCATGTAGCCCATAGTCTAAAAGAAGAGGGGCTCAGCACAATCATCTCTCATATCTAGTTCTATTTCTCCATTTACACAGCTGCCTCTTCCCTGGAACACTGCAATAGCCTCCCGATGGATATCCCGGCCTCCAGTCTTTCCTCTTTCTAATCTACCATCCACACAGTTTCAAAACTGATCTTCCAAAATCACTAGTATGCCCTCGTCACTCACATGATCTCCACGTCAATCACATTTGGCTCCCCAGTAAAATGCAGACTCTTCTGTTTGGTACACAATGCCCTTCGCAGTCTGTCCAGACTTCCTCCCCTCCCTTCCTTCACATTGCTCCCCCCTCACTCTAATTTCCAGCCAAATTGGCTCATTTGCTGATCCCCACACATGACATTCTTTCTTCTGCCTCCATGCTTCATGGGCTGTCTCCCCATGTCTGCAATGCTCCCCCTCCCTTCAAGGCTCAGCTCAAGAGCCAGCTTCTGCGGGAGGATTTTCATAATCCCTATTCATTTTGTCCTCCAAACCTCATTGAAGGTGTTAGTGCTCTCCCTGCCCCAAAATTCCTTTCCTTTCCAGCCTAAACAGGAGGGACAAATAGATATTTGAGTGGCCAGAACACTGGGCTGAGATGGAGAAGTCTGGAGCTTTTGTCCCTGTTCTGCCGTTAACTCACTAAATTCCTTCACTTCCCCTTTCTGGATCTCAGATTTTCCTCAAGAAAATGAGAAGTTGGATTAGATCAGAAGTTCTTAACCTTTTTGGTGTCATGGACCCCCTTGACAGTCTGATGAGTCTATAGACTTCTCAGAACAATGTTTAAAGATATAAAATAAGATACATAGGATTATAAGGGAAACCAATTATATTGAAGGACAGTTATCAAAATACTTAAGCAAGTTTGGAGCCCTCAAGTTAAGAACCTCTGGACTTCTAAGGTCCCTTCCAGACCCAACATTCTATGTTTTAAAGTCCTTTCCATTTCTGATGTTCTGAGTCTACAACCATAAGCTGAAGAGGATAGGTGGGAAAGTTAGACAGCCAGACTCCTTAGGCTTTGGGTCAGTGACTAAGAAACCGGGCCGTAGGAACTGAGAATTTTGTTCCAGAAATGCAGGTGGGGAGAATATGGATTATTATATAAAAAAATAAATATTATTATATAATAAAGACCATCAATCTTTAGAACCAGAGGAGACCTCGGAGGCTATCTAGTCTAACCCCATCACTTTACAGATGAGGAAGCTGAGGCCTAGAGATTTGAACTTGAGTCTTTCTGACTTCCTTATTCACTATGCAGTGACTGCAGACAGACCACTTTGGATAGGACATACCGTGTTTCCCCGATAATAAGACCTATCCCAAAAATAAGCCCTCCCCTTACTGTGTAAGATTCCTCTAAAATAAGCCCTCCCCCGAAAATAAGCCCTATTGAGATTGCTACTGTAGTGAAGGTGATCCCCTGCGCTCTGCGCTACACGCTACATTACGGTACCCTCTGTATGCACCGTCCCTCCCCCCCCCATGAAACGCACGCTGCGCTCCGAGCTGCATCCAATCAGAGCTGCAGCAGTGAGCACATCATCCTGTTCTTCCCCAGTGATTTGCTTGCTGGTACATTTTTTTGTTCACATTTACCTGTTTATTAAAATTGCTGTCAATGTTCATTAAAATAAGCCCTCCCCTGAAAATAAGCCCTCTGGTGTTTTTCTGTCCAAAAAAAAAATAAGACAATGTCTTATTATCGGGGAAACACGGTAGACGGTGACAGCTGATGCAGCTTCTGCTCCAGGGAATCAACCAAGGAGTTAATATCATTTGGTCAGCAAGAAGCCAGAACCCCTGAGAAGAGGAGAAACTTTCCAAGTTCAAGTAGAAAAAAAACATGAGAACTTTAATGAGAAATTTAATTAGCCCCAACTATTTCAGGAAGCTGAGAGAAGGTCAGGCCAGTGAATCTGATGACCAGCTAATGCTTAGCTATACTGATGTGTTTCAGCCATGAGACATCATTGCCCTGTTCACTTGGGATATGGTTCTTCCCACAGGAGACTGATTTGATCTTCAGCTCAACTCCAAAGACATCTCTTCCAGGCAGTCTTCATGGATTGCTTCTCACCCCCAACCATGAATCAATAGTCTTCCTAGTTAGATTCAACACAGCACTTAGTAATTATCTGAGGCTTATGTAAAATGTATTATAGTGATGGATGTTAGTAGCTATAGACTCACTGAAGGCAGGCCTTCTTTAAATTTTACATTTCCCCCTAGTTCTGAGCATAGGATTCTGCAAAGATTAAGGGTTTAATAAGCATGTTATAGTCAGAAAATACCATGGTCCTCCATATCTCCCTGAACTGTTATAATAGCCTCTTAACTACTTCCAGTCCCGCCTCTCAATCTATCTGTCCTTTATGTATCTCCTGAGTAGTTTTCCTAATACACAGCTCTGACCATGGTGCTCAAAAACCTTTGCTGGCTCCCTAGGGACCATGAAATAAAAGATAAAACTCATTCTAGATGCTCTACAGCTTTCAGCATACCTTTCCATTTTAAGTATCCTATATTTCAGCCAAATTGTATTACTAGCCATCCCCTAATCTTGTCTAGCCCTCTCCTACCTCTGTGCATTTGCCCAGGCTGTTGCTCATGCCTGGAATTCTGTCTCTCATCTTTGCTTCCCCAAATCTTTCTTTGTCTCTTTTCCCTAATGCCCGGATCAGGTGTTACTTCTGTCATAATCTCTTCTTTCCATGATCTGCTCAGTCAAAAGTGATCTGTACCTCTTCTAATTTTACCTCCCTTTTCATTTCTCTGTACCACATTCTACCTTTTATTATCCTTAATTTGCCTACATGTCCTATGCTTTCTGTTAGACTGTAAGTTACCAGATGGCAGGGGATGTGTGGTTTTTCATCTTTGTATTTCTAATGCCAAGCAAGGTACCTGCACACAGTAGGCATTTAATAAATATTTGTTGAATTGTCTGGTGTGTATTAGCACACCCTAAATATTGCTTGTATACTAACTGCTGACAGTACCATCAAGGATACATTCCTCCAATTTTGTATTTTCCCAATCATTCTAGAATGCTATGGCTGAGCATTTGTGATGTTTTCCAGGAATAAGTTTGCAAGACCCTTCAAAAGGTCGTTAATACTAGGACATTAGATCTGGAAAAGACCATAGAGAAATAAAGTCCAGCACTATAACTTTATAGATGAGGAAATTGAGACCCAAAGAGGGGAAAGAGCTTCCCCAAAGTCATACAGGGATTTAATTCCAGAGCAGAGCCTAAAGTTCAGGATTTCAAACTTTATGTCTATTAATTCAGGTAGCTGCTGAAGCCTGGGTTACGGTTTTGTGGTCTATACAGCTGGGCTTTTCAAAGATCATCTGAATATCAGGTTAAGTCATATGACTACAATTGATTTTGCTTTTTTAAAGCAAAAATTAATTTTACTAAATTAAATGTTATATTCTATTCTATAAACTTTTATTAAACATCTTCTATGAACAGGTTTCTGTGCTTGGCACAAGGGATATAAAGACGAAAATTTACATAGTCCCTGCCCTCAATGAGGTACAATCTTTTTGGGGTGGGCAATACGTATATAGAATTAATAAATTGTAACAAATGATTACAAGTTTTAAATAAATAATATATGGGGTGGCTAGGTGGCACAGTGAGTAGAGCACCGGCCCTGGAGTCAGGAGGACCTGAGTTCAAATCTGATCTCAGACACTTAACACAAAAACTAGCTGTGTGACCTTGGGCAAATCACTTAACCCCAATTGCCCTCCAAAAAAAGCTCAACAAACAAACAAATAAATAAATAAATGATATACAATTCATAGGTAAATTCAAAGAAAAACACCTAGGTACCATATGATACCATGGTTACTAAACTTCCATTGTTATACAATCACCATATAATCTTTTCTGGTTTTATTTTCAAATTAGAATCAATCATTTTGCCTTTCCTGGAATTTCTATCACACTTACCATCTGAATGCCCATTTCAACCCTGGGTCACACTCTGTCCTAATTTGTTCCTTCAGAACCTAGCTCTATTCTTAATCTGTTTTCCCAGACTATGAGATTACTGAGGATAGAATCTCAGGCTGCTATCCCTCTTTCTCTCCTTGTTAGACCGTGGAATCTCCAAGGACAGGGCCACCTCTGCCTCTCCTCTTTGTCTACTTGATCCTTCTCCCTCTCTCTCCTCAGATGAAAAGCTCTCTGAAGTGGAACCCAATTCTCTCTCTCTTCCTACCCACCTCCTCCTTCTCTCCTTGGTTCCTCACACTCCATTGCAAACTCCTCGAGGGCAGGGTCTCTGTCTGCTCTTTCTCTATTTCTCTCATGGTGTATGTTCACCAAATGCCTTTTCCATTTGTTCTTCTTCTGTAACCCACCAGACTGTAAACTCCTTGAGGACAAAGAGAGAGTCTGCTCCAACTACCTCTTCCACATTGTAGCTGGTCACATCACAAGGTTGGATACACAGGGATCCCCAAACTCTTAATGACAGGTTCATGGAGAGATTGGGTTAAAGCACATAATGTTCCACAGGAGTCAAGGAAGAGAATTCTGCATACTGATGGATAACTCCTCTTCTTGCCTGTCCCGCCTCCCCACCCTCAGAACAGATTCTTAATCAAGCCACTTACCCTGGTTTGGGAACAGGAGCGTAAAGATCTTGGGGCAGGGCATGATGACCACCTGGCCCCAGGCAGCTGCTGGCCAGCACGTGAAATTGTCCCACATATGTTGGCAGCCTGGAAAGGAAGAGGAAAGAGAGAAAGGAGAGGAAACATTAAACATGTCCCTGGCCATTCTTGACCATGCAAATCTCAGCTTTGGTATTTACCACTTGTGGTGCTTTGGGCCAGTCACTCTCCCTCTTGGGGACTTGTTTTTCTTATCTATAAAACAAAGGCCTGTGGGACAAGGACTAGTCTTGATCACTGGTTCTCAGGGTGGTCCAGTGATTCCTTGGGTTCCCTGAGACCCTTTCAGGGTATCTGTAGAGTCAAAGTTATTTTAATAATAATAATAATAAAATATTTTAATTTCTAATATGGTACATATCAATAGATATAACTTATATAAGCAGAAGTTCTTTAAGGAGTCCTCAATAATTTCTAATAGAGTCCTGAGACCAGAAAGTTTGAGAACTATTGAGTGATCTTTCAAATTTTTTCCCTTTAAATGAATGACCTCACGATTTCTCCCTACCTTTTTCTTATTCTTCCAGCCCCTCTCCCTTCTTCCTCAGCTCTTACCCCTCTATTACCCCAATCTCTGCTAACAACTTTCATATAGCCCTTTAAAGTTTACATCATGATTTCCCCATAACAACCTATGTGTTTAATGGGTTATTATCCTCACTTGATAGATGAAGGAACTGAGGCCCAGAGTCACAGCTAGTGAGCATATTGACGAATAATCAATCAGTATTTATTAAGTTTCTGTTATGTTCCCAGTCCTGTGCTAAGTGCTGGGAATACAAAAAGAGGCAAAAAAAGGGAGCTCACAATTTAATGGGGACAACAATAAGCAAACAAGTATGTTCAAACAAGCTATTATAGACAGGACATGTAGGAAACAGTTAAAAGAGAGAAGGCACTAGAATTAAGAGGGCTTGGAAAAGGTTTCTTGTAGAAGATGGGATTTTAGTTGTCACTTAAAGGAAGCCAGGGAAAGCAATAGGCAGAGATTAGAGAGAGAGCATTCCAGGCATGGGGGGCAGCCAAAGAAAATGTCTGGAGCGCAAAGATGGAGGGTCTTGTTTGTGTAACAGCCAAGAGGCCAATGTCACTGGATTGAAGAGTATGTGTGCAGAGAAAGGTGTAAAAAGACTGGAAAGGTAGGAGGAGACTTTATTTGAACACCAAATAAAGGATTTTGTATTTGATCCTACAGGCAATAGGAAGTCAATGGAATTTATTGAGCAGTGAGGTGACCTGGTAAGACCTGCACTCAAAGAAATCCCTTTGGGGACTGAATGGAACATGGATCAGAGTGGGGAGAGACTTGAGGCAGGCAGATCCACCAGTAGACTGTGATTTAACAATCCAGGTGTGGGGTGATGAGGGCCTGCCGCACAGTGGTGGTGGTATTTTTCATTGCTTCCCCTGTACCCTACCAGAGTGTAAAGTAATAAAGTAGAGGAAATAAGGAAAAGGCACAGAGAAAATATGGAATACTTTGGAGAGTTCTAACTGAGCTTGGTTCTGTGATTAATTTATTGATTTGCCTGTTAACCTGTGACTTCCCTGTCTCCTAATGTGTTTCATAAAGGACCTACGTCACAGTCAGGGATCTTTAGAGTTGGAAGGAAGGAAATATTAAGTGCCCACTATGAGCCAGGTACAGTGCTAAGTGCTTTACAAATATTTCATTTTGTCCTCACAGCAACCCTGAGAGGTAGGTACTATTATTAGTATATTTTTATTATATATATTATTAGTATCCCATTTTACATTTGAGGAAACTAAGATAAACAGAGGTTACATGACTTGCCTAGGGTAACACAGCTAGTAAGTGTCTGAGGCTAGATTTGAGCTCAGATCTTCCTGATTCCAGGCCCAGCCCTCAATCCACTGCACCATCTAGCCACCAAGGAGTTCATGTCCAACCTACCCATTTATGGATAGGGAAACTGAGGCTTAGAGAGGGGAAGGAAGTAGTCCGACTAGTAAATGGAAGAATCAGAACTCAAATCCAGTCTTTAGACACTAAATCCAGTCTTCTTTCCACTGTTTCTCAGGTGTTCTCATGAATTCCATCCTATATATAAATACTAGACATAAACACATCCTGATAGTTAACACTGGGAGATTGAGAACCAAAGGAAAAGGACATGTCCCCATTCCTATGGAGTAGGTGGGAGGGTCACAGTGTCCACCTGGACCCATGAGAGCTCAAAAAGCCATTTAAGGAAAATATCATTGATTCAGACCAAACTGAGTGTAATTGAAATCTGTGAGAAAGTCGGAAGCCTTCCAGGGAATGCTGGATGGTTATTTGGGAATGTTGTAGGGAGGAAATGGGATCCTGCTCAGATATGGGTGAAACCAAATGATCAGAAAACTTATGGCTGGAAGGGGGATCCTTCCCAACCCCTCTCAATTTACGGAAGAGGAAACTGAGAGCAGGAGAAGGAGAAGACTTGCCTGTGAAAGTCAATAGAAGAGCTCCCTCCAGGAGAGGATCCAGGTCTGTTCTTCCTTTCTTTGTGCCCCCAGCAATGGGCTGGCACAAAAGGGACCTGTTGATTTGAGATTCAGTCTCTCACCAAGAGCCCTTTCCACTCAATGTGAAATACATGTGCTTATTTTCAGGGATACAGAGGAACTGCGTTTGGATCAAGGTCAGCCCATTCCCCTGAGCAAGACTGGGTCTCTGTTTCCATCTTTCCCCATTCAATAAATCTGTGAATTGGGGCTTTTCCAAGCCCCTCAAGTCTCAGAATCATGTTGGAACCCCACTGAAAACCTAGCTGCTGGGAGCTATGGTTTTAGGAAAGACATTAGAAATTTAAAAACGTTTGATTAGAACAGGGATTCTTAAACTTCCCCAAGGCATCTGTGGATAGATTTCAGTGGACCTGTGAACTTGCATCTTTATTTCAGTAGAACTGGTTCTTTTTTCTAATCCTAGAACTTTCATTTTATGCACTTAAAAATATTATTCTGAGATGGGATTCATGGACTTCCCCAGACTTCTAAACAGGTACACAACACAAGAAAACTAAGAACTCCTAGATTAGAGGGTTAAGACTCACCTTCTATAAAACAGTAAGAGAACAGGATAAAGATGATATATAATCCACATTTGGAATTGGGTTTGAGCCATAAGGACTAGAAGAGGCCAAAGAAGTGGGAGAGATCAATGTGGGTTTTGATGATCAGGAAAAGAATCCTCCGGAAAGACCTTCCTCAGGCTTTGCAAAAGATAATTTTTGGATAGACAGATTGATAGACGGATGGATGGATAGATAGATAGATAGATAGATAGATAGATAGATAGATAGATAGATAGATAGATAGATAGATAGACAGATAATTGATTAAATACTTACTATGTGCCAGGCATTGTGCTCAGTTCTGGGGACAGAAATAGAAACAAACAAGAATTCCTAACCTCAAAGAGCACACATTTTTAATGGGGGAAATCAACACATTAAGGGGAGCTAGAAAGTGAGGGTAGGGAAAGGTAGTGGGGCAGGGGTAAGATGACTGGAAGGATAGAGGAGTCCAGAGAGTGAGCTGCAGTAGGGGAGAGCTGAAGTGAGCACAACTGGGGTCCTTCCTGCAATGTCAGTTCAAACCAAGGAATCAACAATCAGGAAGGTGGGGCCACAGGGAGGAGGCTTCTCTAGGGTGGTTATAATGGTTATAATAGAGGCAAGGTATATCCACACTGGAAGCCAGAAGAACAAGATGTTAGTACTGGCTCTATCCCTAACAGGCTGTGTGACCTTGATAAACCACTTTTCTGTGCTTAATTTTCCCAGAAAATAAATAGATAAATATTCCCTCATTTTAAAATTGATGTGGTTGACCAAGATGACCTTAAAGGTTCCTTTCAGCTCTGATGTTCTATCGGTCTATAAATCACAAAATCTCAGAGTTGTAAGAGACCTCAGGAACCAACCAGTCCCATGTTACTGTATGATAATCCCCTCTGTGACATGCCTAATAAGTGGTGATCTGGACTTTCATTACCTTCAGTTCATTCTATTTTTTGTGTACCTAAAATGGTGAAGAAATTCCTCCTTATATTTTGCCTAGATCTGCCTCACTACAACTTCCATTCAGTACTATTAATTTTACCCTCTGAGACAGAATAGAATAAATCAAATCCCCCTTCCACATGACATCCCTTCAAATACTTGGAAGTAAGCTACCATGTTGCTGTGAGCCTTCTCTTCTTCAGATTGAAAATTCCCTATTTCTTAAAGCATTCTCTGTTTGGCATGACTTTCAAGCCCTTCATCATCCTGGTCACTTTACTTTGGGAACTCTGCAACTTATCTACACCATTTTCTAAAATATAACACCCAACACTGAAAAAAACACTTTATCGGTATCCTCATAAAGTCAAAGCATAAAAGGGCTTTCACTTTCCTTCTTCTAGATATTATGTCTCTCTAAATATAGATTAAGAGCAAACTAGCATTTTTTATTTCCATGTTACATCATAGACTCTTTTTAAAACATTTAATTTTTATTTTACTTTTTCTCAATTACATGTAAACAAAAAATTTTTAATTCATTAAAAATTTTTTTTGTTCTAAATTCTCTCCCTCTCTTCCCTCCCCTCTCATTTGGAAGGCAAGCAATTTGATATAGACTATAGATGTGTAGTTATACAAAACATTTCCATATTACCCATGTAACAAAAGAAAAAGAGGACAAAAAAAAAGGATAATAATGTTTTTTAAAAATATGTTCAATCTCCATTCAGATTTCATCAGTTCTTTCTCTGGAGGTGAATAGCATTTTTCATCACGGGTCCTTTGGAATTGTTTTGGATCATTGTATCATAGAAAATAGTTAAGTCATTAATAGTTGATCATTAAACAATATTGCTGTTACTATGTACAATGTTCTCTGGGTTCTGCTCATTTCACTTTGCATCAGTTCATATAAGTCCAGGTTTTTCTGAAAGCATTCTGCTCATCATTTCTTATAGCACAATAGTATTCCATCACAATCATATGCCACAACTTATCTAGCCATTCCTTAATTGATGGGCATCCCCTCAATTTCCAATTCTTTGCCATCACAAAAAGAGCTATTATAAATATTTTTGTACATATAGGCCCTTTTCCTTCTTAAAAATCTCTTTGGGCTACAAACCCAACAGTGGTATCATTAGGTCAAAGTTTTACAAAGTATACAGTTTTATTGCCCTTTGGGCATAGTTCCAAATTTCTCTCCAGAATGGTTGGATCAGTTCACAACTTCACCAACAATGCATTAGTATCCCTATTTTTCCACATTCCCTCCAATATTTGTTCTTTTCTTTCTATCATATTAACCAATCTGATAGGTGTGATGTGGTACCTTAGAGATGTTTTAATTTGCATTTCTCTAATTGATTGTGATTTAGAGTATTTTTTCATATGACTATAGATAGCTTTTATTTCTTCTTCTGAAAACTGTTCATTCATATCCATCTAAAAATTGGGGAATGACTCATATTATAAATTTGACTCAGTCCTCTATATATTTGAAAAATGAGGCCTTTATCAGAAAAACTTACTATAAAATATTTTTCCCTAAGTTCCTGCTTCCCTTCTAATTTTGGTTGTATTGGTTTTGTTTGTGCAAAACCTTTTTAGTTTGACACAATCAAAATTACTCATTTTATATCCCATAATGTTCTTTATCTCTTGTTTGATCATAAATTATTTCCTTATCCACAAATCTGACAGGCAAAACACTCCATGCTCCCCTAATTTGCTTATGACATCATTCTATATGTCTAAATCACATACTCATTTTGACTTATCTTCATATCTGATATAAGATGGTCTA
Source organism: Petaurus breviceps papuanus (assembly GCF_028583685.1). NCBI lineage: Eukaryota > Metazoa > Chordata > Mammalia > Diprotodontia > Petauridae > Petaurus > Petaurus breviceps. The sequence goes on along the minus strand of NW_027185896.1, from coordinate 12,464,560 downwards.
TACCAGGGTTTTTTTTTATTTTAACGTAACAATTTTATTGTCCTTTTTATGTATTATAATTTTCTTTTTGACACTAAGTTCAATTAGAGCAAAGGTCCTGTCTAAATTTAAACTTTGTATCTCTCCCAGTATCCATCAATGTGTCTGCACACAGCAGTCTCTTTAAAAAATGTTGAAATATTTAAATGAATTAAAGCTTTTTCACTTTCATCCCCACCTTATTTTCTTCTGCTTCCCTAACCATTGCTTACATTCAAACAACCTGAACACAGGAACAATAAGGAAAGTTGCAATAGGCACTTATTACATGCAGAATACAAAGAAAGGAGTAGAGACACAAGAGGGGAAGAGAAGTTAGCAGGTAGATTTACAGTACAACTGTTGTTTAGACGCGGATGACTCTTCGTGATAGTTTGTACCTGGATTTCTTTTTTAAATCTGGATTTGAATTTAGTTCCTGCCTGAATCCAGACCCAGCATTCTATCCATTGTCACACCTTAGCTGCCCCTTATACTACAGTACTGATAGGGAATTAGAAGAGTAGTGGTTGTTATTTAAGACTTTTGGAGAGTGGTTCTGGAATGTTGGGACAGCATTGTTGTTTAAATGGCTCTTCAGAGTTTTTATTGGAGAAAAGTCACTCTGACGGAAAAGGACTCCATGTATTCCTATTCAGTTTGTTTCTCCTTGATGAGGAATGGATTCTTGTTCCATTGGTCAAAGGCCTTCAAAAGTTTTCCATCATCTGACCACTGCAAGAATTATGATGGAGATGACAATAACAATTCCAGTGAAAGCTCTACTGTTGGTGCCAGTGGGCATGCTCCCAGATGTTGTAGAACTGGGTAGATGTAAGATAGGTATTGCTGTCTCTGTCTCCTCTGGAATTTGACTCTGGTAATTCCTGAGATAAGCAGGACAGTGCCCCAGAACATAGGTCCGAATATCCAGTTGGGGCTTGTTCTTCAAAATTTTCTTGACTTCCTGGGCCTCAGGACTGACTCCTGTCCAGGTCAGGTTTTCCAGGGATAAACTGAGGAAGTCCTGTCCATTATATCTGCAGTTCCAGAAGCCCCTGACATAGCCATTCATTTGGAGTTCACAGCCCAGAATGACCTGGAGAGTATGAGAACTTTCTTTCTTCTCACTATTTTGATCAATGACCCAAAGGATTTCTTCCAGCTCCTTCTCCTTCTCTATGAGATAATCAGTATCTTCTTTCTCCAATGACTTCAAATCCACATTTTGACTCTTGATGTCAAAGGACAGGAATTTCCTGTTATTTAAGTAGCCAAGGATTGTGTATGAGAACTTTTTCAGTTCCGGGTAGGAGGCTGCAGTTAAATCGTACCAAAGCTTGGGGTACCCTGATGAAACAACCAGGACATACATCCAAGATCGGTATGCGAATGGTCAGGAACCAGGAAAGGCACGGGCAGGTCCGGGCTATTGGCCTCCTCCCGCTCCCAAACTCCGGCAGACAGACTGCGCTAGTTACATTACGTAGTTCGGAAATGTCCTGGCTGCTCTGCCGTTTCCCCTCTCTTCTCTAACAGCGCCCCGCCCCGCCCACGCCCCGCTCGGTTTTTTCCGGGATAGTTCCCTTCCCCAATACTGAGCAGAGTCCTATACCAGCGTTTCTTAAACTTTTTCCACTCACGATTCAGCAATGTTCACTGGCGTTGCATGACCTGAAGGCACGCACAGCGCAAAGTGGGGTATGCTTTTTGTTCAGAACCAAGGCTACACTAAAATTGTGCGATGCAACCCAAGCAAGTGCTGCCAGAAACACCTCAGATTCATTACACATTTGATTTTTAATTAATTTTTGGTCACTGCACGTTCAGAAACCTGGGTTGCAACTCAGTCTAAGAAGTGCTGGTCTATACCTAGTTTCTGCCAAACTGCTTTCCAGTTTTCCCAGGAATTTTTGCCAATTTGTGATTTCTTGTCCCCAAATCTTGACTCTTTGGGTTTGTCAAACACTAGATTTACTATGGTCATTTACTACAATGTTTTGTGTATCTAATCTTTTCCACTGGTCTGCTGCTCTATTTCTTAGCCAGTACTAATCTGTTTTCATGACAACTGCTTTGTAATAAAATTTGAAATATAGTACTGCTAAACCAACTTCCTTCACTTTTTTATTTCATTGATTCCCTTGATATCTTTTACCTTTTGTTCTTCCAGATGAGTTCTGTTATTTTTGCTAACCCTATAAAATCAGTTTTTGGTAATTTGATTGGTGTAGCACAGAATGAGTAAATTAATTTAGGTAGAATTGTCATTTTTAATATATTGGCTTGGCTTACCCATGAGCAATTACTATTTCTCCATTGTTTAGATCTGAGTTTATTTGTGTGAAAACAAATTTGTTTTGGAATTGTGTTCATATAGTTCCTGTATTTATCTTGGCAGGTATACCTACAAATATTTTATATTGTCTAGAGTTATATTAATGGAGTTTCTCTTTCTATCTCTGCTTTCTGGACTTTGTTGGCAGTATATAGAACTGCTGATGATTTATGTGAGTTTATTTTATATCCTGTAACATCGTTGAAGTTGTTAATTATTTCAACTAATTTTTAGTTGCTTCTCTAGGATTCTCTAAGTAAACCACTGCATCATCTGCAAAGAGTGATAGTTTCATTTCCTCACTGTCTATTCTAATACCTTCAATTTCTTTTTCTTCTCTCATCGGAATAGCTAGCATTTCTAGAACAATATTGTATAATAATGATGATAACGGACAGCCTTTCTTCACCCTTGATCTTACTCCTAGATTATCCCCATTACAGATAATGCTTGCTAATGGTTTTAGATAGATACTACTTATAATTTTAAGGAAAGCTACATTTATTCCTATACTTTCTAGGTATTCCTTTTAATAGGAATGAGTGTTGTATTTTTCTGAAAACTTTTTCTGCATATAGTAAGATAATCATATATGATTTTTGTTGGTTTTGTTTTGATATGGTCAAATATGCTGATAGTTTTCCTAATATTGAACCAGTCCCACATTCCTGATATAAATTCCACTTGGTCATAGTTTATTATCTTTATGATATATTGTTGTAATTTCTTTGCTGGTATTTTATTTAACATTTTTTGCATCAATATGCATCAGGGAAATTCATCTATAGTTTTTTTCCTCTGTTTTTGTTCTTTCTGGTTTAGGTATCAGCACTATCCGTGTTTCCCCGATAATAAGACCTATCCCGAAAATAAGCCCTCCCCTTACTGTGTAAGATTCCTCTAAAATAAGCCC
>NW_027185896.1:12427264-12461281 GCF_028583685.1 Petaurus breviceps papuanus | reverse complement strand
AAAATAAGCCCTCCCCTTACTGTGTAAGATTCCTCTAAAATAAGCCCTCCCCCGAAAATAAGCTCTATTGAGATTGCTACTGTAGTGAAGGTGATCCCCTGCGCTACATGAAACGCATGCCGCACTCCGAGCTGCATCCAATCAGAGCTGCAGCAGTGAGCGCGTCATCCTGTTCTTCCCCAGTGATTTGCTTATTGAATAAAGGTACATTTTTTGTTCACATTTACCTGTTTATTAAAATTGCTGTCAATGTTCATTAAAATAAGCCCTCTGGTGTTTTTCTGTCCAAAAAATTAATAAGACAGTGTCTTATTATCGGGGAAACACGGTATATTTGTGACCAAAAAGGAATCTGATAGGACTCCTTCTTTGCCTATTTCACCAGTTTATAGACTATTGGAATTAATTGTTCTTTAAATGTGTGGTAGTTATGAATTCATCTAATCCTGGGGATTTTTCTTAGGGAGCTCATTGGTGGCTTGCTCAATTTCCATTTTCTAAAACAGAGTTATTTAAGTATTTGATTTCTTCTTCTGTTAACCCGGGCAATTTATATTTTTATAAATATTGATTCATTTCACTTAGATTGTCAGACTTATTGGTATATATTTGGGCAAAATAACTCCTAATAATTGTTTTAATTTCATTTCCATTGGCTGTGAATTTACCCTTTTCATTTTTGCTATTGGTAATTTGTTTTTTCTTTCTTTTTAGAAATCAAGTTAACCAATAGTTTATCTATTTTATTGTGTTTTTTCCTCATAAAAACAGCTTCCAGTTTTATTTATTAGTTCAATGGTTTTCTTATTTTCAATTTTTATTAATCTCTCCTTTGATTTTTCAGGATTTTTAATTTGGCATTTAATTGGGGATTTTTAATTTGCTTTTTTCCTAGTTTTTTTAGTTGCAATTCATTGATCTGTTCTTTATCTGTTTTATTGATGTAAGCATTTAGACATGTTAAGTTTTCCCCTAAGTATTGCTTTGGCTGTGTCCTATAAATCTTGCTATGTTTGTTTCATTGTTGTCATTCTCTTTAATGAAATTATTGATTGTTTTTACAATTTATTCTTTGATTCACTCATTCTTTAGGATTAGATTATTTAGTTTCCAATTATTTTTAATCTATGTTTCCCTGGCCCTTTATTGAATATCATTTTTATTGTATTATGGTGTGAAAAGCATGCATTTAGCTGTGAGGTTTTTATGCCCTAATACATGGTTGGTTTTTGTAAAGAGGTCATGTACAACTAAGAAAAAGCCATGCTCCTTTCGATTCTTATTCTGTTTTTTTTTTTCAGAAATCTATCATATCTAACTTTTCTAAAATTCTAATCATCTCCTTAATTTCTTTCTTGTTTATTTTATGTTAAGATTTATCTAATTCTGAGAGGGGATTCCCTTTCTAGTATAGTTTTACTGCCTGTTTCCTCCTGTAACTTATTTAACATTTCCTGTAAGAATTTAGATGCTTTGCCATTTGGTGCATATATATTTAGCATTGCTATTACTTCATTGTCTATGGTACCTTTTCACATCCCTACTTATCTCTTTTAATTAGCTCCCTTTCTGTTTTACCTGAGATTGTTACTCCTGCTCATTTACCTTCCAGAATATCATATTCCATGTCCTCTGGTTCTTTAATATGGAAGCTTCTAAATCTGTCGCTCCATGATATTTGAATTGTTTTTTTTTTCCTATTGTTTGCAATATTTTCTCCTTGTCTGAGGAACTCTGGAATTAGATTATAATATTCCTGGGAGTTTTCATTTCAGGATCCCTTTCTTGTGGTGGATTCTTCCAGTTTCTATTTTACCCTGTTCTGGGGGTCAAGGGAATTTTCCTTGATAATTTCTTGAAAGTGATGTCTAGGCTCTTTTTTTGATCATGGCTTTCAGGTAGTCCAATAATTCTTAAATTATCTTTCCTGGATCTATTTCCTAGGTCAATTGCTTTTTCCAATAAGGTATTTAACATTTTCTTCTACTTTTCCATTCTTTGGATTTTGTTTCATTGTTTCTTAGTGTCTCTTGGAGTCATTAGCCTCCATTTCCCAAATTCTAGTTTTTAAGGAATTATTTTCTTTGGTGGGCTTTTGTACCTCTTTTTCCATTTGGCCAATTCTAATTTTTAAGGTATTCTTCTCTTTAGTGGATTTTTGTGCCTCCATTATTGTTTGGACAATTTTGTTTTTTAAAGCATTATCTTCTTCAGAATTTTTTGTGTCTCTTTTACCAAGCTGTTGACTCGCTTTTCATAATTTTCTTGGTTCACTCTGATTTATTTTCCCAATTTTCCCCTCTACCTCTCTTATTTGATCTTTAAAATACTTTTTGAGCTCTTCTAGGAATTCTTGTTGGGCCTGTGAACAATTCACATTTTTCTTTGAGGCTTTGCATGTAGCTGTTTTGACATCATTGTCTTCTGAGTTTGTGTTTTGATTTCCCCTGTGACCATAACAACTTGTTACAGTCAGGTTCTTTTTGTTATTGTTTGCTCATCTTTCCAGCCTGTTTACTGACTTTTAACTTTCTGTTAAAGGGGTTCTGCTCCTAGTTGTGGAGGGGGCACTGTCCTAAGCTTCAGGCCTTTCTAGCTACTGTTTTCAGAGCTAGCTCTGGTGGTCTGTAGATTGTTTGTACTTTCAAGGTGATATGACCTAAGGAGAGGTGTGGTCATTGCTCTCTTGTCCTGTGCTCTGGTCTTTACCCAGGCAGGTACACTGCTCCCTAGCATTCCTCCTGGCCCTGGGACTGTAACCAGGTCCCTCATTCTCCTGCAGCTGCAATTGCTAGTGCTTGCCTCTATCTTGGAATTGAGACCAGGGTCCCTACTTCCCTGTGAGTAACTGCAAACACTCCTTTCCACCCAGGAACCTGAACCTAGGCCCTGGCTCCTCTGTGGCCTCAAGTGCTATTGTTCCTTTTGCTTCTAGTCTGTGACCCAGAACTGTGCATGGGCAATGCAACAGGGCCCTGAACCTAGCTCCAGCAAAGGGTCCTCTCAATCTCCTTCTAACCAGTCTTTGACAACCTTCCCCACCACACACAAATTATTAGGGGGCTCAGAGTTCCAGAAGCTGCTGCTGCCACCAATGCAATCAGCCCCAAGGCATGGCCTGACCTGCCTGCCCTGCACTCCTGAGCCCACCACCACCCTGGTAAGACAGATCCTTCCTGCTGATCTCCTGAGTTGTCTGAGACTGGAAAATTGCTTCACCCAACTCTTTGCTGGTTCTGCTGCTTCAGAATTCTATCTGAGGCATTGATGTAGACTTGTTTGGAGGGGAATTTAGGAGAGCTTGGCTGAGTGCTTCTCTACTCCGCCATCTTGGTTCCACCTCTACACATGATAGACTCTAACTCAATTTGCTTATAGTCTACTACAATCCTTAAGTCTTTTTCATATTAACTGTTATTTAGGCACATCTCTTCCATATTGCACTTCTGCAGTTGACTTTTTAAAAACTAAAGTGTAGGATCATATATTTATTCCTATTAAATTTCATATTATTAGATTTAATCCAACATGCTAGCCTACTGAGGACTTTTTGGATCCTGACTTTGTCATGCAACATGTTAACCAGCTATTCCTGTACGCTCTCCACAAAAGGATTTTTTTAATGTATTTAAATACAATAAAACTTTATTTTAAAATGTAGAAAACAGGGGCGGCCAGGTAGCACAGCAAGTAAGAGCACCGGCTCCAGTGTTGAGAAGACCTGGAGATCGAATCCCGGGCTCAGACGTTTAGCACCCACCCAGAAACACCTGGCCGTGTAACCTTGAGCAAGTTACTTAACCCCAATTGCTTAAAAAAAAAAAATGTAGAAAACATTCTTAGCTTGCAAGCCTTACAAAAACAGGGTCCTATGGCCATAGTTTACCTACCTCTGGCCTAGATGCACCTTCCAAGTTTTGGATTGTGGGATCCAAATTAATTAATTACGAATCTGTGAATCTATTCACTCATAAATATTCTTGGGCCTTGGGTCACACACACACACTCACTCACTCACATTCTTACAGAGCCATAGTTGGATGTTTCCCCAAAAGGCCTGGACTTAACTAACTTCATTGATTGGCTCCCTCTAATGGGGGGAGGAGTCATGGAAGAACTCTGGCCTTTGATCCAAGATTGCCACTGCTCCATCCCCTATTTATTGCAGCCCTCACTTTCCCATCCTGGCTATGGTTTACTGAACCTGATTCTATTCATAGGAGGAAAGGGGAGAAATTTCTTTTTCCATTGATTCCTTTGGAAGGGGAGGAAGGGAAAATGCATTTATTAAGCACTTACTACATACCAAGCACTGTGCCAAGTGATTTTATAAATATTATCTAATTTGATAATATTTGTAGATGAAATCATGGATCTCATTGGCAGATGAGGGCTTGAACCAGGCTATTTGGTGATTGGTTACAGAACTGTGGCAGAAAAGCAAACCATTAAAAATAATAAAATTTTAAAAAGCAAACCATTAATAACTGCCTTTCAAGTCTGTTCATTCAACCAGTTCAATCATCTCTCCATCCTGTCCATGTGGAAAACATAAGAGACTGTCAAACGCTCTGTTGAAATTTTTATATAAACTCTATCTACAACATTCTCCCAATCTACCAATTAGTAATCTTGTCAAAAAGGGAAATGAGATTGATCTGTCACGGCCTCTTCTTGGAGTCATGTTGGCTCTCAGTGACCACAGCTTCCTTTTCTAGGTATCATTTACTCCATTAATACTTTCTGGAATTTTGTCAGGAACTAAAAAGCAAATTCATTATCTTCGTTTGCAGTCTCTACTCTTTCCTTAAAAAAAAAAATCAGACTGTTTACTCTTCTCCCATCCTGAAGTATCTCTTCAATTCTTCACTATCTTTCAAAAGCTACTTACTGACAGCAGCTCAGTAGTTCTACCTGCCAATTCTTTCAATGTTCTGGAATACACCTTGTTTGGATGAGCTCACCTGCATTCATGAAGGGTCGCCAGGGCCCTCTCCCCATCTCCCTACTTCTCTTGGCTTTTAGCTCCCTAACATTTTTATTCTTTTCAGTCCTTGGCTTGTTGGAGAAAACAAGCAAGATGAGAGTTCAATAGCTGTGCTGCCTTCTCTTTGTCATCCAAACAGGAATACTTTGGCTCTTTCTCTTTTCCTCTGAAAACTGCTTGCAAAGACTCTCCTACACAGTGTTATGAAATATGTCTTCTTAACCCAGAGTCCACAGATCTCCAATGGGATGAGGATAGATTTCAGGGAGTGGGTGGGTGTGGGAACTTGGATGGTGGAAAAAATACATCCTTACTTCCACTAACTTAAACTGAGAATCTCCTTTAATAATTTAAAAAACATTATTCCGAAAAGAAGTCCATAGGATTCACTGATTGACACCAACCAACAAAAAATGTTAAGAATCCTCAATATAGAGGCTGTGACTGTCTCATTAAGAAGAAGAGATGTTGGGGTGGCTAGGTGGCATGGTGAGGGGTGGCCAGGTGGAGCAGTAAATAGAGCACTGGCCCTGGAGTCAGGAGGACCTGAGTTCACATCTGACCTCAGACACTTACCACTTACTAGCCATGTGACCTTGGGCAAGTCACTTAGCTCCAATTGCCCTGCCTTCCCCCTCCAAAAAAAAAGCAAAAAAACACAAGAGCTTGAGGGAAGTTTAAACGATTGTTTTCCTGTCATGGATGAAGATAAACTGGACAGGTCAGAAGGAGTTTTCAGTCTTTCTTTATGAAACTATTGTACCCTTTATATTTGAAAGAGATTCTTTGGAAGAGAGGTTTTATTTTTTATCATGAAAGAACTAAATGGTGTGGGACCATGTTCTCAAAAGTGAAGAGAGGTCATCTCCAGTTACAGTGAAGCTTTGAGGTGACTCTGGTTTTGATCTTTATTACAAATAAAACATTTAAAATAATTATCTATATCTTTGTTTTATTATTGAGTTAATACATTATTGATTAACTACTTTTAATATTTATTTAAGCCTAGATTAAGGGATTGAATATAGAGATATGAGTAACTACTATTGGGAAAGGGAGTTTCCTTAGTTTATTAAATAAATAATTTCTGATTAACTCAGGTGGGGGATCTGAGCTTAGCTGATTGATTTAGAGATATGTTGAGATTTTATTTATTAGTAAGGAAATAGACATTTATCTTGAGTTTGGGATGATAAAATAAATATGGGAATGAGCAGTGCTTCAGTATAGACTAAGAAATGATTGATGAGTGAGTTCAGTGGCTCATGTAACCCTATGACAGATGGGTTGTCCTTCCTATCCTGCTATACCTCAATTCAGATATAAATATATAACAAATAAATATGCATATACACACATATAATATATATGTACATATGCATGCATTTCTTAAATGCAGCTTTATTACATCTATCCCAATTCTAATAGTTCCTAGCAGGCTGACCCTAAGCAAGTCCCTTCTTCCTCCCTGGGTCTTCATCTGGAAAATGAGAATGATTCTTGTACTAATTCTCTCACCTTAAAATGCCACAGAAATGAGAACTCATTATTTTTGTCTTTCGACTCTTTGCTTATACCTGACTCTCTCTCTCTTTATATGTATTTATGTATTCCCTTATTCTTAGGTAGAATTCAGAAGTCTCAAATCAGGGCAGCTAGGTAGCATAGTAGATAGAGTACTGGCTCTGAAATCAGGAGAATCTGAATTCAAATCTGGCCTCAGATACTTACTAGCTGTGTGACCCTGGGCAAGTTGAAGAAGGAAGAAGAAGAAGGAGGAGGAGGAGGAGGAAGAGGAGGAAGAAGAAAGAAGAAGGAGGAGGAGGAAGGAGAAGAAGAAGAAGGAAGAAAAAGAAGAGACATCTTTGAATCCATTCTATACCTGAGAAGAAACCAAGAGCTCAAATCTTGGTTGGAGAGGCAAGATTCACCTTCTGAGAACAGTCATGGAATAAGATAGGCCAGTGTGTTTAGGTTGGTGAAGGATACAGGAGGAAACTAGAGAGGGAGGAGGGCTCAGCATGGCCTGCTATGGTCAGGGGACACTAAGTAGGAGGTCAAACTTGAGCCTGGCCTTGAAGGATTCTGAATATTAGGAGACACATCCAGATCAGCATGATAATAATAACAAAATCAGCAGTTCTTGTTGATAGAACTGAGGGTAAGTTTTGCAAAGTGCTTTTCTCACAAGTCTATGAGATAAACAATATTATTATCTCCCCTTTTAATGGAGTATTACCCCCATTTTTCAAAGGAGGAAGTGAGGCTCAACTATACAACTGTAAGTAGGAAGCTGGGTGGTGCAGTGGATGGAGCTCCTGGAGCCAGGAAGGCCTGAGTTCAAATGTGACCCCAGAACCTTACTAGCTGTGTGACCCTGAGCAAGTCACTTAACCTCTGTCTGCCTCAGTTTTCTCATTTGTAAATTGGGAATAATAGTACACCTACCTCCCAGGGCTGTTGTGAGGATCAAATTAGATATTTGTAAAGTGCTTTTTAAACCTTAAAGTGCTATATAAATGTTATTGTCATTGTTGTTATTGAATCAGAGTGGGAATTTGGAGCTTGATTTCTTAACCCTAACTTCAATGTTTTTTCCATTGCATCCTACTGCCTTTCCACTCCTGGCATCATGGGGCAGTGAAAAGAGCCCTTGCCTGAAAATCATGAGATGTCACTTCTAGTCCCTCTGCTCTGTAACTCACTAGTCAAGTGACCCAAAACAAGCCATCTCCTTTCTCTGGGTCTCAGTTTCCCTGTTTGTAAGATGAGAAGGTTAGGGGAGCGAGGGCAGGGTACTCAATGTCTTAGAGTGTCTGTGATTCCAAGTAGGGGAGGGTAGCATGGCACATGGGGAGGTTTGGGGGCCTTTGTGTGACAAGTGTAGCCCAGGTTGCCTCAATGGGGCCCACAAAGAGTCACTGGTAAGAGAGAGTGACTGGCAGGAGCTGAGCAAGCCCAGGTAATTGGATCCCTTGGAACAAGGCCACCTGCCTGGGGGCATTTCCATTAACAGCCATCATTAGAGGGGAGCCGGATCCAGGTCTGGATGAGTCAGTTAAAGGCCCCTTGAGGCAAAGCAGGGTGATTTTTGGGTACCTCTGAGCCAGCCTGGGCAGGGATGGGCACGGCTTTGTTTGCAGGGCTCCAACCAGAAACAGGACACAGTGAAGTGAACTGACCTGTTTCTTCCCTGTGATTTTTTATGTACACACTTGAACACATTCATACGCTCTCATGGTTAGCTACTAACAACAGGCTGACACGTTCATGGACACAGGTACACACATTTAAAGTACACACTGAGGCACCCTGTGTACACAAAGACCAGCACAGACTCACATGTATGTATCTCCCTACACCTACAGTTACTAAGCAGGGGTTTGTGTTAGGGCGTGGGAGCATGAAAATAGGGAGAAATGCCAAGGATTACATCATTAGGGAAGGGAGTCACGAGGCAGGCCTGCCTTCCATGCCCTCCTGCGCCCTGGCTGTGTGACCTGGGGCAGGTACCTGATCTCTGGATCTGGGTTATATGGGGATGGGGATGGTGGAAAGATAAGGTTACAGAAGACTGAAGGCAAGCTTCAGCAGGCCCCCAGATGTCACCCCCATTGCTCCTGGTCTTACTACTCCTCTGTCTTCCAGGTTCCTGTGCCCCCAGCCTGCCCCAGCTCATCCCAGAGATGTCAACCTCCCTGGTCTTTCTGTCCACACAAATCATTTCAGTCCTGTCCTGATATACAGATTGACCACAGTGAGGGGGTCAGACGAGCCCAGCCTCAGAATCACAGAATATTAGAACTGGAAGGGATCTCAGAAAACAGGAGAGCAGAGCTGGGAAGAGACCCCTGAGACTTGTCTAGGCTCACACATCTGGGAAGTGGTAGAGTCAGCACTTGAACCCAGATCTTCTGACCCCAGTACTCCCAGCTGTCCTTGGTTACCTTTGGGTCATTTTTGATCCTTCCCTACGACTCTGCCCAAGCCCTCTCCATAATGGCAGAAAGAAAACTTTAGTTAGGTCTGTAGCTACTGTGGCTGTAGGGAGCTGATTGTGGAGGCAAAGAATAGATCAGAATCCTCAAGAAGGAGTTTTTAGGACTAGGGAAGATCAGGGATGCTCTGACTTTGGTCCTCAGTTCAATTAAAAATTTTTATTAAATGCCTGTAATATATAGGAAGTCCTTATTTATGTGTGTGTTTGGAGGGGGGAGGTCAGGGCAATTGAGGTTAAGTGACTTGCCGAAGGTCACATGGCTAGTAAGTGTATCAAATGTCTGAGGCCAGATTTGAACTCAGGTCCTCCTGACTCCAGGGCCAGTGCTCTAGTCACTGTGCCACCTAGCCACCCCGTGGAAGTCCTTATTTTTTGTGTATGTGTATGTATATATATACACACACACACACACACACACACACACATATCATACATATGTGTGTATATATATTCATTCACATATATGGGTATATTATTTGTGTACATGTATTTTTATACACAGGAGGTGCTCTGATCCAAGGGAATACAAAGACAGATCCATAAAGACAGAGAATGACACTGCTTTCAACAAGCCTCCAACCAAACAGGAGGAAAGACCTGTATACAAATAAACCATTAAACAAGGGAGGGAGTACAAAGGAGAGAGGCTGGCAAATCTGTAAGAGAAATTTCAAGAGGGGAAATTATAGAGGGCTTCATGGAAGAGGTGGCACTTGAGTTGGGCCTTGAAAGAAGGGAGAGACTCCAACAGATGTTCATGAGAAGGGAGGAGGAGTCCATCTCAGGCACAGGAGATTGTGAGAGCAAAGACCTGGTGAAGGGATATAACCGGGATGAAGATGAGAGACGGACAGTACTAGTTTGGCTGAAAGATAGAAATTCACGATGGGGAATGCTATGGGGTAAGACAGATGAGCTGGAACCACATTATATAAGACCTTGAATGTGAGAAGAAGACATTTATACCATAGTAGACAATGAGTAGCCACTGCAGGCTTTTCAGTAAAAGAGGACTATGTCCATAGTAGTGACTTAGAAAGGTTTCTTAGGCAGATATTAGTATGGAGGATGGAACATGGAAGTGACAGACTGGAGTCAGGAAAACCATTGCAATAGTGCCATTGGGAGGGGATGGAGGGATGAGGATGGCCTAGGGTGGTTGTGAAGAGGGGAAGAATGTAAGCTATAATGGAAAGGAAGGGTTATAGGACTTTACAATTGTTTGGATATTGGCACTGATTAAAAGAGAAGAGTTAACAACTTCAATTACCTGTGACTTTTCACCTCTTGGCAAATGACTGCAACAGTTTTATCTCCAGCCCTGATCTCTCTCCAAAATTCTGGTTTCCTTTAACACTGGCCCACTAGATCCCCCCCCATCTGGATTTCTTGCCTTTAAACTTAATATGTTCCAAAATGAATTTATCATTTTCCTCCCCTAAACCTGATTCCCCTATAACTTCCACATTTCTGTTGTTGGTAACACCATCCTCTGAGTAGCTGTGGTTTGAAACACTCACTTATAAGGAAACTGGGGCTCAGAGGGGATCAATGACCAGCTACTAAATGTAGCAATGGAATTCTATCACTGGTCTCTCCTGACTCCAAATCTAGTGGGGATGGAGGAGGAAAAAAGAGAAAATAGGAAGAATGGAGGGGAGAGAGAAGAAAAGGAGGGGGGGAGAAAGAGAGAAGGGAAAGAAATAAAATGAGAGAGGGAGGGAAGAATTAGAGAGAAGAGGGAAAGGAAGAGAAAGAGGGAGGGAAGAATTAGAAGAGGGGTGTGTGTGTGTGTGTGTGTGTGTGTGTGTGTGTGTGTGTGTGTGTGTGTGTGTGTAAAAGAGTTAGTTACATAATCCTCCAGCTGGGCTCAAAGGAAAAAAAATGATTTGGAGAGGGTAGAAGCAGCGCTCAGATAGAGATGGTTATATAACAGTTGTATCAGCTTCAAGGAGGTAACTTCCAGTCGACAGATGAAGAAACCCTGAGGCTGTGGGTACATAGGAGAGAGACTGACTGATAAAGGAGAAAAGAAACCCAAAAGACAACCAGAGAATTCACACAGAGACAGATAAAAATGAATTCTCCTTTAAGCATCCCAGGAAAAGGTATGCCACACCTCATATACAAAAACAAGAGGAAAGCTGAGCACTTCTTTTCCATTCTAAAAAGGCAAGGGATGAGGGAACCAAAGCAATTTGGGCTGAGGCCCACTTCCAAAAAGACCCTTCTGACACTTCACACTTTTCCATTTAAAAAAGCACTTTACTCACAAAACTCCTTTGAGATTATAAAGTGCCAAGATTTTCATCCAGAATTTACACTGGAGGAAGCTGGGGGCCAGGGGTTGCCCAAGGTCATATAACTAGTGAGAGGTCTAGGACTTGGACCCAGATCCCCAAGGTTCTTTCTATTGCCCCACAATGCCTCTCTCTCAGGAGGTGATCCAAGTGCAAGGACAGGCAACCCTAAGAGGCCGTACAATGTCTGACCTCGTACATCATCAAAGAGAGAACAGGTAGCCGTTGATATTGGTAGGGGAGAGGGCTTAGAGGGGAGACACTTATCTGCCTGCTCCCAGGTGATTCTAGGTCTATATAGTTCTATTGTCATCTACTCTCCCTTACCAACACCCTCCTTACATATACCTTCCCCCATACTCCCAAGACTACCTTCATCCTAGGGATTATTTTCTCCCTCTGCCTCCCTAGAACCTCCTCTGCCTTTTAGATGTAACAAGGTGGTGCAGTGGATAGAGTGCTGGACCTGGAGTCAGGAAGACGGGAGTTCAAATCCAGCCTCAGACACTTACTAGCTGTGTGACCCTGGACTTAACCTCTACATACATTTACTTTCCTTATCTGTAAAAAAGGGGATAATAGTATTTACCTCCAGGTCTGCTATGGGGATAAAATGACATAATATTTATCAAGTGCCAGCTATCATTAGTCCTTTTTCACCCAACTCCACACCATTCTCTTCCTCCATCTTCAGGCCTGGGGCCTTGAGGTCTGACCTACCACTACAGCTCTTGGTTATACACGGTTCAGCCTTAGTCTCTAACTATTCCAAGAGTATGCACATTTCCCCCACCCCCAGCCCCATAACAGATCGTGAACTCCCCGAAGGCAGGACTCAGATCTACTTTCTTTCAAACCCAGGGAATAAATTCCCTGAAGGTGGAGGCCACTTTCTTCTCTCTCCCAGTTTCCCCCACAAGGCAGTCCAATGTTGAAAGAATAAGCTCTGGAGGGGCTGAATTATTTGAATTCACACCACATATTTCCATTGGGCTGAAATAAATGACTGTGTTTTACATAATCATAACTTCAAATAGTGTGAATTTGAATACAGACAACCACTCCAGGGGATTCATTATTCCCACTAATGGGGACCTAGCTACAAGTGCTTAGTGTTACTGAAGGCATCTGTAACTCTCAGGTACACTCCTACACCTCCCCAGGGACCAAGGTTCCTTCACTTACACCCTATCTTGAAGATACCAAGTATTTAAGACACAGATTTTATGCCTCTTCAGTTCCTAACACCAATTCTCACTGGGCCACCCCAGCCCCTGGACGTGAAGGTAACCAGAGATTTCCCTCCTATTCCAGTACATGGCCAGCAGAGCTGACTATCCCCTCCCTCCTCCAAATCTCACTCTATATCTCCCCCATCCGTGGCCTAACTAAGCCATCTCCTAACATCTGGCATCATCTACTCAACCGTATGCAAAGATATGATTTTAATCCTGCTCAGTTAATTAGTGAAAATAATGAATTGACTTCCAACTAATCAGCCAACCCATAGGGTGGGGTGGGGTGGGGGGTAGAGAGAAACTATGAGGATGTGGTATGACTGGCCTAGGGCGCAGGTCTAAATGATGATGCTCTCAAATGCTTTTGTGTGGTAGTGAAAAGAGCTCTGGGCTGGAAGCTAAGAGATCCATGGCCAGATTCTGCCTCAATGTCCCTGTCTATGCCATGTAGGTAACTGTGGCCATAGTTCACATTCTCCAGGTGGTACCAACATACAAGTCAACCTAGTCTCTCTCAGTCCTCTCCCATTAACAACCACCATTACCAAGCAAGGACTGGTACCCCGCTGACTCTGGCGTCCCTTAGTTTCCAAGCCCAGTCTCAGTGTTGGTCATGGCCCCAGAGAGTGTTAAGGGGAATCAGTAACCCTGTCCCAGATCACCAAGGTGTTTCCTTTCTCTAATACCCTCAACAAAGTTACCATTCAGTTTATTGTTCCCTCAGGGAATAGTCCTTCTGATAACCATTTAATGTGAGCACTGATATGTTACCCGTAACTAAGCAGGTAAGACAGGTGCATTTTAACAGGAAGATATCCGGAGAAGACAATGGCTCTCTCTAATGGTAAAATTTCCTGGTCAGGCAGCTGAGGGAGTCAGAGATGCTTGGGGTCCCAGCTTCTACGTGTACAAGCAAGGCTGGGTATGATCTGCTCACCTCCCTAGAAACATGGGGCAGCCTTTGACTCTGTCTTCTCCTCAGACTGGGAGATCCCTGAGGGTAAGGGCTGAACTACCTTCTCTCTGACTCCTTTCAGGGCTCTCACCGGTGCCTACTCTAACCCCTCCCCTACTCAAGAAGGACTGGTTGGGGAAGGAGACAACCTCTCACCTTCAGTCCCATTTTCCATTTGCTCATATTCCAAGCACTTTTCCCGTTCCAACTCCATGTTCTGTACAATGAGACATTCTTCTTGCAGGAGGGTGGCTACCTGTGAGACAGAAAATAATCCATGTTAGTGGCCCAGGAAATCTCAGTCCCTGGCCTCTGTGAAAAAAGGGCCATTGCTCAACAAAGCCCCAGGCCCCCAGTGTCATGTACAAGACCTGTTCCCTCTCCTCCCTCAACCCAAGGCCAAGGGCTGATACTAGGTGACCTTTGGCAAATAACTTGGCCTCTGAGGGCCTCAGTTTCCCCATCTGTAAAATGAGGGTGTCAGACTGGATGATCCTACTCTGACATTCTATGATTTTATGTTATAGAATAATAGAAAAATACAGGCTGGCAGAAAAAAATAAAATTCCTGAAATATAATAGATGTTTAGTTAATGCTTTTTGACTAATTGACTGCAATGCAGGAATGGGTTTTGATCTATATATTGTCTTGTGTTATCTGGAACTTGTAAGGAGATGCTTACATCTGACAGTAGCCCGTGGCACATCTCGCCCTGACATCATTCTTTATTTCTGTTCAGTTGTTTCAGTCGTGTTTGACTCTTCGTGTCCCAATTTGGGGTTTTCTTGGCAAAAGTACTGGAGTGATTTGTCATTTCTTTCTCCATCTCATTTTACAGAGGAGGAAAGTGAGGCAAACAGGATTAAGTGACTTGCCCAGGGTCATACAACTAGTATCAGAGGCCAGATCTGAACTCAGGAAAATGAGTCTTCCTGACTCTGAGTCCAGCAGTCGAGTCACTGCGCCACCTCTGACTCATCTATAAAATGGAGCTAAGAACAATTCTTGCCCCTCCCTGCCTTCTTCCATGGCCTGCGTTGTCCTCTCTCTTTAAAAGCACACAAGGACTTTTCACTGAGGTCAGTAGGATTTTAAAATCCGTTGGTCTGTCGCCTTCAGTTTCCTTAGTGTTTGGCACAGCTGGCATTGCCTTGGCAAATTTATAAGAATAGCTTGCTGTTTCCAGGGCCTCTGTGTTCTATGATGGGTTGGGTGGTAATCCCTGCTAACGGTACAAGGAATCCTTGTAGCATCAGGTTGCATTTTCTCCACAGCTGGCACAGTTTGAGCTCAGATCTAGGTCATTCACTAACTCACCTAACCTAGGAAATAGGTCCTTTCTCCCAACACTGTCTAGGAAATCCTTTCTTCCATTTTCTGTTTTCATTTGACAAGCATTTATAAGTTCCTATCATGTTCCAAGTAGTGGGCTAAGCACAAAAGATGCAAAAATAGTGCCTGCCAACCTACCCAGGGGTAAATACTTGTATCTGGATAAATAATTGTGAAATAGATACAAAGTAATTTCAAGGAGCAAGGAAAGCACTAGTTATTAGGGAAGGTACCTGGATCATATGTGAGGTTGCACTGAGTTAAGCCTTGGGAGTAGAGGATTCCCCTAGGTAGAGGTGAGAAGGAAGAGTATTTCAGGCACGGTGAGGGATGGCCTGTGAAAGAAACAGGAACAGCAAACAGGCCAATTGGACTGGAATGGAAAGTTCATGAAGGAAGGGTGATGGGTAATCATTCTGGAAGGAGATGGTGGAGGCAGGATTTGAAGGGTTTTAAGTTTCAAACTTTATTCTAGAGGTAATAAGGGGCCCTTGAAGCTTCCTGACCAGGGCGGGTGACCTGATCAGATCCATGCTTTAGGAATATCAGTTGGGCAGCGATAGAGAGGAGAAAGACTGCATTCAGAGACATCAATTATAAGGCTGTGTTAACAGCCTAGGCAAAAGGTGCAAAGTGCCTAAACCAGGGTGGTGATGGTGTGAGTGAGAGAAGGGGAAGGATTTGAGGCATGTAGCAGAGGTCGAATCAGTGAGATTTGGCAATTGACTGGTCATGGAAAATAAGGAAGATGTAAACCTGAGTGCCTGGAAAGACTGTGGCGCCCTTGGCAGAAACAGGAGGAGAAAGAAAGAGTCTAGGGAGATAGATAATGGATTAGGTTTTGGACCCATTAAGTTCAAGATGCTCCTGGGATTTTGTAGAGGAGGAGGAAATGCCCAACAGCCAACTGGCGATATAGGACTGATACTCAGGAGAGAGATGAGGACTGGATATATAGCTCTGGAAATTATCTGCTTGGAGCATACCCAAATAAGGGGCAGGGCATGGATGGGATGATGGAACAAAGAAGACCAAGAAGGAACATTATGTAGATAGGAAGAGAACCAGGCAGGTACAGTGTCATTAAAACTCAGGGAGAAAAAAGTGTCCAGGAGACTTATATCACATGTTACAAAGAGGATGAGGATTGAGGAAAAGCCATTGGATTTATCATTGAACAGATCTTTAGGAAGCTAGAAGAGACCAGTTTTAGTTGAGTAGAGGGACTGGAATTCAGAGTTTGAGGGGCTGAGAAGTGTGTGGATATTTGTGTGGAAGTGAAAGCAATGATTATAAACAGTTTTGGTTTTTTTTCCTAGAGGTTTGACTATGGGAGGAAAGAGAAGCACTGGATGACAGCCTGAGGTCATGGCTAGGTCTGGGCATGTTCATGAGGAAGAAGGACCCAGTGGATGGATGGACAAATTGAAGATTAGTGATGGGATTAAGGTCACACATGGATAGAAGGGGTTGGCCTTAGCAAGAAGTAAGATCACCTCTTCCTCTGAAATTAGAGTAAAGGAGGAGAGAGGAAAAGATGACAGGGAATTTGAGGCATAGAACTGGGAGGAGGGGGAGTCAGCTCATAACAGATGGTCTTGATTTTCTTAGTAAAGTACAAGGCATGGCATGAACTTCTGAATACTTCAAAAACTGCTAAATCTTAAAGTTCCAGCAAATGGGCAACTATGTGGAAGAGATTGGTGAGAAGAGAGGCTAGATGCAAAGATTCCTCAATCAATAGCTGCTGAGAATTGGGTTAATATGAAAAGAGATCCAAGGGGGCTGCATGGCAGGACACGGGGCATGTCTTCTGACTCTTAAGATTTCTCCTTTCTCAGTATTCTATCTGTCTCCTGGATATGACCTGTCTTCTTCATTACAGTGGGACTCCCTAAGGACAGGGCTCTCTGCCTCTTCCCATCGGAGTCCCCTATCCCCACCCCTGCATAGACCACCTTTGAATAGGTTGAAAAACTCCTTCCCTAGCCCTTGAGACATACAGCACACCAGCATATTCTCACATGGATGCTCATTACATTATATCACATCACATATACTATACCACGCCATGCCATGCTATAGCATATCATGCCATGCCATACCATAGCATGCCATGCCTTATCATGCCATGCTGTATCATTCTATACCATACCCTATGATAGATGAGTCAGTAAAGAAAAGGGATATTATAGTATTTGGGGTTTTGAGGCAATGGAAATTATGTTCACTTTCCCTTGGCTGTGAGGATGTGGGTAGCCACCCAGTGATGAAGAAGCCAGAGTGGAGTAGAAAGTAGAGAGTGGAGTAGAGAGAAAACTGGGTGTAGAACCAGGTGACTACTGGTATAGAGTCTGGTTCATGGGAACTTCATGACCATGGGCATTCTCTGAGCCTCGGTTTCCTCCTTTGTGAAATGGGGATCAAGTAGGTACCTTCCAGTTCTAACTACTCTGATCTATGACCTAAGGTTTTATTCACTAAGCTGGGTGGGTCAAAGCTGGAGACTGGCTGTCATTAAGGTGGAACAGCTGGCACTTTGCCCCAAGGCACAGAAGTTTAGTACTATCCCGGGGTGCATTCCTCCTACCACAACCCTTGGGGCCTTCCTTGTCCTCCCTTGATGACTACAGCCTCATCCCCAGGATAACCTCCCCTCCCCTGGCTCCATTCCCACTTCCCCAGAAGCAGCCAGTTCTTTAGCAGGGTAGAAATTCTGAAGTGTCCCAGAGCAGATATTCTCCTTCTCAGCCACTCAGCCCAGCTTAGCTTCTCCCACCCCCTTCCTTGACCTTTCCCCACTTGATTCAGGTGCAAATATCCCTATACTTTGCCACCAAATATTCATGGACATAGTTTTGTGCCTGTTGATGCTGGAGAAATATTTATCTCAGTAGAAAGACCAAGCCAGAAGACTTGGGTTCCAGTTTCACCTCTGATCCTTACTATCTGGGTGACCTTGGACAAGTCATTCTAGGTCTGTAAAATGGGGGGAGGGGCCATACATCTATGTTCCTAGGTTTCACCTTTCTCTCTGTTCCCTTTCCTGGCTATATCCTGTCTTCTTCATTATAATGGAACAATGTCCATATCTCTTTCCATCAATGGATATTTTCCCCATAATCTCCATACATCTGAATAGGTTAAGCTTCAATCCTCTGCCCTCTAGACATTCAGCACATATAGCCCCTGGTGCTCCTCATATCCTCATATTTAGAGCTATAACCAATAGGAAGCATTTTCACAAACCGTAAAGTACTATATAAATGCTAGCTATCATCATCATCATCACCACTGATATTATTATTATTTATTACTAGAAGGGACATTAGAAATCATCTGGTCCAACCTCCTCATTTTACAGGAGAAGAAACTGAGGCTCAGAATGAGAATTCAGCTCTCCTGACTTAATCTCTGCCTAATTTCTTTGGGCCTCTCCACATGATTAGTTTTAATAGTCTGGGGCTGAGGCGTTCCCACCACTGGCCTTCCTCACCAACCCATCAAATCATGGCAACAGCTTCCTCACGGCTGTCCCTGAATCCTCTCCCATCAGAACAGTGGAAAGAACAGTGGCTTAAGACCCAAATATCTAGCCAAGGGTGGGGAATCTGCAGTTTCAAGGTAACATTTGGCCCTCTAGGTCCTCAAGTGCAGCCCTTTGAGACTGGTCCTAGAGACCACATGTGGCCTTCAGGCCACAAGTTCCCCACCCTTGATCTACATTGAAGCCCAGGCTGTGACATTTACCAGCTGCCTGCCCATGGGTAAATTACTTCTCCATTTTAAGGCTTCAGTTTCCTCCTTTATAAGATGGGGAAGATTGATATGGTGGCAAAAGAACATGACTTTGGGCATGTCACTTAAACTCTCCAGGCCTCAGTTTCCTCAGATATAACATGAGGCAGTCAGACTAAATGACCTCTAGTGCCCAGTTCTAACATTCTATGAATCTGTGCTTCCCAAACTACTTTCCAAGGATTTCTCCTTTCTCTCCATTCTTTCTTCTAGAAGCATCCTGTCTTCACTGTAATGGGACAAAGCTCATGTCCCAGTCCATGGAAGGGTCTTCTCCCCATCATCCCCACACAGCCCTATTCTGAATAAGGTCTTATTCACTCCCCCCCCACTCCAGACTTGAACTTGAGACCTAGGCAGAGACACATTGGGGCCCTCCCTGGAGGGAAGTTGGCACTGGAGACAGATTTTAGGAGTAAGAGATATAGAGACAGGGAGATAGAGACATTGAAAGCCAATCTAGGAATGATAAAACTCTGAAGAACAGACAAAGCGAGGTCCATTAGGACACAGAAAGCTGCCTGAGGGCCCCTCTGTTGGATGGTCCAACCTCTAGGAGCCTCAACATTCTCATCTGTCAAACAGTGAATATAATTCCTTGGCCTCCTCCTCCTAGATTTCACCTCTAACCCTGGAAATTTAACATCTACCCTCAACCCAAGACACTTACTGTGAAGATTCAATAAGATCAGAGATTCAGAAGGGAACATCTGAGTAATTTGATCCAACTTCCTGCCCAGTGCAGAAATGATAACTGGTTTACATACATTATTTCATTTTATTTTTTAGGAGGCAATCAGGGTTAAGTGACTTGCCCAGAGTCATACAGATAGTGTGTTTGCGGCTGAATTTGAACTCAGGTCTTCCTGACTCCCTGTCCATAGCTCTATGCACTATGGTGCCACCTAGATGTCCCAATTTTGTTTGATCTTTACCTTTTTATTATTCCCATTTTAGAGGTAATGAAACTCAGGCTCAGAGTTAAATGACTTGCTTAAGGACAATAATACCAATACAAAGATTACTATTCCCATTCCACAAATATGGAAACAGGATCCAAAAAGGGAAGTAATTTGCTTAAGGTCACCTTCTAGTCCAGAGCCTAAAGTGTAACCAAGTCTTCCAGGTCTATGTCCAGACTTCTAAACCCATCTCTACACTGACTACACAGCTTCCCCAGGAGAAAGTCATCCAACCTTTCCTTGAATACTTCCAGTATTAGAGAGCTCATTTTATAAATCAGCTCATTCCCATTTTATACAACCCTCATTGTTAGAAAATAATTCTTTATGCTAAGGCCACTAACTCACATCCATTACTTGCCTCCCACTAACTCACATCCATTACTTTAAGCCCTTCTCTCTGAGGCCAAGTGGAATAAATCTGATCTCTCTTCTAATTCCAAGAGTCTATTATTTTAATGTGATGTACCTGTTACCTGACCTAACCTGAATGGAGGCTACATAGATAGAATTAGCCATACTTCCCTATTCATCAGAAAGGTGGGAGGCTAGGAGTGTGGAATGTTGCATGCACTGTCCTGTGAAGTCTGTTTTGTTTAGCTGCTTTTTTTTTGTTAAAAGAGAGGGTTCCGTTAGGGGTGGGGCAATATCAGGAAACCACCACGGTCACATCAGTGACATTTTTTAAATAAATAAAATGTCCAGAGCAAGAAGGTGATTTCCGGCAGTCCTTTCCCCTTGCTCCAATTGCAGGGTACTCAGATTCTAGGCATCACATTTTAGGAAGGACATTGCTCAATGGTGTCTGTCCAGTGATGGGGTGGGCACTTGAAACTATGTTATATGAGAAAGAGTTGAAGGAACCAGGATTATTTAATCTAAAGAGAAGCTGTGGGGCTGGGGACAGGGCAAGGGGTAGGGGGAGTCTGAAAAGCTGTGGAAATAGAAATAGATTATTTATTTATTAATATTTTAATAGGTTGCTCCAAAAATAGAACTAGGAACAATTGTTAAGGAAAGTCTAGGTATAGTAGGAAAGTCACAAGTACTGGGTACTATGTGACTTTGGACAAGCCTTCTCCCCTCTTTGGGACTCAGTTTCCTCAGCTGTAAAATGTAAGTTTAAAACTATGTGGTCTCTAACCTGATGACTCTGACATTCTGTGATCTATGTTGTAAGATCCTTCCTGGCCCTGGCAGTCACCACCCCTCCTGTATCTAGTGGGTGGGTTTGGGTCAGGTAGGGCCAGAGTGGGGGGAGCTGTCCACTGCTTTGCCCAAAGTTAAGTGGCAGGCCTACCTCAGATCCGCCTTGAGAACTCTCTCACCATAGGTTGGAAACTGCTTTAAGGTTAAGTCTGTCTCAAAGAGGAGGGACAGGTGATGAATGAATAATCGCTCAGGGCTCCTCCTGGGATCAGAGAAGCCCAACAACTCTTCTGCTTCAGTAAGAAAAAACATCAGAAAGGGGCATTCGGGGCTGACCTTCCTTTACAATTCTCAATAGTCTCTGGGGAGTTCCCATTATTGGCCTCTAGGTTGCGAATATATTCCCCAATGCAGCAACCTTGTATTCCCATCCTACAGAGGCCCTCTTTCCAGGTCACTGACAAGTCGGGGTGTGGCATTTCTTAGCCCCATAAAGCCATCAGTATAACCCAAAGTCTTGGGCCCAACTCCCATACCTGTGCCCTTCAGACTTCAATCACTGGCTCTCTGTTCTCCCCTTTCCTCTCCTTCCTCCACCCCTCCACCACCTCAAGGAACTTGTTGCTCCCAGAGAAACAGACCAAGCCACCATCTCTAGGCCTCATGGAACCCCTGGTCTGAGGGGGAAGACATGGACCTGCCCTCAGATAGCTAGGGAAGTCTGCCAGAAATCCTCACCCTGCCATGCCAAAATTCCATCTTGGCCCACCTAAACTCAGTTGCCTGAGGAAGTCCAACATTCTGCCTCCTCAGTCATCATCAACTCAGCATAACTGAATGTGTTTAACACATACTTTTCGGAGACCTGGTATAGGGAGTAGAGAGAAGAGAATACTCTTGTCATTGGCTCCCTCAGAGGAAAACGGGGCCACTGTGAAGATGGATGACACGGCAAAGAAAGACTGGGATTAGCCAATGACACAAATTTGGTGAGGCCGGGACCCCATTGCTTAATCAGCTAAGGAAATAGTGCTTATTTCAGAGTAGGGAAGTAATCTGTCCCCAGCCCCACCACAAGTGCATGGAGCGACCCACTGCCCTCTTCTGACTGACTGCCTGAGGCCCCACTTCCCAGGCCCCCTCCACCACTGGCCTGGCTAACAAGTCAATGGGCTGTTAATCAGAGAAGGAGCAGAAGCAGCTTTTTCTGTATCTTTTATCAGAAGGAATTTAGGCCTGGACTTTGGACTTCCTCTTAAGTATTTCCTTATTCTAAACATCCTCATTATCCCCACGCCTCTGGGCTTACACAGTGTGAGAAAAATGACTACAATCTGTTCCCTCAGGCAATTATAGAAGTGACTGGAACATCATTCAACTTGATCGAGTGTTTTCTCCCAGGATACCAACAGCCCTGGGAAGGAAGATTCTTCTCCATATTTGATAGGTGGAGACATCGAGGCTGAGAAAGGGCAAGAGGCTTGCCTAGTATGTGTGACACAAAAAGGCCCCGGAGGAGCCAGGATTGGGACCTAGGTCTCTTGATTTTTAGATTCCGCACCGTTTGCTATATCAGCCAGACTCTTAGGAATACCGTCAACAACAATCACAACATTACAACTGCACAATCACATTTCTATAGGACTTCAAGGTTTACAAAGCACTTTCCAAATAATTCAGGAACTGAGAGCTAGAAGGGACCTCCAAGATTATCTATCTTCCTCATTTTACAGAGGGAAACTGAGTCCCAGAAAAGGGAAATGATTTGCCTAAGGTCAGACACATGTAAAAGCATCGGAACCATGATTTTAGAGATGAGCTGTTAAACACTGTCTGAGTCACAGGCAGCCCACACACAGCCCACGCCTGGGAGGGTGCCGCCAAACCAGATTCAAATGTAATTGGGAAATATTTCACTAAATAAAAATACAATAAAACACAGACGATATCCCGTTGTAAAACTGTCAATCCTGATTGTACATGACTCCCTTTTCTATTTTTCTATTAGAGTCTGACACTACTGATTTTAGAGAAATGATTTCTCACTCCGAGTCTGCCTTTCCCCGTGACCTCTACTTTAACGAATGTTTGGAAAATAGGTAATAAGGGTCACTTCTCTCTACACTCTCCTTCCTTCCCCCAACCCTTAGCAGGAGCATTACTTGGTACTTTTGTTATTTGGTTGTCTCAATTCTCTCTGACTCTTTGAGACCCCATTTGGAGTTTTCTTGGCAAAGATAGATTTCTTTCCCCGGCTCATTTTACAGATGAGGAAACTGAGGCAGACAGGGTTAAGTGACTTGCCCAGGGTCACACAGCTAGTAAGTGTCTGAGGTTGGATTTGAACTCACGAAGATGAGTTTTCCTGATTCCAAGCCCTGTGCTTTATCTGATTCAGAGCTATAGGAATATTGGGGAGGAGAGAAGACAAAGCTGACTATGATAAATGCAAGAAACATAGGTTCTGGGCACTGGGATATTGGAGAAGGAAATGACAAAGCTCCTTTTTCTGGGTAGTCCCAGCAGGAAGGGGGTCTCTTTTTAAATTCAATACCACAAGCATTTATTAAGAGTCTTCTGCGTGCAGGGGCTCTACTAGGGTGGGGGAGAGTACAAAGTTTAGATTAGACGTGGTGGGTGGGGGTGGGTGGGACTACTTTTGAGGAATATCCTAGTAGAGAGATGAGATGCCAACAGAAAAAAAACATTATGTACAATATTTTATGATAGATGCATCAGAGAGGAGCAAAGTGCCATTCAAGATCCCAAGGGAAAGGCTAAGGAGACAGGGAGAGAGCAGGAAAAAGCTTCCCAGAGAAGGTAACCTTTAAATTGAGCTTTAAATAGCCAGTGGGAAGAGGAAGAATTCCAGCTGTACAAATTTGCAAGAGCAAAGTCATGGAACAGGGAAGTTGTGTGTGTTCTGGGATGGAGCCGTCCAGTTTGAGTGAAGCAAAGAATGAATCGAGGGAAGTAATGGGAGGTAATGATGGAAAGATTGAGTGAGACAGGATCTCACATGGTCTTGAGTGACAGGTAGAGGAGTTCAGCCTTCACTCAGGAATCAATAGGGAGTAACTTAAGATTAAAGAGAGAAGCTCCAGTACTAGGGTAAGGAGAGGGAGTGGACTCCCAGGTAAGGAGTTCTTATAAAGTCCCTAAAGCAGGTCAGCCCATTCTCAGCCATTTGTAATTTTGGACAGCTACCTGGATCACTAAGCAGTTAAATGACTTGTCCAGGGTCACATAGCTAATGTATGTCATATGCAGGACTTGAACCCAGCTCTTTCAGGCTTTGAGGCTGGCTATCTACTGATAAGCTCTTCGGCCACAACCGGGTCTATTCAAAAGGAAGATTAAATTTAGGAGGACAGTGGCAACAGAAGAAAGAAAGAAACAACCAGATATTTCAATTCAAAAATCTAGGCTCTGCAGGGCAGCTAGGTGGTGCCCTGGAGGCAGGAGGACCTGAGTTCAAATCCAGGCTCCTACACTTGACACTTACTAGCTGTGTGACCTTGGGTAAATCACTTAACCCCAAATGCCTCGCCCCCCCCCCAAAAAAAAAGTCTAGGTTCTGCCTAGACTAAAGTGGCCATGAAAAGAATAGAGTCATAAGATTTAAAGCTAGAAGAAACTTTAGAAACTAGTGATTCTTAAGCACCACATGAAGTAATATTTGCAAATTTTGGCAATATTTGTCAAGATAATATTTGCATAAATGCCTGGCACACAGTAGGCTCTTAATAAATGCCTGTTCCCTTCTCCTTCCCTTCTCTTTTGACTGTCAGGTAAAACCTATGGACCCCTTCTCTGGATTTTTCACCCTTCTGCTGGGGAGTGTCTGCTGGGCTCACTAAGAAGCCTCCAGCTCTGACCTTCAGGGGTTAGAGAGTTGACCACAGCACCAAAAAGGGAAGTAATTTCTGCCTTGAGGGAGAGTCATTGATCAATCAAGTCTCTTCCCACCCCCAACCCCTCCTGCCTCCCCTCTTCCTTCCTTATTTTCAGGGGAAACCCAGGCCAGGGAAGGGATTCCCCCAGAGATGATAGAGGAAGAGAAAAGAAGAGCTGGGTCCTCACCTTCTAGGAATAGTAATAATTGCTGACAATCTTGTAGGGCCTTTAAAGTTTATAAATCTCTTTCCTTACAACAATCCTGTGGGGGAGACAGTGCAAGTGCTTTTAAACCCCATGTTACAGATGAGGAAAACTGAGGCTGAACAACTTGTCCATAACAACAAATAAGTAGCAGAGCTGGGATTTGAACCTGGGCCTTCTGATTTTTTCTGCTGTACCACAACCTGGACCAAACAGCTCTGGGGCTACCTTGACTTGCTAACAACCTCTCAATAGTCAAAGAGTTGAAACTGTAGCAGGCTGAGTTTATGGGAAACAAAAGGATGTTCTAAGGGCTGGGCAGCACTGGAATGCAGGGGCTTCTTGGGGAATTCTTCAAGAGGATCACCTGCTAATGCTAGAGCTGGTTTTACAGGGGGTCCAGGAATGGGTCCAATGACTTCTGAGGTTCTCCAACCTAAGAAAAGGGTCAATTCAAGCCACTGGACAATGGTGTTGGAAGGAGCAATGGAATAGAGTTTTTAAAATAACAAACCAATACGGGGTGTAAGGAGGAGGGACTGAGATTCTAGACAAGGGTCACTATGTGACCTTGGAGGCAGTGTGGTGCAGTAGAGAGAGCACAGGGTTTGGCAACAGAAAGCCCAGCTGTACGCCCTGTCCTTACAACCTGATTTATGACCTCAAACAAGTTAGTTCCTCTCTCTAGCCCTCAGTTTCCTTGACTGTAAAATGGGTATAATACATTAACTATCTTACAGAGTTGTTGTGAAGAGCTCTGTAAATCATATAGAAGGAGTCGTTATGATGAAGATTACTGACAAGAGAGGTAATCAGGCCCAACTACTTTCTTTGCTTCTCAGAGCAGAGATGGAATTACAGAATCTTTAGAAAGGGGGTGGGGAATGGAGGAGAGGGGAGAGAAGAGAGAGGAGGGAGAGGAGGGAGAGAGAGAAAAGGAGGGAAGAGAGGGAGGAGAGGGGAAGAGAGGGTACAGGAGAGAGAGAAGAAAGATAAGGGAAAGGAGGGAGGGAGAGAAAAGGAGGGAAGGGAGGGAGGAGAGGGAGAGAAAGGAGGAGAAGGAAGTAAAGGGGGAGATGGGGGAAGGTGGGGAGGGAAAGGAAGAGGGAAAGGGGGAGGGGAGAGAGGGGAAGGGAAGAAGGGAGGAGGGGAGAAAAAGGGAAGAGAGAGGGAAAGAAATGGGGAGAGAGGAGGAAAGGGGGAGAAGGGAAAAGGGAGGGGGGAAATGGACAGGGAGAGGGACAGGAGAAAGAAGAGAGGAGGGCAAGGCAGCATGGGTTAGGAGAAGGAAGACTGAATTCTGATTCAGAATACCTGTGTTCAGATCCCAGCTCCACAATCTATAAAGATTATTATAAATTATAAATATTATAGATTATAAACACAATCTATATTTCCCCTCTCTTGACCTCACTTTTCCTTATCTGTCAAATTAAAGAAGTGAACTAGGTCTCTGAGATCTCTTCCAACCCTAAAGCTATGCCCTGGGTCCATCCCCCTGAGCGTCCTCAGACACTGTCTGACTGAGCCCTACCTTGGCCCACATTCCCTCCACACAGTCTCACAGACAGAGCCCTGGCCTGGTCTACATAAGCTCGAACCTGGGCCTCGGTTTCCCCACCTGTCTGACATGGGACATGTTCCTAGCCCTGCCCAGGGTTAAGAAGAGTTGAGTGTGGATGACTAGATTATTTTTCCTTCCCTCCCTAAAGCAACCAACCCCACCCTGAGAGCCTGGCAGCTGTGATGCCCTGGGCTCTGCCTTGAGCTGTTTCTATTTGCTTTCTCTCCCATCCCAAAGGAACTAAAGCCAAGTCACAGGGAACTATATGTTCTCCCTGCTACTCTTCCCCACCAACTCCCTGGTATACTTGCAGCCAGGGTTCCAGTCCCAGCTCTGACCCTTTTTTGCTGTATGACTTTTGACAAGTCACTTTACCCCTGAGCCTCAGTTTCCTCATTTGTAAAATGACAAGGTTCCACTAGACTGGCAGTTCTTAATTTGGGGGTCCACAGACTCTACCAAGAGGTCAGTGGATAGAATTCAGAGGTCCCATGAACTTATTTTCACTTTCCTTTGTAATCCTATATATTTTATATTAAGCACTTAAAAATATTATTCTGAGAAGGATCCATTGGCTTCGTCAGACTGACAAAAGGGTCTAGCACATAAAAGTAGGCTAGGAGTCCCTGCACTGGACAGTATCTAAGGCTCCTTTCAACTCTGAATTGATAAGAGTCCTAGTGTATAACAACTTATAAAATGCAGAGAGACTCAAATTTTCCGATGATATGATAAGGCTGCAGTTAGGTCCTACATAGGTTAGAGGATTGGACTTGGAATTAAGAAGGCCCTAAATTTGAATCCTGCCTCAGACACTTAGCTAGCTAGCATCAAGCACCTTGGGCAAGTCACTTAAGCATATAAGCTTATATGTCACTTGTCATATAAGCTAGTATTTATATATCACTTTAAGGTTTAGAAAATATTCGATGTGTTATCTCCTTTGAGCCTCACAACAACCCTATAAAATAGAAGCTAGTATCACCCCCACTTTACAGATGGGGAAACTGAGGTAGAAGGAAGAAACCTGACTTACCCAGGGTCACACCTTTATAAGTGTCTGAGGCAAGTTTGAACCCGGGTCTTTCTGATTCCAAGGTCAACATTCTATCCACATTACCACCTAGTTGCCTACACATGAGGAGGAGGGAAGGAAGGGATATTCACTTTATAAAAAGATGTTTCACTTTATGTTATAGAAGAATACTCCAATTTGTCAGCACCTGGCTTAATTAATATGTGAATCTATTAGACTGTAAGGCAGGAATTCCATCTTACCTAAAAACTAGAGGCACAGGGGTCTGCATATATGGGCACCTACTAAATGACTATTGAATTTACCCAAAACTGTTCTAAATTAATTTTTCTTTCAGTTAACACGTAGGAATATTTTTTTGCCCCTCTCTCACCAGAACAACAAAAAAAAGAAAAACAAAACTTCTATAACAAGTATGCATAGTCTAGCAAAACAGATTCCCATGCTGAGTGTCTCATTCTGCATATTTAGTCCAAGAAGGAGACACCTAGTTTGGGATAGGGCCAGTATGAGAATTTTTTAGGCAGCGTTCTCTGGGAGGATGGAAGTGTTTTATAGGACATATCACTTACTTGACAACAAGATGGGGTGGAGGTGGGGAAGGCAGAGAGATTCTCATTAAAAATATTCATTTAAATCCTCTGTCCACTTCAGATTTAACTTCTATGATGACTAGAGGGAGAAAAGGATTTGCTTATAAATGTTCAATTTATATAAAATTGCTAGTTTGTTCCAGTTGGAAAAGTACTTACTGCCTGTGGAGTCAAAAAAATTAGGTTCACATTCTTTCTCTGATTTTACTGCCTTGGTGACCTTGGACAAGTCCCTTAACCTCTGTGGCAGCAGTCTTCTTATCTTTAAAATGAGACTAGATGGTCTCAAAGGTCTCTTCAAGCTCAGGTAACCCAACTTTTGTGCAGTAAAAATTATTATTATTACTCCTCTGTCTCAGGCAAACTGGTCTTTTTGTTCCCTGATATTTTCTATTTCCCACCTCCAAGCCTTTGCATATAGGCTTTACTTTACCTCTAGAATGCTCTCCCTCCTCACTTTTGCTTCTTGGAAAATTCTTAGCTTCCTTTGAGGCTCAGTGGTGTAGAGCATGTGGAGGCAGGCTCAAAAAGTGAGAGGAGTCAGATACCAGGCTTGCAAGTCTAGACCAAGTCCAATAACCTTTCTTGATCCTCATCCTTCTGGACCTCTCTGCAGTCTTTGACTTCTGGACACTCTCTCCTTTTCAGGTTTTCGTGACATTGCTTTCTGCTGAGTCTTTTCCTGTCATTCTTTCTCAGGTTCCTTTGCTGGATTTTCATCAAGATCATGTCTACTAACAGTGGGTATCACCCAAGGCTTTGTCCTGGGCTCTCTTCTCTTTCCATACTGTCTCACTGGGTGATCTCATCATGGGTTCACTTATCATCTCTGCAAATGACTTTCTGAATTGTTTATCTAGGCCTACCCTCTCTCCTGACTTTCAGTATTATATTCCTAACTACCCATTGGACTTCCCAAACTTGGATGTCCCCTATGCACCCCAAACTCAATGTGTCCCAAACAGAATTCATTATCTCCCCCTTCCTCCAAAACCATCTCTTCTTTCGAGCTCTCTTATTCGAGTCAAGGGCTCTACTATCCTCCCAGTCACCTGGGCGCTTAACCAGGTATTATCCTGGACTCCTCCCCCACACCCCCTCCCATATCTAAACTGTGATCAAAGCCTTATCTTTTCCACCTTCACCATATCTCTTGTGTGTCTTTCCCTTCTCTCCACCCACACTTTAGTGCAGGCTGTCACCTCACACCAATCAGTTATCTCGTGACTGAGGCTCTCCCCACTCAAAACTGTCTACTACTCAGCTGCCAAAATGATTTTCCTAAAATGCAAATCTGTTCCTGTGTCTCCATCATCAGTAAACTCCAGGGGCTTCCTATGACCTCGGGATCAAATGCTAAACCCTCTAGCTTCTAAAGTCTTTTTTTACAACATCCCTTCTTTCTATTTTTTTTCAGCCTTCTTACACTTTGCCCTCCATATACTCTTGCTTCTTTTTTCACATGACCGTCTCTCTGCCTTCATCTCTGTGCCTTCACACTGGCTGTCCCCTATGCCCAGAAGGCTCTTCCTCCTTACCTCCATCTTTCAACTCCCCTGGCCTCCTTAAAATCCCACCCTCTGCGTGTGGCCTTTCCCAGTCTCCCAGCTCCTTTTCCTCTGGTATTACTTATCCTCCATTAACCTTATATAGATCTTGTATGCACATAATTATTTGTATTTTGTTTTTCCCATTAGAGGGTCATCTCTTTGAATCCCTAATGCTTAGCCCAGAACACAAATGGTGCTTAATAAAGGCTTTTTGACTGACTGACTGACCAAATGACTTGGACAGTTAGTTATGGTGGCCAAGGCATAAGAAGGGAGGAAAGCGATTAGGGATTGGGGCAGAGCCCATTCTCTGAACCCCAGGAACATCAGGTTCAAAGGACCCAAGGTCTTCATGGAAGATAAGGTGTAGAAGGGATGAGGTCTGGGTCAAGAAGAGAGAGAGCTCATGCTGATGAAATCATGGATCTTTAGAAGTTCTCAAGTCCTTACATGCCAATGCTACACTTTTCAAACAGCCTTCATGTTTGTCTCTCATCAGTCAGGGCATATCTTGATGCTCCCATTTTACATATGAGGACACTGAGAAATGAAGGGGCTCAGCAAAGATCACACAGCAAGACAGTGGCAGAACCAGGACAGGAACCTGGCCCTCAGATCCAAGTCCAGGGGTTCTTCCTACTGCAGAAGTCTCAGAAACATCTAGAAGAGAAACAGCCCCACACAGAGCACTGGAGAAAGGAGGGCACGGAGTCCTCAGAAGAGAAAATCTCAGCATTTCCAAGGCCAAAGCCAAACTAATCACATGCCCAAGTCTGAATTGGCCATAGGGTCTTAATTTCATTAGTCAACAAACTGGAAGGAAAATACTCAGCTGAACCCACTGGGCACCTTCTGTTTCTACAAAGCCGCAGGCCAGGAACTTGGCTGGGGAACTTATTCTCTCCCCGGGCCTGGGGAATTTGTTCCCTCTCTCTCCATCTGGGTATGATCCATCTGGGGATGTCAAGGAGAGAGTTAAAGGCCACAGACTGCTTGACCAAGGGTGGTGTCGGTGGAGCCTTAAGTAGGATAGAGCTGTCTGAGCTCTGCCTCAGGAAGGGGAAATTTGGAGGTCCCTAACAGTACCAAGGTGGGGAATGGAGTATCGCTTCTCCATCCTGCTCCTTTCACCCCTAGCTTCTTCCCTGTCCACTCCCCTCTCAGTTACAATGGTCTCCCACTGGGATATTTCTTTCCTTTCCCCTCAGTTGAATGGTGAGATCAGAAGCACATTGCAAAGGAAAAGAGTGAGAGGAAGAAAATATATAGACCATCTATCCTATCCTATCTATCTATCATCTATCTATCTATTCTATACTAAGTATAAACAACTTTTATGGGAATTTGGCTGAGAAAGAAAGAAGACATATATGAGGAAAAATGGTGAAGAACAGTAGCATCTAATGAGGGTTTGTTAAGGCTGAAGGAGACCTGGTCATGTTTATAAGCAACAGGGAAGGAAGACAGAGGCAGGAGAGAGAGAGACAGACAGACAGAGAGAGAGACAGAGAGAGAGACAGACAGACAGACAAACAGAGAGACAGAGAGAGAGACAGAGAGAGAGAGACAGAGAGAGAGAGACAGAGAGAGAGAGACAGAGAGAGAAAGAGGAAAAGACTGAAGATTAGTAAGAAAGGAGATGGTAGTGAAAGCAGTCTGCTGGACAAGATGGGAGGGCATGGGATCAAAGGTACATAAAGAGGACGATCTTCATCAAATCCAGGAACAAACAAGGAGAGATCATGGATGTGGATGATGATGATGTCAAGGGGTTGAGGGATGAGGAGAAGGGAAGAAGAGGGAGGTCATAGTAAACATCCCCAGTCTTCTTGGTCATTATGAGAACAAGTCCTCAGCTGTGAGGGTGGGGAGCAGGGGATGCGGTGGAATTCTTAGGGAGAGAAGAGGAAAGTTGTAACAACTGCTCATACGGTAGGATAAAGGATCCATTATAGACTGCCTTCTGCAGCAAGTGCTCAGTTGCGATTAGATACTATAAATTTGTAATGGAGTCACTCTACACTTCCTCCAGCTAAGAACCAGCACACAAAAGAGAATGAAGGAAGCAGATGGGGAGAAGGCAGAGGGCTGGCAAGCAGTGAAGGACAATTGAATGAGGGGTCAAAGGATTCATGGGTAGAAGATACAATACAGATGAACTGGTACCCTAAGGGGTGGATGGGAATGAAGAAGAGTGTAGCCAGAGTATGGGTGATGGTCTGGGGAAGCCCTCAGTGACTAGAGGTCATGAAAAGGGGGAACAATAGGCTTAGAACGAATAAGGCAAAGGGAGAGATGAAATGAGAGAAGATTGTGATCACAGAAAGGAATTTCAGAGTTCTTGTTTATGAAACACTTGCAGGTGATAGCAAGATCAAAAGTATGACCGTCCCTGGTTGTAGCTGAGCTGAAATGGAAGAGCAGGTCGTGGGTCTGGAGCAAACTGAGGAGCTAGGAGATTAGGGTATTTGAGGGACCATCCATATCTATGTTGAAATCCCCTAGTATGAGGGCAGTATTTGGTGTGGAGAAAGAAAGACTATGGGCCAAGCCATGAATTTGTCAAGAAAAGGAGAATGTCTTGGGGCCTGGTCGTTAATAACAACCAGGATCTGGATTGGGTGCTAAATTTGAGTAGAGCGAACATATGGAAAGTGTCAAAACTCTCTCCCTGCAGCCCATCTTTAACACTTGTTATCTCTGGAAAGGCACCAACAATTTAATCCAATTAACATTTGTAAGTTGCTCTTCTGTGACAGACCCCTGCAGAGATGTTGTTCATCCTTCATTCTCCATCACAGGGTGTTATCTTGACTTGCACGTGAATTGTATTTAAATGAAGTAGAATTGCACAAAGTCACCCAGTGGTGAGACAAAAGTCAACATGACTGGCGATGGCCCCAAGTTGTAGTGGACAACCTTGGCATCTTAGATGTCTGACCAAGCTCTGAGCACTCCACAGCACCAGCTTCAGCCACTTTCATGGACATTGGAGTAAATTGTTCCCATCCACCCATTCCACCAAGGAAAGTCTCCCTACCCCAATGACAGGTCTGAGGCCTGTCAGTTACCCTCAACCTGGTTTATCACATCTGCCAAGATGGTCTTACTAGAGTGTGGCTACTGTGTATGCTGTAGCTTCTTGGAGCCACAGGTGAGAGTTGGGTGACAGATGGAAGCCAGTAGCCCTCACACCAGACAGGCTAGTCTCCCCTGAATATCCCATATACACCCCAACCTTCCCCCCTTCCCAGGAATACATGGAGGAGAAATCAGGACAGGTTTCATGGAAGGGATAGCACCTGAGCTGATCCCTGAAGGCAGCTGGGAATTCTAAGGGCAGAGTGAGGTGAAAACACATTCCAAGTACAGGGCAGGTCCAGGTTGTCCAAAGGTATGGAATGTCAAGTTCAAGAAATAGCTAGAGCCATTTGGCTGGCTCATTCATAGAGCAAATTAAGAGTAAGAGAAGATAAGTGGATCTCAGAAGGTTTGTAGGGCCCAGATGATGGGGGGTTTTAGATGCCAGGCTGAGTCTGTATTTTGTCCTAAAGGTCAACAGGGAGACGTTAAGAATTTTTCAGCAAGGGAGTGGCATGGAAGTGATAGATATAGAAGTCAGTGACCTATACCTTAAGAAGATTATTTTGGCACATGTATGGAGAATGAACTGAGCAAAGAAAGATAATTTGAGGCTATTTATTTATTTTTGCTAAACCATTAAATTGGTGTAGGGAACTTCTGGTGGGTGAGGAACTCACTCCACAAGCGTAGGTCAGCCCCTTCTCTGTGCCTTTAACAGTTTTAGAGGGTTGTTTGAGGGACTGAGAGGTTAAGTGATTTGCCCAGGGTCACACAGCCCAGTAGGTGTCAGAAGGTGATAAGGACCCGAATTAGGGAAGAGGCAGGATGAATGGAGAGGAAGTGGCAGATGTTAGAACTCTCATGGAGGCAGACTACAAGATTTGGACAAGTGATTGATTAAATATAGTGTGATGGAAGAGTAAGGAGGGCTCCAAGGTTGTAAATCTGGAAGTATTGTACTGAACTTTCAGGTAGTTAGGAGGAAGAACAAATGTAAGGAGAAAAGGAATTAGCTCTGTCTTAGACATGTCGAATTAGAGATGCTGGTGGGACATGCAGGAGGCTTAGATTTCAGGTCAGAGGGAAGGCTTGGGCAGATACATCTAGGCATCTCCTACAGAGGGCTGAACATTGAACCCCACAGGAGCAGATGAGAATCACCAAGGGAGAAAGCATAAAGAGGAAAGGAGAGACCTCAGGACACATGCTTAGGGGGCAAGACCCCAATAATGATCCAGCAAAGAAGACTGAGAAGCACTTAGTAAATGTTTGTGGCTGGAGTGACTAAGAAGGAATAGTCAGACAGGTAAGAAGGGAACAAGAGAGAGAGAGAGAGAGAGAGAGAGAGAGAGAGAGAGAGAGAGAGA
>NW_027185896.1:12329874-12427254 GCF_028583685.1 Petaurus breviceps papuanus | reverse complement strand
AGAGAGAGAGAGAGAGAGAGAGAGAGAGAGAGAGAGAGAGAGAGAGAGAGAGAGAGAGAGAGAGAGGACTATAAGGAAAGCCCAGAGAGGAGAAATGATCCAGGAAGAGATGGTGGTAAAAGCCACAGAGACATCAAGTAAGATGAGAGCAGAAAAAAGGCTAGGGGATTTAGCAGCTAAGGGATCATTGGTAAACTTGGAGAGAATAGTTTCAGTCTGGTGATGGTAGGGTCTGAAGTCAAACTGAAGGAGTGGGAGTGAAAGGTGAGAGAAAGGAGGCAGCAAGTGTAGATGTCTTTTTCTAGGAGTTTGACTATGGAAAGGAAAAGAGATTGGAAATAGTGGTTTAAAGAGATAGCAAGGTCAAGTGAAAGCTTCTTTAGCAAATGGGAAAAAAACCTAAGTGTTTTTAGGGTTGAGAGAAGGAACTCTGTAGAGAAATAGAGAAGAAATGATGGAAAGGGCAAATTCCTAAAAGAGATAGGAGGGCATAGAATAAAGTGCACAAGTAGAGGTTTTGTCCTGGGCAGAGGGAAAGACCTATTCTTCCTCAAGACTGGAGCAAAGGCAGAAAGAATGGGAGAAGGAAGCAAAGGGGTTTTGAGGTATAGAATGGGTGGGAGGAGGGAGCAGATGACAAAAGAAGGAAATAACAAATGTTAGAGAACTGCAGAGAAGCAGGCACGTTAATGCCTTATTGGAGCCAAGAATTAATTAGTCTAGCAATTAGTCAAAGCAATTTGGAACTATGCCTGCAAAGTCATTAACCTGTGTACAGCCTTTGACCCAGCAATACCTCCCTCCTTTTTCTGCAGAGCTAGAGGGATTCTGGGTAAGGAATATCAAATATGGGAATCTGTTAATGTATTGATTATTTTTGCTAAACTGCTCTTTTGTTTTCTACCCTTTCTGTTTGTTGTTACAAGGGATGGATCTCTGGGTAATAGAAAGGGAAAAAATATTTGGAAAGAAAAGTGGTGTAAAATCAGAAAATATCAATGCTGGTGGGGGGGAAACCCTATACCACTGGAGCAGGCATTACCAAGAACTCAACAGGAAGGAAGTCGGGGAAGGACAGGGGAAGAACAAACAGGAAGAGTCAGCAAGGAAAGGCAGTTTTTGATGCAGTGGAGAGAAGTGGTGAGATGAGAGAATGTCCAGAGGCAGGGGAGGGTGGGACCAGCAGCACAAAGAAGCCCCAGTTTGGTTGAATGTAGACTAGTAGACAGGTTGATAGGTTGAAAACCAATAATGAAGGGCTTCAAATGCCAGGCTAAGAAGTAATGGGGATAATGGAGAACCAGTGAGGCTTTTGATTAGGGAGCACTATGGTTCAGATCTGTGTATTGTGGATATCATTATGGTGATGTGTGGAAAGGGAAGAGATCGGAGTCAGTGAAGCCAATTAGAAGGATCATAGGAATAGGAAGCAGCCCTTCCAGGCAAAAAGTGATTTCAACCTCTCCTGGGAAGTTTATCTGGACCATCCCATAAGACTTAGAGTATGGTTCCCATCACAATACAGAGTGCTGCATTGTTCCCTAATAGCTCCATATGTCAAGGTCTTATCCCACTCAGCACTTCATTCTCTCATGGCCTCCGAGAGTTTTACAGCCTGAAAGTCCTCAGAGAGCATCTAGCCTTGCCCCATCACATTTTTACAGAAAAGGAAACTGAGGCCCAAAGGGATTCAGTGGCTTGTTCAAGGTCATATAGAGAATAGCCCAAGGTAGAGTGAGCGCCCAGATTTTCTAACTTCTAGCTTTGTGTTCTTCCCATCACGCCACGCGGCCTCCACCGGGACTCCCAAATTATAGCTCCGATTCCTTTCTAGAATTTTTATATTCCAGCTTGCATTCTATTTTAAAGTTTCTATTCTGGGATTGTGGGATTTGAGTGAAGATTCGAGGTTTTGGTACAGAATGCAGTAGTCCAGTCTCATCTTTGATGTACCAGTTGGGCAGGTTTGGGGACACAGAGGGCAGGAGGAGAAGGAAGATCTCAGAGCCTCCTATAGTCTCCTGGTACAGAATCAGGTATAGTTCAGAAGGACAGGTAATACAGTGAAACACATTCTCCATCCTTCAAATTGCCAGAGTGAAAAAAATATATCTGGATTCAGGAGCCAGTCTAAAGGGTATGTTTAAAGTATTGGAACAGGAGGGACTTTTTTTTTTTTAAGCAACCTGGGTGAAGTTTGTATCTGAGGTTAGATTTGAACAGGAGGGACTTTCTTAAAAGAAAAGAAGAGGAGAAGGGCACAGCAAAAACAGTCTCAGACTCTTGAGGTCACTTGGCAGCAAAGCAGCCTAATTTCCCCTTGCAGTCATCACTGAATTTCATATATTCCTACCCCAAGCGGCCAGGTAGGTAACTGGGCTTTGTTGCCTTGAAGTGGTAGGTCTTGGGTCCTGCAAGGCTGGTTGTTTCGTGAAGGTTTTCTTCTGTAAGTAACTAGTAGAAGAGTCCGTCTGGCTGAACCTGGAAATTCACTGATCTCTGCTCAGAGTTCCAACCCCGACCTTTCCCTGCTTCAGTTAAAGCCCAAGTCTTCTAGTTCATTGGTGGGAAGGGAGAAGCATGCAATAGCAAAAGCACAGGGTTTGAAGTCAGAAGACTTGAGTTAGACTCCTGTTTCTGCCCCTGTCTGGTTCCATCTCCTAGCTAGGTTCTACAGTGGGTAAAATTCTGGGTCTGGAGTCAGGAAGACCTGAATTCAAAATCTGCTTCAGATATTTACTAGCTTGTGACTCTGGACAAACCATTTAACCTCCATTTGCCTCAGTTTCCACATCTGTAAAATGAGGATAATAATAGCA
Source organism: Petaurus breviceps papuanus (assembly GCF_028583685.1). Classification (NCBI taxonomy): domain Eukaryota; kingdom Metazoa; phylum Chordata; class Mammalia; order Diprotodontia; family Petauridae; genus Petaurus; species Petaurus breviceps. The sequence goes on along the minus strand of NW_027185896.1, from coordinate 12,424,435 downwards.
CCTGCCTCACAGGGGTGAGGGTCCAATGAGATGACATTTGTAAAGCGTTTAACATAGTGCCTGGCACCATATAAATGTTGGAGATTTTTATCTTTATTTCTCTGCTCTTCGGCTTCCTCAAGAGAATAAGGCAGGAATATGGAGAGAATTTCACTACTGACTTTGTAAACCTTCACGTTTCATTGATATGTGAGCTAGTAGTGGCACTGGGCAGTCAAGGAGAATGGGGGCGAGGGCAGAGACAAGGCAAGGGTCAGAGCCTCCCATGCTGAGAAGCCCTTCTTCCAGGCTCCCTTCCACCGACAGGCTGCGTCCTCAGCACAGGCTGGCAGCTTGTCAATGTTTAGGAAGAGCTGCTGGGATAAGGCTCCTGGATGTGAATCACATGGCTCCTGGCCCCGAGAGCCAGGCACTTGCTAGCAACCCAAGTCAGGGGTTATAAGTTCAAGCCAGGTCTGCCCATGACTTGCTATGTTACTCTCAGTCAGGTTCTTCCCTTCCCCAGACCACATTTCCACTCATTTCTACTTCCACCCTCACTGCTTCTCTAAAACAGGGCATTGTTTAACTACGCTAGGTTTTTACTGAGTACATCTATAGGACCAGCCCTTTGTTAGACTCCACTTCAGGGGTGAGGAGACAAATGTGGCCCCTTGCCCTAAGAGGAGTTTATGCCTCAGATTCAACATGCCCTAGACTCATCGGTATGCTAGTAAATGTTTAATGACCAGATGTCCAGAAAGAAAAATAATAATCTGTAATCACACAATACAGGGGTTCTTAATCTTTTCTGTGTCATGGATCCCTCTTAGCAATGTTTAGTGAAACCTATGGATCATATTCTTAGAAATCAATTCTTAGAAAAATGTTTTTAAATGCATAAGATAAAATACACAACATTATGTAAGAGATCAATTATACTGATGTATAGTCATCAAGACATTTTTTAAAAACATGTTCATGGACTCAACCTGCTCTAGTCTCCCCTTGCCCAATCCACCCTTCACATGCTGCCAGATTCCTCTTCCTAAGGCATTAAATGTCTGACTTTGACTCAGCCACTCAAAATTCTTCATCATTTCCCAATCGTCTTCTGAAGAAAATACAAACTCCTTAGCCTGGCATTCAAGCCCTTTTATAATCTGGCTCCAAATGTCCTTTCCGCTAACTACTTTAAGCACTCTACGTCAAAACTAACTACTTGCCAATTTCCAAAATAGGCCTTTCGCTCTCCAGAGCCCTTGCCTTTGCTCATGATGTTGTCTAGGCTTGCAACGCCCTGTTCATCCTTTAGGGCCCAGTTCAAATGCATCTCCTCAATGAACTCTTCCCTGATCCCTATCTCCACTGAACATTATTTATTTTTTTATTTTTACAATCCTCTTATTCATTTAATTATTATATAAAAAGAGGATCACATCTGTGTGAGATGTAGTAGACAGAGAGAAAAACCTTAGAACTGAAAAGACCTGGGTTCAACTATTGCCTCTGATGCATACTGACTGTATGACCTTGAATAAGTCCCTTAACTTCTCAGAGTTAGCACTCTAAGGTTATAAATGGCAGGGCAGGAACCCATTTGTATTGGTGGAGGGAGTTTCTTCCCTGGGACTTCCCTAATATCAATGAAATCACAGGTCTAGCATTAAAATGTACATATGCATTGGTACATAAATATGTGTTCACACACACACACATACACATCTTACAGGACACCTACCTCCCTTCCACCCAAAGGACTTCTTGAGGGAAGAAACTCTTCCCTAGTAATCTTTATATCCCCACAGGACCCTGAACTTAAGAGGGCACAATGTGAATATTAGGTTGTGTTTTCCTCCACTCAACAGGGATGTGCCAAGGATACAATGGATGGATGAATGAATAGCTGAGATAGAATGGACGAGAAAGGGTCTTGACAATTATTTTTAATGACACAAAATCAAGTCTCCTGTTCTTGAGTTAATTACCATCCCCCACCCTGCTCAGGTCCCATTGGGCATTCTCTCTCCACCTAGCCAGTTCAAATCTCACCAGTCCTTTGGGCTCCATCTAAAATACTGCCTCTTCTCAGAAGCCTTCTGGGAATGCCCCAGATCCAGAGGGGTCTCCTGCCACCCTGAACTCTTGCCACTCAAGCTAGTACTTGATCATAAAGAGATATGGATTATGTCTGTTTCATCTGTTAGTCCTCTTGTGTCCCCAACTGGACTATGGACCCTGTGGCTACTCCCCAGTTCAGGCCACCATCTTTTCTTGTCTAAATTATTGCTACCTAATGGCCTCCTAACTGGTCCTCCTGACTCTAGTTCCATTCTGTACATATTACCCAAGGACTCTTCTCAATACACTGCTATGATCCTGTCACTTCTTGGCTCAAAGGTTTTCCATGGCTCCCAAAAGTCATGAATAAAGTCTAAAACTAGGCATTCAAAGCCCTCAGTAACCTGGCTTCCATCTAGCATTGATTTTTATCTCAAAATACTATCCTTTCTGTACTCTTTTTTTTTCTTTCTGTACTCTTTTTCGGCCAAACCAGGCTGTTTTCCATTTCTTGCTCTTATCCTGTGCTCCCCCAAATCCAAGCCTCTTTTTTCACTCTTTCTTATACTTAGAATGGATTCTTTCCCTATATTGCCCTGCTGAACTCAGTATTAGGGGTAGGGTTAACTTTGACCCTTCCCCTAATCCCCTTTTCCAGGTGCTCCAGGGTCTCCCTTTCTTGAAGGTGAAGATCAGTTACCACCTCCTCCAAGAAACCTTCCTCAATCCCACTCCCAAGCTAGAAGTCATCTGTCTCTTCAGAACTGCATGCCTCGACCTCTCCTCTGCACTTCCTCTATCTCATTCTCCTTTCTATCAGTTATCTGTGTACGTGACATCTCTGCACTCTGACCCCTGTAGTAAAGCACAAGTTCCTTGAGAATAGATTCTGAGTATTCTCAGGAGTGAGCACAGAGCATTCTATGTTAAAGAGGCTTAATTAATATTTGTTGAATTGGATTCTTCTAGTAGCCTCTTAGCCTAAACACATGGATATGGTAGAGGGTAGACTTTTTTGATCCAATTGAGGGCTCTCAGTCCTTTGGTAGTTAAGAATAGGACAAGTAGGCAGACAGACTTGGGAAGATACAGGGTGGAGAGAGTTAATGGAAAAAGCAGAGGCTGCCTGACCTCATGCATTTTAGCAAGACTTCCTCTAGATATATGCTAGCTCTTTTTCTTCTTTTTCCCCCTCCTCCTTCCCTATTCTCAGACTTTCCCCTTCCTTACTAAGGTCACGGAGCTATAAACAGAGTCGGTAAGGCCAGCCCCTGCCCCCAAACCGAACTTTGCATCTGGCACTTTATGACTTTGTTGATTGGCACCTGAAAGACTCTGGGAGAGGACAGGTTTTGCCTTGTATTGGCTGGGCCAAGGGGGATGGAACACAGGGAGTAAGAGAAAGAAATGCCAATTTCTATATGACTCTAACCTTTCTGGACCTGAAAGAGACCCTAAGGGTCATCTAGTCCCTAGGCCAACTCCTATGCCTTCCTTGATTTTCAAATGAGCCACTTCAAGTCTTTCCTGAGACAACCTAATGCCTCATTTATAAAAGGAAGAGGTTGGACTAAATTATCTCCTAGGACCCTCCTAGCTCTGATATGCTAAGAGTCTAAAGAAAGAAAAGATGAGATGATTGTTGAGGAAAGCTCTCTGGAAAGGCTGGGATCTGAGGGGCTGGGAAGAATAGGAGAGGTAGAAAGCAGGAGGAAAGGCATTCCAGGAAAGGGGAAGAATCTAGAGCTTAGAATGTTAGAGAAAAGAATAGAGCTTAGCAGTAAGGTCATTGACACTTCTCTCCATTGTCCTCTCCACCCCCAACCCCCAAATCACACAGATGGGGAAACAGAAGCCTAGATGGGAAAGGATCCTGATTCAGCTGGAACACAAGACGACAGAGTTTAGACCTAGAAGGTACTTCAGAGGCCATTTAGTGTAGCTCTCACCTTTTCCAGATGAGGAAACTGAGGTTCAGAGACCATTAGTGACTTATCCAAGGTCTTATCCAATGAACAGCGATGTGGTACAGTGTATAAAGTACCAGTCCTAGAATCAGGAAGACTCATTTATGTGAATTCAAATCTTGCCTCAGACACTTACTAGTTGTGTGACTCTGGGCAAGTCACCTGTTTACCTCAGTTTCCTCATCTGTAAAATGAGCTAGAGAAGGAAATAGCAAACCACTCCAATATCTTTGCCAAGAAAACCCCAAATGGGGTCATGAAGAGTCAGACATGGCTGAACAAAACCAAAATCCATGGTCATCCAGGGATTTCAACCTAAGTTCTTTGTCTCCAAAGCCAGTAGGCCTTCCAATGTGGTAGGCTGCTTCCCTAGTGCACAATGTGCCTGAAAATAGAGAATGAAACCCCTTTCAGGAACCAAACCGTTCTTTCTGTCCAAGAGTCTTTGAGGAGAGACTTATCCTTGGAAGGTAAAAGAGGGTAGCTGGGTTAATCTAGAAAAAACCACTGCCAACCTCCCTCAGTGGGAATCATTAGGTCTTTATTCAGTATGAGCAAGCCTTACCCTGGTATCTTCAGGAGGACTGGCCTGGGGCTCAAAGATGTGGGGTCTGAAGCCAGGGAGTGAAATTTGGAGATTCACCAGATCCCTGGGGAGGGTGAGCCTCACCCCTCCCCCTCCCCCAGTCACTTGCTGGTGTGTTTTTGCCATTGGTTTTATATATGTGTATGTGTGTGTATGTTTGTATATACATATGTATACATACACACACACACACATATAGGATTGATTTTTTTTGGAGCTATTGAAAGAGGTAGTTGGTGGGGAGCAAATTGGTGGGGACAAAGGGAACATAACTCCAATCATCCAACAGGCTCTTCGGATAGCAACACAAAGAATGACAATCTTACTCTCAAAGAATTTATGTTGGAATAGGGGAGACATTGAAAACAAATTGAACATAGATTGTTCCAAATCCTCAGTGCAGTTATAGGTTTCAACCTTTTTTCAACATTGATCTTTCCCCAAATTTGTGGCGAGGGAGGGAGGGGCTTGAGTTTAAGAGTTTTTGCAGTAAAGGGTGTTCAGTTTGAAGCTAGAGGACCCAGATTCTAGGTCTATATCTTACCACCTGTGTAAACCAGAGCCAAGTTATCTTTCTGTTCTGATCTTTAGTTTTAAAGTGAGAAGGTTAGACTCTAGGAACTCTCAAGTCTCTTCTAGGCATTTATATATTTACATTCTATAAACAAGGTACAAACTGGATCGTCAGCCCTCACCAGAATAAAATCAAGAGCTGCCCAAAGGGTTCCTGTCCATGAACCACAGTCCTTTACAAAACTGTCCACCTTCAGTCATTCGGAACACACACAAACATGTCATGACCCCGCCTCCCATGCATTGCCAATCCTACAGGATCAGGGCCAATTGAAATCACCCTCCAAGAGGCACTGGCTTCACCTGGCAAGTGGCCAACTCAGTAAAAGAGGGAAAAAAAACACAGGCCCATGAGAACAGGGATGTTTGCTTTCTCAACTGCTGGCCAGGCTTTCCTAAAGCTATACATTCCACCTTGGATTTAGACTGAGAGGACCTGGGTTCAAATTCCACCATTGCCATTTACCACCTATATAACACTGGGCAAGTCGCTCATACCCTTCTCTGGGCCTCAGTTTCCCCATCTGTAAAATGATGAGTCTGGAACAATTAGAGGTTCTCAACTTGGGGTCTGTGAATTTCTTTTTCTGTGAATTTTCCTTCCAGGAGGGTCTAGATCTCTCCAGATGCCCCAAGGCTTCTCTATGACTGTCCTCCTTTCTGATGCCAATAGTCACCTGCCCCTTCCCAAATATCTACTCCCACCCCATCCCTTGTAGCCTGATTGAGCTTAGGGACTCATCAGATTCCTTACTCTGAGTCTTAGTAATGTTATCATATCCTTTATCAAATACAAAAACACAACAAGAACACAATATAAGATTTCCAAAGAGCAGAAAATGGAGCTTCAGAAAAGAGTGGGGTACCCAGAGGCATGAGGCTACTAGCACTGACTGAATCTAGAACATGGACCCACTTCCAACTCCCAAGTTCAGCATGTTCCTTCTACCATCCCCCACTATTCTTCTGAGGATGAGAGTCTATGCTGAAGAGAGAGAAATAAGGAAGAGGGAAACATCTGGTGATAATGGCTGCCTATCCCCTGGTTATTAGTGAAGTGGAAAATGACCTGAAATGACAGGCAGGGGACCTAAGTTGGAATAGGGGCTCTGCTACTTACTACCAGAGTGAACTTGGACAAGTTACGTGCCTTTTCTGAACTTCACTTTCTTCTTTAGCAGCTCCAAATTCAATGATCCCTCTTCCAAAGACTGGGGGAACAAGAAGGTATTGAAGGAGGCAGCCAGCCTGGCTTTATTTCTTCCTCTTTCCAAGGGGCTCTGAACTAAGTCCTCAATGATGTTTTCCTTGATGTATATTAAATTGTATTGGAGTCTACATGAAATTTAATATGTATATGTAATATACATGTTAAATTGGCCCCATTTTTACCCGAACAGGAGATTAGTTCAGCCCCATATACCCTTCTGCCCCTCCTGGCCCCCACCCATACAACAAACAAACCTACAAAGTTTAGTATTAGAATAAGCCAGCTAGCTAAACCCTCTTACTTTATAGTTAGGGAAACTAAGGCATGGAATGGGGAAGCGACTTGCCACTACCAAGGTAGTCGAGAGCACAGCTAGTGTCACACTCACATCTCCTGACTCAATCATGCCAGGCTCTTTTCTCCTTGGGGGAAAGAAAGAGAATCCAACATCAGTGTCGTCTTCTCTGGCACTGTCCCTTTTCACTCTACCCCACCAGCAGACAACATGGGGATTCTTTTGGAGGGGAGTGAAGTTGATGGGAGGAATATCAAAGTTAGCATTTTCAAACATGGTTTATTTTTCCATGGGGGCTAGAGGGCTCTCCCTGCATTCCCCCAACTCACTCCATTAGATGCTGAGCTAGAAGGGACTTGGTGTAGGAAGGGGAAAGCCAATAAAAACACTCAGCTGGTGCTTCATCTCTTCACATTCTCCCCTGCCGCCCCCCCCCCCCCCCCACACACACACCACAACCAAATACACACACGTACTAAGCTAAAGAAGCATCAGGGAGGACAATAGATTTGGAGTAGTGAGTAGGATTTAAATACTGTCTCATCTGCTCTGACTTTGGGCAAGTTGCCCTCTGAGCCTCAGTTTTTCCTCAGAAAAGTCATCTCTTAAAGGTCCCTTACAACTCTAAATCTGTAATCTGAAGAATGGGCGCATAGCATGGAAGATCTGTAGAGATGAACTCTTAACTGGCCGATTTAGGCAAGGAAGAGAAGACCCACCTTTAGTGGGAGCCACCTAAGTGTAGCTGCATGGGGAACCAGCCCGGCGAAAGTGAGGTGAACAACTTTTGGCACTTGGGGGTGAGAGGGAATAGGAAGAAACATCTTGAGGCAAGTTCCGTCTCAATAACGTACGGCTCAAGAAAGAAGAAATGAGGAACGGAAAGCAAGCGTGAGAGAGATACAGGTTGAGGGGGGAGCAAGGGTAATGACAGACGGGTGAGGGGGCATCTGAAAGCCTTCGGGTACAGGTGGAAAACAAAGCGGTAAGCAGATAGAAGGTGCAAGGAAGGGGGGGGGGGGGGGCCGGTGCGGCAGACGGAGAAGGACAGGAAGACCCACGGGAGGGGAGGGGGGAGAGTGACACAAGGGAAGCCCCACGGGGAGGAGCGGGGGTAGACACGGGAAGGGGACCTGAGGCGCAGCGGCAGATGCGGACAAAGAGGAAGCCCCACGGGAGTGGAGTGGGGCGACAAGACACGGGGAAGTGAAGAAGAAGCCGCCGAGAGGGATTTCCAGACAGGGGGAGGGAATCCCCAAGGCGGGGAGAAGATGAGAACCGCAGGCTCTGGTCACTTACCCCGGGACCGAGGAGGGCGCAGACCCACAGACACTTGAGGGTCGCCTCCATGGGGCCGGGAGCCCCTGCTCGTCTCTGCCAACTTGGCTGAGGAGTGAGTCTGACCAGGACTTGCCGCGGAGATGAAGCCGAGGTTCCTTTGCGCGCCCCCGCCTTCTTCTGGGCTGCGCCTCTGGCCAGCGGAGGCAGAAGTGAGCCGATAGCGTCGCCGACTGCTTTAAGGCTTCTCCGATCTCTCTCTCTAGGCCCCCCACCCCCGTATCCCCCCCCCCGCCACCTCCAGCTCTTCAGAGTAGGAGGACCCAAATGGGGGCTCGCCTGACGAAGACCGCTAACAGCCAATAGAGTGTCGGAGTTGCGGGACTCCAGCCAATGGACAGGGAGCGGGTGGGGCCTCCTTCTGGCAGGTACTGCTTGGGCAGGGCTCCCGCTCCTCCCAAGAGACTGGAACTCCGGGATGCAGAAAGAGGGTCAAGAGGAAGCTAAGGGAAGAATCACTGGTGCTTCTCGCCCAAGTGAGCCGTCCTTCAGCCTCGCAGGCCAGAACAGCTAGCTCCCTTCCCAAGGAACCCCAGGGCACTGTTCCCCAACCCACCTTGGCCACTGGAAGGGATCTCAGAACTCAGAACATGCAGTAGTGTTAGAATTGTGAACCCTCCCCTAAGCTAAGGTTCCCAAATGATCCCAGACTGCCCCCAACCTCTGACTCCCGACTCTGCTCCCTCTTGCTGAGCCCGGGTCTGCTGACCTGCTGTAGGAACCATGGGACCGGGGTGGTGGGCGAATATCCTTATGTCACCAGGCATCACCTCAGTTAGAAGGAAATCGCTGAGAGGCAAATTTCAGGGTCCGAGAACGGAATGGGAAAGGTAGTGAGCTCTCCATCACTAAAGGTCTTCAAGGGGATGCTGAATGAACCACTGTAGTCACTGTAGAAGAGATCCCTGTTCAAGGAAGGGTTGGAATAGATTACCTCTGACATCTCTTTATTCTGTTGAGATTCTGTAATTTTGTGATACCTAACATGGGGACCTAGTCTGTGTCAGGGGCCCGTCTCTCTGATTGGATAACTTCTTCCAGAACTTCCCATTAAGGAGAGCACCCAGGCTTGCCTTGTCCCATTCCTTTGTTGTCCCCTCTGGGGACCCTTTTCAAATGAGATATTTGTAAAGCACAGTGCTTGGTACTTCATAGGTGATTGATAAACGCCTATTACCTTCCCCCCAGGCTGCTGGTGTGCGGCAGATAGAGCACTGGGCCTGGGGTCAGGAACACTCAATTCCCTGAATTCAAATCAGGCCTCAGGCACTTACGAGCAGTGTGACCCTAGGCAAGTCATGTAATCCTGTTTGCCTCAGTTTCCTCACCTGTAAAATGGGCTAGAGAAGGAAATGGCAAACTACTCCAGTATCTTTATCCAGAAAACCCCAAATCAGGAAGTGTCAGACATGACCGAACAACTCTTCCCACTCCATCCCTTCAGCTTCCTGTTGAAAGTGTTGGTTTTCTCCGTTAGAATGTAAGCTCTCTGAGGGTAGACACCGTCTTTCTACTAGTATTTGTATTCCCAGTGCTAAGCACAGTGACTGGCTCATTGTTTAAAGCTTGCTGCAGCTGCTGTTTGTCCTCCGTTCTCGAGGAAGACCATAATGTCAGGGAGCTGATTGTGCAAGTGGTTTGGATTTAAGTGAGGGAGGACTGTGCAAATGTTAGCTGATTGACTGACTGGGACAAACAGACCCCTTGGTCCTTCTACCTCCTTATTTCATGCTGACATTTAGCCACAGATTCTGACCAGTCAGCCCTGGACACTGCCATCCCTTCACCTTGAGGGGACCCCAACATAACCCCCACTAGGCAACATAAGCCCTACCTCATTTTTCCCTATGAACAGCCAGGAAGGAGTAATGCAGTGAGTGGAGAGATGAAAGATGGTGGAAGACAGAATTTCTTTAACCAAGAGCCTTGAGTCTTTACCAGCAAAAGGAAAAGGGAGACTTGATTAGAAAATTGTATTCTGATAAAGCTTTGGCTACAGCTGTCTCTGATCAGATTGAATACAATGCCTTTCACTCGATGCAGCCCTGGGGAGCCCCCTGTAATTTTATTGGCCACATTAAGAGATAGATTGGTCAGGGCCTGAAGCCAGGAGGGCCTGGCTGGGGAGGACAGCAAGCTGGACCCAAACAGAGAACAGACTGTCAGCAGCTGCCAGGGACTATAAAGAACATCAGGTCCAAACCCCTGTTTTACAGAGGAGGACATTGAGGCCCAGAGAGGGGACAGGGCTGGCTCCAAGGTCACCCAGCAAGTCAGTGTCATGACTAGTATTTAACCCCAGATCTGCTGACAATCAGAACTGGGCTCTGTTCATCTTCATCATCACAACTTACATTTACGTGGCACTTTTATATTTTCAGTGTTTCATTTATAATATCCGTATTTTACAGATGAAGGTACTGAGGAGGACCAAAGATTAAGTGACTTGTCCAGCATCACCCAGTGTCTGTGGCAGGATTCAAACCCAGGTCTTCCTGACTCCAAGTCTCTAGCTCTATCACTACACAGAACTGGAGTACCTACTGGTCTAGGAGCCAGAATAGCTGGGATCACACCCTAAATCTAACACTTACTGTGAGGTCACTTCCCTTCTCTGCCAAATGTTCATATGTTTGATGGATCTATGATCTCACGTGGGTGGGAACTCCCAAAGGGCTGTGACTTAGGAGACAGGGTGTTACCTGAGGCATAAAATGATCTGTCCAGGGCCACAAATCGGTGGTGTGGTTAAGAGGTGGTGTAGGAACCTAGATTTCCCTGAAGCACCAGCACTGTGTCTACCTCTATAGGCCAATTCACTTGAAGGTATTAATGACCCAGAAGGGTACCTCCTCCCTACGTTGTAGGAGGATTTATACTTTAAAGGTTATTCAGTTGTGTCTGACTCTTTGTGAAACCATGGAGTTTTCTTGGCAAAGATACTGGAGTGGTTTGCCATTTCTTTCTCTAGTGGATTAAGACAAACGAAAGTTAAGCGACTTGCCCAGGGTCACACAGCTGGTGAGTTTCTAAGTCTGGATTTGAACTCTGGTCTTCCTGCCTCCAGGTTCAGTGCTCTATCCACCTAGCTACTTCTTTAAAGGTTGTTATAGTTTTTTCAGTCCTACCCCACTCCATTTGGGGTTTTCTTTGCAAAGATCCTGGAGATGCCATTTCCTTCTTCAACTCATTTTGCAGATGAGGAAACTAAGGCAAACCGGGTTAAGTGATTTGCCCAGGGTCACACATCTAGTAAATGTTTGAGGCTGGATTTGAACTCAGGTCTTTCTAACTCTAGGCCCAGTGCATTTATCTACTGCACCACCTAGTTGCCCTCTTTAAAGGTACAAACTCTTTAATTAAAGGACTGATCCTATAATCTCCAATCCTTTGAAATCACACTTTACAAGAGGTTAGCTGTTGTTTTGTTTTGTTTTCTCTGCCCAGGGCTAGTCCCAAGATAGACAGAGCTGCTTCCCTATTATCTTACACAGACTCAAAGGATCTGAATTCAAATTCTAACCCTGCCTGTAAGTAGCTGTGTAACCAGGTGGGCAAATCACAAAACCTCCCTGAATCCCACTGTATCCATCTGTGTTGGTAAGGCAAAAGGAGTATTCCTTATACTAAGAGTAAGGCAGCCTGGGTTCAAGTCCTGGTTTTAACATTCACTATTCATATGACCTTGGGGCAAATCACTGCTACCATGTTTCCCCAATAATAAGACACTGTCTTATTAATTTTTTGGACAGAAAAACACCAGAGGGCTTATTTTCAGGGGAGGGCTTATTTTAATGAACATTGACAGCAATTTTAATAAACAGGTAAATGTGAACAAAAAAATGTACCTTTATTCAATAAGCAAATCACTGGGGAAGAACAGGATGACGCGCTCACTGCTGCAGCTCTGATTGGATGCAGCTCGAGAGCGCGGTGCACATTTCACTGGGGGGGGGACGGTGCATACAGAGGGTATCGTAATGTAGCGTGTAGCGCAGGGGATCACCTTCACTACAGTAGCAATCTCAATAGGGCTTATTTTCAGGGGAGGGATTATTTTAGAGGAATCTTACACAGTAAGGGGAGGGCTTATTTTTGGGATAGGTCTTATTATCGGGGAAACACAGTAAGCCTCAGTTTCCTTCTCTGTAAAACAAGGGGGAGGAGGAGAAGGTTAATAATACTTGCACTACCTACATCACCGGGATGTTATGAAGATCTATTGAGTTAATAAATGTAAAGGAAGCCGTAAAGCACCATATAAATGTCAGCTGCTGCTATTATTATGTTAACCCAAGTTTAGCATCCTTCAGTTCCCAGCCTCTCACTTCTGCTTTGAGAGCTGGCTGGCTGGGAGAGAAAGTGGGTGTGAGAACACGCAGTTAGCTCTCTCTTCCACATTCTGCACCTCCTTTGTCTCCAAGGTGGGGGCCTCTGTCCCTGAGCTGCAGACTCCCCCGTACCAGAAGGGGGTGAAGGCCCCAACCTTCACCTTGACATTCATGTCCTCAGTAAAGGGTTTCCATTTATAGAGCAGTAAAATGCTTTATAAATATGGTCTCATTGGACCGTCCCAGGAGCCCTGGGAGGTAGATAATACAGGGATTATTATTCCTACTTGATGGATGAGGAAACTCTGGGTAGATCTGAGGAAACTCAGAGATGGGACTAATTTGAAGGTTCGATATTATCTCTATTTTATAGGTAGGGAAATGACTTGCCCAAGATCACATAGCAAATTAGTAGCAGGGTCAGGACTCAACTCAGCTAGGTCAAGGGCCTTCTTAAACTGGACTCCAGTTTGTCCTTTCCAACTATCCTATGTTCCCTACTCCCAACTCTGCCAGTGACTGTGTAATGGGCAATTCTGGGCAATTCCCTTAACCCAGGGGTGGGGTACTTTCAGCCTTGAGGCCCCACCCCTGCAACCCTTCTGGGAAAGATTAGTCAGTTAAATGTTTTTTAAGCACCTACTATGCAGGAGGGCACTGGGGATACACACACACAAAAGGCAAAAAGACAGTTCCTGCTGTCATGAAGCTCAAGGCTAACACAGGAGACAATATGAAACAACTATGTACAAACAAGCTATATACAGGATAAATTGGAGATTATCAAGAGAGGGAGGAAAGCTCTAGAATTCAGCAGAAATCAACATTTTAGTTGACTCTTAAAAGAAGAATAGTACCTCTTTCTATATCACTTTAAAGTTTACAAGGTGCTTTTTGCACAAGAAAGGTAAGTGCTTGCCTTCCTGGAAGAAAGGTAAATCTCAGGATTCCTGTCCATTTTTACAGATAGGAAAACTGAGGCTTTATGTTGTTTGGGTTTTTTTTTTTTCAGTTATGTCCAACTCTTCATGGCCCTATTTGGGCTTTTCTTGGTAAAGACACTGAGTTTGCCCTTTCCTTCTCCAGTTCATTTTACAGATGGGGAAACTGAGGCAAACAGGGTGAAGTGACTTGCCCAGGTCACACAGCTAGTAAGTGTCTGAAGCTGGATTTGAACTCAGGAACTCTAGGCCCCGAGTTCCTCCTCTATCCACTGTGCCACCTAGCTGCCTCCAAGTGAGACCTAGAGAAATGAAATGAATTGTTCAAGGTCACATGACTATTAAGAGTAGGAGATGGGCTATCAATCTTGGTCCCCTAACTTGAAGACTTCAGATGTAGTGCTCTTTCCACTGCACAGTGGAAGCCACAGCATCTAGTCCCAGCTCAACAGATCTCCCACCCCCACCCCATCCTTGTACTGTCCAACAGCATCCCAGACTGCTCTGCTTGGTTCTACCCGTATTAGCTGTGTGGCCCTTGGCAAGTCACTTGCCTCTCTGAGCCTCAGTTTCCTCTTCTGCAAAATGAGGGGATTGTACCAGATGATTGCCAAGATCCCCATCTATTTCTGAATCTATGACTTCTCTAGTCCTTAGTTTTCCCATCTGAAAAATTAGGATAATCATTCTTGTCCTGCCTTCCCCCATGGCAGTGTTGTCAGGCAATCACTATGAAAGCTGTCAAATGCTTTAGAGAAGGGAGCAGCAGGACTGTCAGAGGAGAAAATATAAGTGTGTATGTTGAAGCTCTTTGAAATCATAAAAGCAGGATTTTTTTTTAATGGAAGGGGGCAGGGCAATGCTGTTCACCAAATTGTTACTCCTTCAAGGAACTCATTTACAGCCTCAATCAACAAGAATTATTAAAGGGTCTATGAGGGGCCAGTTGCCTGACTTGAGATCTGGCTTCTGATTCAGGAAGATTGGGGTTTCTGTCCTGCTTTTGATCCATCCTAGCTGTGTGACCTTGGGCAAATCACCTACTTCTCAATGCCTTGGGCAATTCACTAAGACTAGAAAGTTCTGATGTGCTTTCCTAGATAAAATTCCTCCCTAGAAGCTCCCTGTATGAATAAAAATCACAGGTCTGATTTTTTTTTATGCCAGATGGGAGTGGGATTGATATGGGAAGGGTGATATAAAGACAAAAATGAAATAAGCCCTGCCTTCAGGGAGCTTATGTTGAATCAGGGGAGATGACACATTCATGTTTAATTATCTAACATGTGTATATTCATTTTTTCATTCATATGTACAAGGTATCCCAAAAGTCTAAGGGCAGCTTAAAATTACACTAAGACTTTTAGGATACCCTGAATATACACACGTTTATGTCTACATCTATATCTATGTCTATATCTATGACTGTCTATGTCTATGTCTACATCTATGGTTATGTCTATGTCTATATCCATGTACAGTTATCTCTTCCATATCATGGGGGTTAGGGGCACAACAATCTGGAAAATCCATGTAAAAATTTTTGGCCCTCCCTTTGTACCAGAGAAGTGTGAATTTTTTCTTTTTTTATGGGGTATTTACAGTACCTTATTGTAAAATTTGGGTTAAGTATTTGGTCATAGGTTCTGTGTCATCTGCTGGCCTTCCCATGTCATCTGAGGTTTCTGCAAAACTCCCCAAATATTCCCATTTAATTTCTTGTGCTGACCTGAGATATTTTGAAACCATGATGGGGAAAATTGTGATATGGAAGGAATAACTACATATGTGTGTATACATATATATTTATATATATGTATATGCATATGTACTTGTATATTGTATATTATTTTGTTGTTCAGTTACTTTCAGTTGTATCCAACTCTTTGTGATCCCATTTGGGGTTTTCTTGGCAAAGATACTAAAGTGGTTTGCCATTTTCTTCTCCATCTCCATTTTACAGATGAGCAAATTGAGGCACAGTTGGGTAAGAGTCTGACCCAAGGCCATGCAGCTAAAAATGGTAGAATACAGATTTGAACTCAGGTTCTCTGATTCTAAAACCAGTACTCTTCTTCCTCCATGACATCTTTCACCAGTGTGAGACTACAAAAAAAAAAAAAATACTCAGGAAAGGGAAGCCCCTCCTCCATTAGATTTCAGTTCAATCCCTCATGTTTTCCCTGAATCACCCATGCACCAAGTCCAGTGATCAATTATCTGGTCTAAGAGTGATGTTCCTAAAATACAACTGTGATCATCTCAGTACCTTGCTTAAGAGTCCCCAAATCTGTCATTCAAATGGTCAAGGGGAAGAAGTAACCCTGGTGTGGTGGGAAGACCTTTATTTTAATTCTGGTTCTGTCACAATGTATAACCTTGGAAAGTCACTTCTGTTTTCCAGGTCTCAATTTCCTCATCTTACAAAATGAGATTTGAACCAACTTGTGGCTAAAGTTCCTTTCACCCTGAACAAACTCTGTTCTATGTTCTAAAAGTCTTTCTTTCTTTTAACATTTCACATGCTATGTCCCAAAAGACACCTCTCCCCCCAGCTCTGAGGTTCTACACTCTCTTTTCTGAGATCCCTTGTGGCTCTGGTATTCTGTATTCTGTGTTCTAAGGTCCCTCCCAACTTTCACAGTCTGTTCTCTGTTCTCTGGGTCGCACCTTGCTTATCTATAACAGATGACCTCTGACATTCTTTCCAGCTCTAAATCAATTACCTCATTTAGGAAGGTAGGAAAACTGGAGGCAAGTTAGTCTGCCTAGAGTTCCCTGAGGCCTTAAACGTGGGCTTTATTAAATAATTAAATGAATGAATGAAGGTCCCTCTGTCCTAAGATCCTTCCCAGCTCGAATGCACTGTGTTCTATGTTCTAAGCCTCCTTCTGACATTCTATGATCTCTGTTCTAAGTCTTTATCTCTTTATCCAGCTCTGATAGCCTATATCCTATGCACTAATATCACCTTCAGCTGTCATAGTCTATGTTCTCTTTTCTTTCTTTGTAAAAAAAAATAGTATTTTATCTTTCCGCCAATTACAGGTAAAAATAATTTTAACATTGTTTTTTTTTTTAAAGTTTTGCATTTCAAATTCTCTCCTTTCCCCCTTTTCCTCTCCCCTTAATTAAGAAGGCTGGCAATTTGATATAGATTATATATGTGCAGTCATACAAAACATATTTCCAAGTTAGTCATATTGTGAAAGAAAACACGGACCAAAAAAACCCAAGAAAAATAAAATGAGGAAAAAGTATGTTTTGATCTATATTCAGACTCCATCAGTTCTCTGGAGATGTATAGCATTTTTCATCATAAGTCTTTCAGAATTGTGTTGGCTCATTGGTATTGCTGAGAATAGCTAAGTCATTCACAGTTGATCATCATAAAATATTGGTGTTACTGTGTATAATGGTTCTTCTGGTTTCTGCTCATTTCACTTTGCATTAGTTTGTGTAAATTTTTCCAGGTTTTTCTGAGAGCATCCTGTTTATCATTTCTTATAGAATAAATGTATTCCATCACAATTGTATACAACAGCCATTCCCCAATTGATGAACATCTTATCAATTTTCAATTCTTTGCCACCACTAAAAGAGCTGCTATAAATATTTTTGCACATAAATGTCCTTCTCCTTTTTCCTTGGTCAAATACATGGTTTTATAGCCCTTTGGGCATAGTTCCAAATTGCTCTACAGAATGGTTGAATTGGTATACAACTTCACCAATAATGTAGGAATATAAACAGTCCAACTTTATTGAATCCCTTGTGATTCTCTTTCCTGTTTCCTTTCTTATGCTTCTCTTGAGTCTTGTATACAAAAGCCAGATTTCCTACTTAGCTCTGGCCTTTTCATCAGGAATGCTTGAAAGCTCTCTATTTCATTAAAAATTCATATTTTTTCCCCTGAAGGATTGTACTCAGCTTGCTAGTTAGGTAATTTTTGGTTGTAATTCAAGCTCTTTTGCCCTCCAGAATTTCATATTATAAGTCTCATGATCCTTTAATGTAGAGAATACTAAATCTTGTGTTATCCTGACTGTGGATCCACAATATTTAAATTGTTTCTTTTCAGTTGCTTGCAATATTTTCTCCTTGACCTGGGAGCTCTGGAACTTGGCTATAATATTCTTGAGAATTTTCATTTTGGGATCTCTTTCAAGAGGTTATCAGTAGATTCTTTCAATTTCTATTTTCCCTCTGGTTCTAGAATATCATGTCAGTTCTCCTTGATAAAATCTTTTTTTTTTTTGCTTTTTGGAGGGGGGAAGGCAGGGCAATTGGGTTTAAGTGATTTGCCCAAGATCAGATGGCTAGTAAGTGTTAAGTGTTTGAGGCTGAATTTGAACTCAGGTCCTCCTGATTCCAGGGCTGGTGCTGTATGCACTGTGCCCCAATAACTTCTTGAAAGATAATGTTTAGGCTCTTTTTTTGACCATGGATTTCAGGTAGCGCAATAATTCTTAAATTATTTCTCCTGGATCTATTTTTCTAAGTCAGTTGTTTTTCCAATGAGATATTTCACATTTTCTTCTATTTTTTTTCATTCTTTTGATTTTGTTTTATTGTTTCTTGATGTATCATGGAGTTATTAGCTTCCTCTTACCCAGTTATAATTTTTAAGGAATTATTTTCTTTATTTAGCTTTTGTACCTCTTTTCTATTTGGCCAATTCTGCATTTTAAGGAGTTCTTTTCTTCAGTGAGTTTTTAAAAATCTTTTTACTTTTGGCCAATTCTGTTTTTCAAGGCATTCTTCTCTTTATTGATTTTTTGCCCCTCTTTTACCATTTGTCCTATTTTGTTTTTTAAGGTATTTTCTTTAGTATTTTTTATGTCTCCTTTACCAAATTGTTGACTCTTTTTTTTTCATGATTCTTTTATGTCATTCCCATTTCTCTTCCCAATGTGTCTTCTACCTCTCTTACTTGATTTTTAAGATCCTTTTTCAACTCTTCTGTGGCCTGAGACCAATTCATATTTGTCTCTGAGGCTTTGTATGTAGCAGTTTTGACTTTGTTGTCTTCTGAGTTTGTGTTTTGATCTTCCCTGTCACCATAGTAACTTTCTGTAGTCGGGATCTTTTTCTGCTGTTTGCTTATTTTTACAGCCTATTTCTTGACTTTTAACTCTATGCTAAAGTGGGCTCTGCTTCTGGAGTGGAAGGGGCGCTGTTCCAAGCTTCAGGTGTCTTGTGTAGCTGTTTTCAGAGATAATTCTGGACACCTGTAAATTTTCCATTCTTCCAAGGTGATGTGTTTACTCCTCTCCTGGTCTGTACTCTTGTCTGTGAGTTACTGCAGGCACTCTTTTCCTCCCTGGAACTGACCAGAGCCCTAGCTTGTCTGCAGACACACATTTTGGCGTATAAGTGCCCCTCCTTGCCTTGGGACTGAGACATAGGACTGTAACCCAGGGCAATGTAATAGAGTGCTGCCCCAGTGCCAGCAAAGGGACTCCTGTAATCTCCTTCTGATAAGTTGTCTGACTCCCTTCCTGTCTGTGCACTGAGAGGTCCAGAAACCACTCCTGCCACCATTGATTCAGTAGCCCTGAAGGCCTGCTGGTAATTTGTTGGGGCATGGCCTGCACTGGACTGTACTCCACCCTCATCCAGGTACAGTAGACCTTTCCTGCTAACCTTCTAAGTTCCTTGGGCTAGAAAATTGTTCTCCTCATCTGAGAGCTCAGGCAAGTCCCTGCCTTTTCTCTGCTGTCTTGGCTCTGACCCCTATGTTCTCTTTTCTAAGATTTCCCCCCAAACCCCTATCCCCACCAGGCCCGATAGTCCATGTTCTCTGTTCTAAGGCCCCTCCCATCTGCGACACTCTGTACTGTAGGTGATTCAGGGACAGATTTTTGTGGTGGTCATAATATGCTTAGAGGAGAAAGATCCTTTTGGGCTTGGGGCAGTCAAAATAAGCTTCCCAGAGGATTTTAGATTTGTTCAGGCATTTTGAAGGATAGGTGGAATTTAGCACAGAAGAGATGGTTTAGCAGCAAGCACCCCAGCGTCCCCAGGGTGGCTGCCAACACAGGTTCTTAGATCTGCTTTGCTAAAGGAAAGCAACTCAAAATGAGTTAACAAGCTTACTTTAACCAGTCTTTACTTTAAAAAAAATTTTTAATTACTTTATTTAAAAAAATAAAGTCTTACTTTAATCAGAGTATACAGACAGAATTATCAAGACAGAGAAACAGACCAAGCAGACAGGTTTCCAAACTGTCCAACCATTACATCCATACCAAATCACAGTTACCATCAATATCTGGGTTTTTCAAAGCCAGGGTCGGGGGGCATAGTGGGGGGGGGGCTCTCAACAATGGTTTCCCAGAATCTCATCTGATCAAATCACAGAACATTTCTCAAAGTGAGCCCCCAAGCAAAGCCTCACATCAGGGATTATATAGCCTTCTCCTGGGTCAGAGAATGTAACCACCCTCTTGACCCACTGCCCAATCACACAGCATCAAGGTGTGGGCATTCCTATCAAAGGGCCTAGAGGCAGGGAAGATCTTTAAATCTGCATTTCCATTACAGATGGGCAGCCAGGAGGATGTTGCCAGCTGCTTGTTGGCAGAGTTGTGTTAGCAGAGCATCTCAAGGAGCTTGCTAATGGACTATTGCAGGTGGGCCCAGCCCAGATACCAGCAGAGGTCATTTTCAGCCATTTGGATAGTGCATCATGGAGGAGGGGAGGAGAACTCCATGGCTGAGATCTCAGAAGAGTCTGCCAGGAGACCTTGGGAAGAAGGAGAACCTTCAAGTCCTGCTTAGAGGGGCCTAGCTATACACTTTTCTATCTCCCTCTGTCACTTAACTTGTCCTTGGACAAGTCTATTTCCCACTCTGGCCTTGGCTTCCTCATCCATAAAATTAGGAGATTGGGCTAGAGGAGTGGTTCTCAAACTTGTCTCAAAACACTTTTACACTCTTAAAAATTATTGAAGACCACTCCCTTCCCTCACCAAGAGCTTTTGTTTATACGGGTTATATTTATCAACACTGAACATATTATAAATGAAAATATCTTAGTTCAGTTAGCTTAGAATTCCCTGAATCACATCTTGAGGGTTACTGAACCAGATGATCTTTTAGAACCCTTACAGCTTTGAATGAAGAAATGGAGGAAAAAACCCCAAAAATCTATTCCATATTTTCTCTATACTAAGTGTTGAGTATACAAATATGGAAGCCAAGTCAGCCACTGGCCTGAAGGAGCTTATATTCTAACAAAGAGGGACAATACACTGTAAGGGTTATGGGATTTAAAGATCTTCCATGCCCCATTGGACTTGCTGACGTAGCAGGAAGGGGCGGAGCAAGAGGAAGCAGAAGCCAAACGAGAGTTCCTGCGGTGGCTGGTGGTGGTGGCGACGGCAGCAGCAGCAGCAGAGGCAGCGGCAGCGCAAAGCCCTTTTTGAGTTAGCCAGAATTTCTGCTAAGGACTCCTGCTGAGGACTGCCAGGGGCTGGAGCTGCTGGGAGCGCGATTCCCAGACGCTGGGTGGTTGCTGTGAGTGGGGAGAGGAGGACCTTTGCCTGAGGTAGCCTGTTCTGTTTTAAAGGCTTGAAAATGTGGGTGCTTTCTACTTTATCTACCTGTGCCAATGTCGTAACTACTCTGATGGCTTTCACTTTCTGGTTTTGGGACTCAGTCTTTTGGTATCTTAATAAAATTTCTAGTTTATTCCCCCATATGGCAAGCATGATGTATTTTGTGATGGATAATTATATCAGCATATCTGTAATCTCCATAGGCATTGTGAATATGGCATTGCTGATACATACACATATAAGAGAAGTGACCAGGGAGAGATTTTGGTTTAGAAAATTACAAAAATGGTACATGGAGGCATAGGGTAGTATATTGACATGTTTTCTCCAGTAGCAATGTTAGTATTGATTGAATTTTGCTTCTAGAACTGGAGGTGGGGGGATGGAGTTGAGGCAAGAGGGGAGGTATCTAGGAGGATCAATGAGTTGTGGCAGTATAGCTGGTGAGAAGATAAAACATGGCTCAGGAGCAAAGGGGAGCATGACTGGAGTTGTCTAGATCTCATGGCCATGTGTACTCATCATTGCAGAGCTGGGGGATGGAGGAGGAGAGCAGGGTGAAAGGACTGGAACTGAAAGGGTTAAACCCTCCCAGCCATGAGCTGTGGTCCAGAAGGATTCTGTAAACTCTCATTATGTCATTAGAAACTTAATTATTCCACCAGTAAACACCTGAGGGTATTTTAGAACCCTCCTTTAATGCCTCTCCTTGCCAGCCCATACCCAGGCTGTAAGGATGCTCTCTTCCTTTGAGATGAAAACCAGTTGGGGCATTTAGCAAGAGGTTACTAATTGCAGGAGAAATTGAAGTAATAATATGAAGTGATTGAAGTAATAACAATAGCTCCCATTTCTACAGCCCTTTAAAGTTTATAAAGATTATAACAAGATTGTAAGATAGCACAATAATTATTATTCCTATTTTACAGCTGAGAAAACAGAGGGTTGGGGAATTCTGTCTAGTGAATGTCCACAATGGGATCTGAACCCATCTATAGATCCCTTGTCTTCTGAATCCTCTGCAGTTTTCACCCAACTAATCTTCTCTGGGTAATGCTGACTTCTTCCATGCCCTCTCTTGGAATCATGCTGATTTGGTCCACTACAAAATAACGCCATCTCTCCCCATCTGGTCCCTTCCTACTGTACAACAACCCTCTTCATCTTTTACTGGCTGTCACAATCCCCACAAGAACAGTTCTAGACTTTTTTAAGCCCTCAGCCCTCCTCCTTCTCCTCTATCACTGTGGTCTCCTGCCACATCCTAGTCATCTTCCTAAGTCACTGCTATGATTTTATACCTTCCCTACTCAAAAACCTTCAGTGGCTCCCTATTGTTTATACAATAGAGCAAAAACTTTTATATGTGGTATTTAAGGCCACAATCTGACTCCAACCTATCTCTCCAGCCTTACCTCATGCCAGTCTCCTTTATAAACTCTATATTCCATTCAAATTGAACTCATCCTGTCCTTGTCCTGCTTTCTCCAGTCTTGGTGCCTTTACTTCCATTGTGTACCATGCTTAGAATGGATTCCCTCCCACTCAATCTCCATTGGTTGAAGTCCCACCCTTCCTTCAAGACCCAGGTCAGATGTCACCTGCTATAGGAAGTCTTCTCTAACCCTTCCAGGTAAACGTAGTCCTTCCTTCCATTAATTTCTCATGGCATTTCTCTGGAACTCTTCTCTTCCCTTTTCTCACTCTCCTTTGAATCCTGTTTGTCCAGTTTGAATTCACATACCTAGTCATATTGGTTTTTCCAGTGAAATTGACCTTGATTCTTGACAAAATCATATCAAGTTCTATGTTACTAAAGGAGTTATTATTAAAGGAGTGGTCAATGGAAAGGAAATTAGTCACAAATAACCCACAAAGCTTCATCAAGAACAAAAAAAAACCTCTTTCAAGAAGGAATCACTTCATGTATTGTCTTTGTATCTTCAATGAGTAGCACAGTGGGCATAGGCACTTAATAAATGTATGTTGATTGATTGAATGAGATATGCCAGATTAATCTCATTTTCTATTTTGACAGGGTTAGTAGGCAAATAGATCAAGGGAATGTTATAGAGAGTGTTTACCTAGAAAAACATTTGACAAAATCTCCAGTTATTCTTGTGAACAAGACGGAGGTGGTATGGGCCAGCTGATAGTATAATCAGGAGGATTCAAGAATGATTGAAAGGCTAGCCCCAAAGAACACACATGAATGGTTTGATGGTGACTTAGAAGAAGGTCTTCAGTGGAATGCCCCAGGATCTGTGCTTAACCCAGCTCTGTTTAATAATCTTATCAGTGAGCTGGAAAAAGGCATAGATGGCATGCTTATCACATTTACAAAGGACTTGGAAGTTGGAAGGAGCAGCTAAGATGTTGGACAGTAGAGTCAAGATCCAATAAAATCTTAATGGGGGGAAGGGAATAAGCACCTATGTAGCACCTACTATGAGCCAGACACCATGCAAGGTGCTTTTCTAATATTATCTCCTTTGAGCCTCACAACTATATTTTTAGGTAGGTGCTTTTATAGCCATTTTTCAGTTGAGGAAACTGAGGTAGTTAGAGGTGAATTGACTTACCCAGGATCACACAGCTAGTAACTGTTTGAAGCTGGTTTTGAACTCTGATTATCCTGACTCCAGGCTCAGCACTCTATCTTCTGTAGTACCTGGCTGCCAACAGGTTAGAGTGTTAGACAAAATCTAATATAATGAAATTTAATAGGACTAACTGTAAAGTTCTACACTGGTTAAACAAACAAACAAACAAACCCATCCACACACCAAAGATCAAGGAAGTGTGGCGAGACAGCAATTCTTCTGAAAGAGAGTCAGGCATTTAGTGGCCTGCACACTCCACTTGTCATTAGAATGATTTGCTGTTTGGTCATTTCAGTCACGCCTGACTCTTCATGATGCCATTTTGGATTTTTCTTGGCAAAGATAATGGAGTGGGTTGCCATTTCCTTCTCCATCTCACTTTACAAATGAGGAAACTGAGGCAAAGAGGGCTAAGTGACTTGCCCAGGGTCACACAGTTAGTGTCTAAGGCCAGATTTGAACTCAGGAAGATGAATGTCATAGGACAACCAAAAAAGTTTCATGCAATCTTAAACTGTTTTAAGATCACCAAATATTTGGGATATAGATTTAGAGTGGGAAGGATACTTAAAGTTCCTCTAGCCCATCTCTTCATTTTAAAGATGAGGAAACAAAGGCCTTGAGAGATTAAGTGACTTGTTCAAGGTGGTAAGTAGCATAGTCAGGATTTGAACCCAGGATCATAGATTTAGAGGTATAAGGGATGTCAGATGTCATTTAGTCTAAATTCTTCATTTTACACGAGACCCAAGGAGACTGTGACTTGGATGAGATGGAGGAGAGGCAACAGCTTGATCAAAGCACCATTTTACCTGGCCATGGAACACACATAGCCATCTTTTCCAGGGATCCTTTCCTGTACCCAGTTATTGGTAATAACCTTCTACCTCAACCCCCACATAGCTTGCTCCTGCTGTTTGTCCTTTGTTCTTGAAGCAACCTCTGTGAGCAGAAAAGGAGCTGCCCACTGGGGACAAAACTGGAACTGGCCAGTTGTGCCACACAGCTTTCTCCTTTCTTTTTTTCTTCCTTTCTTTCTTTTTTTCTTCCTTCCTTCGTTCCTTCCTTCATTCCTTCCTTTGTTCCTTCCTTCCTTTCTTTTTCTTTCTCTCTTTCCTTTTCTTTCTTTCTTCCTTCCTTTCTTTCTTCCTTCCTTCTGGTTTGAGGGTCACATATTTTTCTCTTTCCTACTTATTTGTTTTATCTTTTTTTTAAATTGGGACAATTAACTATTTTGTCACATGTAGTTTCATTTATGATTTCTTGAAATACAGCTCTGGAAAACCAGACTTTGATAAAGCCCATTTGGATTCAAATAGAGCTACTTGACAATATCTTAAACCCAAATCACTTTGGCTCTCACTGATAGGCCAATAATAAGTCCCAGCTCAAGTCTCACTTGGTTATTGCTTGGGTTTTGACGGCTCAGAGTAAGCGTAAAAAGCAATTGTTTCTGTTCTGGCCAGAAGCTTTGAGGGTCCTCCCCTCCCAGATTGATTTTTTTTTAAGTAAGTAAAAGAGGTCGATTTTTTTTCCCAATTTCTTACCTTGCCTTAATTGCCGAATGGGTGATGCCTCAGACAAAGTGAGACTTGGGAAAGACCTTAGCTTAAAAAGGCCACCATCTCCCCCCTGCATCTGGGGCCATCTCCAGTTGTCCAAACCTATGTGTTGCCACTGGATTCTGATGATTCTGGAGGAGAGAGCAAGGCTGGTGACTTTGCACAGCTGGGTCTGCCTCACTTAAATCCAATTCACTTGTCAGTCAAGACATCATCTCCCTGATATCTTTGTTCCTCTTCAAGAATGAAGGACAGACAACAACTTCCCATGTAATGTCGCATATTTTAACCTGTATTTGTGTTCTATCTCCCCGCCAGATTCTGAGCTCCATGAGAGCAGAGACACTAAAATTTACATAGAATCACAGACCATAGATTTGGAGGGGACCTTAGAGGGCATCTAGTCAACCCATTCATTTTTTAAAATAAAGAACTGAGGTTCAGCAGTGACTTGTCCAAAGTTACACAGTTGGTTTCTCCTTAAGCATCTAGAAAAGAGACCTTCAAATAATAAATACTTCATAAATATTGGTTGAATTTCAATTCAATGAGTAGCTTCTTCCTTAGCCATCTCCAATATAATGATTATGACAACAGCAACAATAACTACTATTTCTATAGTGCTTGGAACAGTTAGGTGACACAGTGGATAGGGTGCCAGGCCTAGAGTCAGAAAGACTCAACTTCCTGAGTTCAAATCCCACCTCAGATACTTACTAGCTGTGTTACCCTGGGCAAGTCACTGAACCACATTTGCCTGTTTCTTCATCTGTAAAATGAGTTGGAGAAGGAAATGACAAACCCCTCCAGTATCTGCCAAGAAAAACCCAAATGGTATCACAAAGAGTCAAACATGGCTGAACAGCAACAAAAATGTAATGCTTATTGTGTGCCAGGCATGGTGGAAGTATTAACATTGATAAGCACTTTACAAATATTATCTCTTTTCTTTCTTTCTTTCTTTCTTTCTTTCTTTCTTTCTTTCTTTCTTTCTTTCTTTCTTTCTTTCTTTCTTTCTTTCTTTCTTTCTTTCTTTCTTTCTTTCTTTCTTTCTCTCTTATGGTGGGGGGAATCCAGGGCAACTGGGGTTAAGTGACTTGCCCAAAGTCACACAGCTAGTAAGTGTTAAGTATCTGAGGCCAAATTTGAACTCAGGTCCTCCTGACTCCAGTGCTCTATTCACTGTGCCACCTAGCCGCCCCTACAAATATTATCTCATTTGATCCTCACAGCAATCCTGGGAAGTAAGTACTATTATTATGCCTGTTTTATAGCTGAGGAGACCAGAGGTTAAATGACCTCCCCAGTATCATACACCTAGAAAGTGTCTGAGCCTGATTTGAACTCAGATCTTCCTGACTCCAGGCCTAGCTCTCTATTCACTTTGCCACCTAGCTGGCTCAAATCTTTCTTTCTTAATTTCTTCCATTCATAGTCCTGAGCTACCTATCCCACCCAGGAAGGTCCTGAGAAACCAGGCAGGCCAAACACTGAGAGTCCAAGAATAGTGCAGGAATGAATAGTCATGGTCCCTTGTCCTCCTAAAGAGTCTACCCATTCCACAAGGGGTTTTTAGGGTAGCTTTTTGTAGCAGCTTGGGGTTCTGCCTACTACTCTACAAACAGAGAGTCCTGCCTCACCCACGGAGAAGTAGAAAGGGGATGAGGATGACTCAGGAGGTCCAAGGTTCCTTCCAGCTCTGCCATTCTGCATCATGAGGGAACTTCCACCTGTGACTTTCTGATTTATGTTTTAAAGGCCTCCATGTAATTTTCCAGTTACTTTCAAACCATGCCACCTGGACTCTGGTCATTCTACTTGTCCCCCTCCCACCGGACTCTGGCCCCGGATCCTGAGCTCTTCTAGGTGAGATTTCATTTTTTCTTGTCTGGAACCATTTCCAAACCATTACACCTAATCTCCTCTTCCCACCTCTACCCCACTCCTAGTTCTTGTTTATACAATATCTTCCCTATCAGATGTAAGCTCCTGGAGGGCAGGGATTATTTTGCTTGCTTGTATTTGTACCCCCAGCTGAACTTGGTGCCTGATACATAGCATGTATTTAATAAATACTGTTTTATTCATTTATTTGTTCTAGAATTCTGTGTCCTGTGTCCTTGTCTGCTAAAGCTCTGCTGGTCTGTATTCTCAGGGTTGTTTCATGCTGGGGATTTCAAGTCACTTGCACCATTAACATTCTCTGTTTTATACTAAAAAGTGACTACTTTCAGGTTTAAGGACTCAGGGATTCTTTAATTCTTGTCCTTCAGTCTATGTACTCCTATAGAATCATGAAATCTCAGAGCTGAAACCATACTTGAGGAGGACCCCTCTACAGTGTCCCTGATAAGTGCTCATCCATCCTTCATTTGAATACCTTTAGTCATGGGAAACTGGGGGCAGCTAGGTGGTACAGTAGATAGAGCACTGGGCTTCAAGTCTGGAAGATTCATCATCCTGAGTTCAACTCTGGCCTCAGATACTTACTAGCTGTATGACCCTGGGCAAGTCATTTCACCCTGTTTGCCTCGGTTTCTCCATCTGTAGAATGAGCTGGAGAAGGAAATGGCAAACCATTCCAGTATCTTTGCTAAGAAAACTCCAAATGGGATCACAAAGAGTCAGACATGACTGAAAAAATGACTGAAACATGGGAGACTCACTAATTATTCTAACCTTGGACAGTTCTCATTTTAAGGAAGTTTTTCCATAAACCAAGTAGAAATCTACCTCTGTAATTCCCCTCCTCCTTCTCAATTTTTCCTAGTTTTTCACTCTATGTTTTCTGTTCCTTGTTTCCCACCCCAGGGGAGACAAGGCTGAGCATACAGGAAGGGATGGGCAATTGAATGGGTTGAAAAAGGCCTATTGAGTTGAATGATCTGGTCTACCCTCCTATGGTACAAGTCTCCCTAGCCTCCCTCCTTCCAGGGGAGAGGAAGCAAAGAAAGGGGGGCCCCCTCAGAAGCACAGCTCCCCAGGGCTAACTGACTCATGTCTGCTTAACAAATCACCTCCACATGGATTTGAAATCGTGTACTTATTTGCCATTGAGTTTTTGTTCAGACTGTGTTTGCAGGAGCACAGCCCAAATGCCATTTGTCTGCCTGGTTAGCATTAAACACACATGGAAAAGCTAGAACTAGATCATTTATAATTTAGGTTTCCACTCATTCCATCTGGTGTTCCCAGTCTCTCTCCCTTCTTTCCTCCCCACCTCCCTAAAGGCCTCTAAGATTTGGGGGAGAAGAGTTTAAAATCTAGCTATAGACCTGCCCAGGGAACTTAGTATTGTCCTCCCTGCCAGAAAAGTATTGCCCCCTTTCAGCCCTCAGAGAACCCAGGGTCAGAAAGGGAAGACACAGCCCCTGCCCACAAGGAGTCTTAAGTCTGAGGTTGTAGTGAGGGGAGTATCTATCCTCCCTGCCTTGTCCTCACAGAATCTCAGAGTTAGAAGGTACTTCAATCAGTCAATCAGTAAACATTTATTAAGCTCCTACTATGTAAAAAATGCCCTGGGCTAAGCACCGGGATACAAAGCAAGCTAAAAGACAGTTCCACTGAAGTTAAATGAGTGCGTTGTCACTCAGGTAGCCTATAGGGTCTTGTGCTAGAAGGAAGAAATGTTTATTTCATTCCCCAAGTGGATTATGTGGGTATATCTTCTCACTCCCCACCTTCCAGGGCTGTGCAGGGGTTCAGGGCTGAGGCACAATCAAGGGTCAGTGGCCATTGGAGGTTTTCAGGAAAAAGTCTTTAGTGTTTACATGTCCCTACCCTCCTTCCTCATTCCTTATGGATGTCTTTCTTGAGACCTGGAATGAAGTCCATTTGGGACTGTCTCTGTGTATGTATATCTGTGTGTGAATCTTTCTTTGTATGTTCTTGTGTGTGTTTGTGTTGGTGTGTGTGTGTGTGTTGTGTATCCATGTATCTTTGTGTTTCTGTGTCTGGATGTCTTTCTATGTTTTTATTGTATTTATTTGTATGTTAGAGATTGGGAGAGGGGCTGTTTTCCCAAACATTTCTCACCTGGAAATCTATTCACCACCTACTTCTTCTCTGATTCTCTCCCATTTATACTTTTGGAAGACCTTTTTTCTTTCTGTGGTTCCATTTATCTGCCCTGAACATGGAACCAGGGCTAGTAGAATTGGGAGTCAACCTGCAAAGAGAGAACACCAGAACCATGGACAGCACAGAGGGTTTAAGCCCTGCTTGTCCCATCAGACTCACTTTATTTCCATTGTGTACAGGTGAGTGGTTGAGCAGCTGAAGCAGAGTGGGTCAAGGAGGATTTGGGTAAGGAGTATATGTCTGATTGTTCTGGAGTTTTGTCATTGTTATTCCCCTTTATATTGCCATCCCAAGTAAACTCCATCTTTTAAAGGAAGCCTTCCTCAACTCTTAATTCTAATGTCTTACCTCTCAATTAATTCCTGTTTATCAGGTACGTAACTTGTTTGTAAATATTTGTTTACATGTTGTCTCCCCCATTAGATTGTAAGCTCCTTGAGAGCAGGGACTATATTTTGCCTTTTGTGTGTGTGTGTGTGTGTGTGTATTTCCAATGCTTAGCACAGTGCCTAACACATAGTGGATGCTTAATAAAGGTTTATTGATTGATTGATTGTAGTCATTGTCCCTATCATTTTCCTAGTTCTGCTTAATTCACTTTGCATCAATTCATCTAAGTCTTTCCATGCTTCTCTGAATTCATTATATTTATCATATATTATCATAGCAATATTCAATTCCATTTAGCTCTTCCCAATCAATAGGCATCTATTTTGCTTCCAGTTTTTTGCTACCACAAAAAGTGATGCTATATTTTCTGCTGACAGTCTCTTTATACTGTTTCCTGATTCTTACATTCACTTCTCTTGTACCCTGAAGTGACTCTCCAGAGTTGAGGAGTTTTTTCAGTGGGGAAATGAGGTGGTTCAGAGCATTTGATTTCATTGCTACTTCAGCCAATGCAAATATGCATCTGCTCTTCAACTTATACATCCTTAAAAGCTGCCAGAGCCCTTTGAATAAAGTGACTGGCCCAGAGGGATCACACACCCATCATGTGTCAGACAGCTCTTGAACTGCCTGCCTGACCCCAAGCCTGTCTCTCTATTCACACTATACATGCTACCTTTCACTAGATATTATCCCTCTTAAACCTCATATTTTTCAATCTACTTCACTAGACTTCACATACTATCTGTAAGAGCACTAAAGGAAGTGAACAAAACACAGTCTTTGGCTCATATCCAGCTAAAAAGATAACATACAGGTAAATAACCTAGAACAAAAATGCTAAGTACTCAATCAAAATACAAAGGCAGTTCTAGGGTTTCTTGAAGAAGAAAAGACCATCTTATTAGCTTCAATTCATTAGCCCAGGTGCTAAGAACTCTTTGAATCCTGACTGTGTATCATCCATGAATCTGGCATCTATGCCTTTTACCCTTTAAGTTGTAAGCTCCTGGAGGACAGGAACTATCTTTTGATTCTTTTTATATCCCCAGTGCTTAGCACAGTGTCTGGTATATAGTAGGCATTTAATAAATATTTATTAATTGATTGAAGTGATAGAAATGCTGAGTGGAACAGAGCCTTGGTATATGCCATTAGAGACCTCAATTTACTTCAAAGAATTTGATTTCACAAATATTTGTTAAGTGCTTACTATGTGCAAGTCCCTGTGCGTGGTACTGGGAATGCAAGATAGATATATTCACAAATCTTGCCCTCAATAAGCCCTGAAAGGGGTTAAAAACAAGCACATGAGAGAGTGATACAAGGGGGAATGGAAAATAAAAAACTGAGGGTCCAGACAAAATGCTAGGGGAAGAGAACTTTCCTCGCTAGGAGTGGTCAGGGTGAGGGAAACTTTCGTGAGCATTTGGGTTAGACTCTGAAAGAAGGGAGGTGGATGGAGGAGGAGCAGAAAAGCTGAGTCCAGGTATGGGGAAATGTGCAATGGCTTGGAATGGGAGAGAGTAAGAGATAATGGGGATAGAAAGTCAACAAGCATTTATAAACATCTCCTCTGAACAACGCTAAAGAGAACAATGAAAAAAGGAGGAAAAAAAAGAAACTCCTTAAAGAGTTTTCTGTTTTGTGTTTTCCAGTTTTTCTGGAATGTAGAGTACCTGAGGGAAAGATAGATTATGGGGGATGTTGACTATCAAGTTGAGTTCATATCTTATTTGGTAGGCAGTGGAGGGCCATGGAAGGTTTTTTTGAGTAGAGTAGTAGGTCCATTAGGAAGGTTACTCAGGTATTAAGTGATGGGTAGATTGTCCAGAGAGATAGTGGAAGCAGGGAAGCCATTTAAAAGGCTAAGCAGATAGTCTTAGTAAAACTAGACAAAGGTGAGGGAAACTCAGTGGCTGTGGTGAGATGAGAGAAATGATTGCTTCTCTCTTCTATTAATAACTAATCATTGTATTAGGACCAAGGTTTTTCTCCTTTTCTACTTCCTCATCCAGAAATCAACCAGTGTGGGAAATCTTTCTAAAAGACTTACCCAGCCAAGATAGCTAAGTGCTAATATTTAGGTGATCCAAATCATGTACCCCAAGACCCTCATTGTAATATAGCCCACCCTTTCACTGTAATATTCATTTTTTCATTAACTGTTAACCAATCAGAGTTGATTGCCACCCTCAGGAATACCTGCTCTTCTAAGGGCATATAAACTGTGAGCCTACCACCATTAGGGGTCTTTGGTCTAAGAGAGATGGCCAAATGACCATCCTTTTATAAAAAACATGCTGCCATTATTAAGAAAATGATTAAATTATCCAGGAACTATATCTCTAATGCCACAGAGAGATTATCAAACTCTTCTTGGGTTTGATCAAGTCAAATAAAATCACTGATCATTTGACCACTTCTGTACTGATCCAGTGTACTATATTGTCATTTAACATATTACCCCCGCTCTTTATTTTCCACCCTTACCTCTGGATGCCCCATTCCACTCTTCTTATAAAAATAAAGGAAAATCCCACTGCTTGGGTGCAGATAGGAGTGCCAGATTTAGAGTCAGAAGATCTGGGTTTATGTTTTAGTTCTGACACTTACTAGCTGACACAGCCTCAGTTTCTTCATCTATAAAAGGGGGATATTCCTGTTTTACCTCTCTATTTCCCAAGGATTATGAGAAAAGTGCCTTGCACTTTTTTATGTTCTAGAGAAATGAACTGTTTTTTAAAATTATTATTGCCATGGTATAAAGCAGAAGGAATATAGACAGAAAAAAAGAAGGTCCAAAACAGAACTTTGAGGA
This sequence comes from Petaurus breviceps papuanus, assembly GCF_028583685.1. Lineage (NCBI taxonomy): Eukaryota > Metazoa > Chordata > Mammalia > Diprotodontia > Petauridae > Petaurus > Petaurus breviceps. Next base: position 12,392,136 of record NW_027185896.1, on the reverse strand, counting down.
ATACTTATGTTGGGGGGTGGGAGTGGTGTTGGTGATAATGATTCATTGAAGGAGATTGAGGAGTATTCAGACAGGTACCATGTTTCCCCGATAATAAGACACTGTCTTATTAATTTTTTTGGAAAGAAAAACACCAGAGGGCTTATTTTCAGGGGAGGGCTTATATTGTCCTGCCTCAGCTCTCCTCCGAGGCACTGCTCTCAATGGCGCCAGTAAGCAAATCACTGGGGAAGAACAGGATGACACACTCACTGCTGCAGCTCTGATTGGATGCAGCTCGGAGCGCGGCTTGCGTTTCACCCGGGTGGGGGGGGACGGTGCATACAGAGGGTACCATAATGTAGCGTGTAGCACAGGGGATCACCTTCACTACAGTAGCAATCTCAATAGGGCTTATTTTCGGGGGAGGGCTTATTTTAGAGGAATCTTACACAGTAAGGGGAGGGCTTATTTTCGGGATAGGTCTTATTATCGGGGAATGTAGCGGCAAGCACCCCAAGCGTCCTCAGGGTTTGCAGCTACCACAGGTTCTTGGATCTGCTTTGTTAAAGGAAAGCAACTCAAAATGGGTTAACAAGCTTACTTTAATCAGTCAGACATATATCGTTTACCTTGTTCAGGGGAAAAAGGTCAGCACCCCAAACTTCAAAATATACAGACAGAATTATCAAGACATTAACAGATCAAGTAGACAGCTTTCCAAACTGTCCAACCATTACATCCATACCCGGTCAACATCTGGGTTTTTCAAAGCCGGGGGACTCTCAACAACGGCTTCCCAGAATTCAGATCAAATCACAGAACACTTCTCAAAGTGAGTCCCAAAACAAAGCTACACATCAGGGCTTATATAGCCTTCTCCTGGCTCAGAGAATGTAACAACCTTATTGACTCACTGGCCAATCAAGAAGTATCTACTGAAAAACAAGCCTCCCACCCCAGGCTTCAGGGGCACATTAGCCTAGGGGCAGGGAAGATCTTTAAAATTTACATTCTTATTACAGGGAAACACGGTAGGAGAAAAACCAGAAGAAAACGGTTTCATGAAAACCCAAGGAACATGATATACCCCAAAGCAGAGAATGGTTAACAGTGTCAATGCTACAAAAGAGTTTAAAAGGATGAGGAGGGAGAAAAGGCAATCAGATTGAACAATTAAGAAATCATGGTAACCTTGGAGAGAGCAGTTTCACTTGAGTGGTGAGGTCAGAAGTCACTGGGTTCTTAGAATAGGCTGATAAATGAATGGGAGGAGAGGAAGTGAAGGCAATTAGAGATACCTCTTTTTTTTTTTAATTAAAAAAATCTATTTTCTCTTCCTCCCACCTCTCTACCCATCAATGAAAGAAAAGAAAAAAGCCCCTTGAAGCAAACAAGCATAGTACAGCAAAATGAATTCTCATATCTGCCATGTCCAAAAACTGTTTCATTCTGCCCCTTCTGTTCTTCATCTCTTTGGCAAAAGGTAATAGAATGCTACAACATCAGACCTCTGGAATTGTAGTTAGTATAGACACCTTCTTCTAGAAGTTTGGCTGTGAAAGGGAGAGAATATATAAGATGATAGCTTAAGGGGTCAGCAAGGTTGAGTGACTTGGGCATACTTACAGGCAGCATAGGAGCCAGGAAAAGACTGAAGATGAGAGAAAGGAGGGATGAATGACTCAAGGGGAAAGCTGTTGAAGGAGACAGGGGTGATGAGATCAAGGATGAAAATAAAAGAACTAGCCTTATTAGAGATGAGTGAAAAGGGAGAGAATTAGGGGTGTTATGAGGGATTTTGAAGCATCAAAGAGAGGAAATCTCATAATAAATGGCCTCTAGTATCTCAGTAAAAGAGAAGAGTCATCTTCCAGAGGGACAGGTTGTAAGAGTGTTGAGATCAGAAATAGGAAGTTATGATCAAAAAGGGCCTCAGTTCTAGATCATAAAGGTAGTACAATAATAGCTGATGGTGAGATCGAGGAATAATTATTCCTGAAATAGAGTGAGTGTGTAGTTCATGGCAGTTAAGAAGATTAATGAACAAGGAAGGTGGTAAGTTTGAGAGGACATCAATGTGTAGACTAAAGTGGCCCAGTATAAAGCAAAGGATTGGAATGGAGAGGAAAACTTTGAATAAAGTACTGCACTCCTTTAGAAAGGAGAGAGTGTGACCTGGAATCTGATAGATAGCTGCCATCAGGGACTGGGTAGGGTGAGGTATCTTGATGGCATAACTCTCAAAAGGGAAGAGTTTGCTGAGTAATGGTTGGTAGAGGGAAGCTCTGAAAGTGTCAGAGAGAAGAAAAACAGTATGTTTAATCTTTCCCCTGACTCAGTGTATCAGGAGAAACTCAATCGAGGATACATCCAGTACTGGAGAGGGTAGCCAGGGTTGTACTGTCTTTTGGGAATGCCAAGTAACTGCCAGCTTAAGGGGGAAAGGACTAAAATCAAAGGAAGTCTGTTGATAATAAAATGGGATTTCCAGAAGGCACAATCGAAGGGGAGGCACAACTCAGGATAGGGAATTGGGAAAGGAGGGCTGAGGAGAATGGGGAGGAGAGAGAAGGAAGGGTTTTTACCTCCTCTGTCAGAGTTTAGGAGTGGAAATTTGCTAGTCATAGGACAGTGAGATAATGTTTTCACTGGGACTGTACCTTCTACCCTTTTAAGGTTCCATGATGATAGAGAATGATATCAGTTCTTTGGTTTTTATTTTTACTTTTGGGGGGCTAGATTCATTATTTTGTTGGTTTAGGGACCTTCCAATAAGAAATTCTTGCCTCATTCTCTAACCTTCGCTAAGATAGTAAGCATATAGATATAGGTTATGCATGTGCAATCATGCATAACATATTTCTATATTAGTCATGTTGTGAAAAAAGGTACAGAGGAAAAAAATCACAAATATGCACACACAAAAAAATGAAAAATGCTTTGATTTACATTCAGACTCCATCAATTCTTTCTCTGGAGAAGGATAACATTTTTCATCATAAATCCTTTGGCATTATCTTGGATCATTGTATTGCTAATGGCCAAGTCATTCACAGTTGTTCATCATATAATATTACTGTTACTGTGGACAACGTTCTGTTGACTCTGCTCACTTCACTTTGTATCAGTTCATGTAAATCTTTCCAGGTTTTTCTGAAATCATCCTGCTCCTCATTTCTTATAGTTTTTCATTATATTCATATACCACAACTTGTTCAGCCATTCCCCAATTGATGGACATCCCCTCAATTTCCAATTCATTCCCACCACAAAAATAGCTACTATAAATGTTTTTGTACATTTTTTTTGATGTCTTTGGGATACAGACTTAGTAGTGGTGTTGCTGAATCAAAGGGTATTGTAGCAGCAAGTACCCTAGCATACCCAGGGTGGCTGCTAGCATAAGTTCTCAGATCTGCTTTTTTTTTTTTAAAGGAAAGCAACTCAAAATAGGTTAACAATCTTACTTCAATCAAGCAAACATCAGAGAATACAAACAGAAGTTACAAGCAGACAGAGAGACAGTTCAGCAGACAGGGCTTCCCACTGTCTGACCATTACATCTATACCTAGTTAGTTACTAGAGAGGAAAGCACCAACATCTGGGTTTTCAAAGCCGGGGGGCTCAACGGCTGCCCAGAGTCTCATTTGGCCAAATCACACAACTCTTCCCAAAGTGAGCCCCAAAGCAAAACCTCACCTCAGGGTATATATAGCCTTCTCCTGGGTCAGAGACCATCACAACCCTCTTGACCCACTGCCCAATCACAAAGTAACAAGGTGTGGGCATTCCTGAAAAACAAGCCTCCCTCTACAGGCTCCAGGTGAGCACATTCAGCCTATTAGGGGACAGAGCATATTCTCAAATCAAGGAAGGTTTTCAGAGTCACTTAAGCCTAGCCAAGGGCCTAGGGGCAGGGAAGATCTTCAGATTCCCATTCCCATAACAGGAAGGCACAGTTTTATAGCCCCTTGGGCATAGTTCCAAATCATTCTCCAGAATGGTTAGAGCAGGGTCAGTTCTTTCTCAAGCACCAGCTAAGAAGAGAAATTGTGCCTGGTGTGAGAGGCTAGGGCAAGAATTCTGGTGCCTGAGGTCCTGGTCCCAGATTTTGTCTACTACAGCAAAGGTAGTCTTGTCGAGTCTCAGTTCAAAGGCAATAGAGGGCTGTCCCTTGCATTGGAGTAGAGGGGTGGGGCAGAATAGCAAGTCAAATCAATAAGCAATCATTAAGCTCCTCCTTATGTGCCAGGTGCCAAACTGAGCACTGGATAAATCGCCGCAGATTCCAGGTTAGTAGGTTGAAGGTAGGAGAAGGAGCCAGAGAATCCACTCCTAACCCATGGAGACTTTGGCCTGGTTCTCCTGAAGTAGCTCATAGAAGTGGTGGCAGCTTTCCCAGCTCCTCATCTTCCTCTTCTGAGGTCTTCATTCTGCCCCAACTCCTCCCAATTCTAGCCCAGCCCCCTCCCAAGGGGCCAAACACAGCACACAGAATCCCTTTTCCATGACAGCCCTGCTGTCCCTCACTCTCTGAGCCTCAGTTTCTCTATCTGTGAAACAAGAGGAGCAGACTAGATTATAGTTCATAGCTTTAGAGCCATAGAGGACCTTGGAGATCACTCAGTCCAGCCCCACTTGTTTTATAGATGAGGAAAGTGAGGCTGGATGATTTGCCCATGGCCATGCAGCTGTGAAGTGTCTGAGGCAAAATTTAAATTCAAAGGCTCTTTGACTAAGTGACCTTTAAGATCTCTCCTAGCCCTAGTGCTCTATGGCCTATGACACTATGACACAGTGGAAAAAATGCTGGATCTGGAGTTAAAGGACCTGTGTTCAAATCTCAACTCTTCCCCCTTCCTACCTGTCTGACCTTGGAGAATTCCTTCCTCTCTCAGGGCCTCAGTTTCCTCATTTGTACAAATGAAAAGGTTGGGCTTGAATACTTGTAAGGTGCCTTCCAGTTCTAAAGTTCTGGTCCTAAATTAACACTGAAGATGAAGAATTATTTCTGAGGAATATCCCCGTATTTCCAAGCTGTATATCATTGTGTTGGCCATCTCTGTGACGCTGAGCAAGTCCCTTTCCCTCTCAGGGCCCTCAGTCTTAATGCAAGGAACTATTGATGAGAAGAGGCAGACAGGAGTGCTTGAGGTAGATGAAGCAAGCAAGGTGCAGAATGTGAGATAGGAGATAAAATGCAGGATGTGACCAACCAGAAAAATGATCAGGACGACTATGCATTGGAGCCCCCCACCATGAACTTATCTGTGTTTTCACAAAGCACCCCCGACTACCTGACATTCCAGAACAGCTCTTTCCCTCCCCTTTCCTGTTCCCTTTGCCTAACTGTATGGACTCTGTGACATTCTGGAGCAGTACTCCTGCTCCCCATCTCCTGCTCCCCTTCCCCCCTTCCTGTGTATAGACCAGACACCTAACCCAACTGTGTGCTCTGGCCTCCCATAAGGAACAGAACCCACTGGGTGCATCACCCACAGACCGAATGAATTCTTTCAGGACAAATAATCATGATTCATGCCGATTCTTCATCATTCTGGTGATAATGGGGACCTATCTTTTGGCCCAGACTCATCTTGGTTAAGAACAGCTCTTGAGTCTGGGTCCTCTAGCAGCTGGCCAGATAGGCTAGGGGGTACAAAGGAGTTCAACACCCTGTTCTGGATATTACCTTAACTCAAGGAATGCCTTGTTCAAGAAGCCTCCTCTTATTCCTTGCCTCCTTGGGAAGCTGCAATGGGAAGTGATTCAGTGGCCCTAAGAGGACTACTAAACTTATGGGAGACCTGTCTTGCATTGGGGCCCCCTAGCAGCCAGATAGGCTGGGGGTGGAGTGGGGGCAGGACACAAAGGAGTTTAATACTTAACATTCTGTGGCCCTGGAGAACACTAGTTTCAGACTTTCACATTATGGGTCAGTCTCCTTCTGTGTCTAGTAACTCTAGGTTGCTTGGTGAGAAATTTGGTCTTCAAGACTTAAAGAAACTAGGGGCGGCCAGGTGGCTCAGCGAGTAAGAGCACAGGCTCCAGTGTTGGGATGACTTGGAGATCGAATCCCGGGCTCAGACACTCAGCACCACACCCAGAAATAACTGGCCGTGTAACCTTGAGCAAGTTACTTAACCCCGATTGCTTAAAAAAAAAAAAAAGACTTAAAGAAACTGGCTACACCCTGTCAACATTAAGCGAAATTCCTCAGGTCTCTTTGTCTGGGTCAAAAGCAGCAGGCCTAGTATATGCAGCTTGAAATTCCTGGGAGGGAATGGAGAGTTGGAATGTTTAGTGCAGTTCTTATCTGATAAGTCTCAAAGGTAAAAGAGATAGGAAACTTCAGCTCTTTAAGGAAGTAGAGGAAAAGGTTAATTAGAGGTGGGAGTTGTAAGCTTGTGTCTTTAAAATAATGGGGGGGAGAGAATATATGAATATATTTAAACTTTGTTGTTGTGATTAGGTTAATTTAATTGGATATGTTCTTGGCTTATAAAATCTTGTTATTACATCTTTTTGACTAGAGAATTTAGGTAACTAGGAATCTTGTGGTAATTAGGAATTTAGTTTGTTATACTGCTTTGGAGATTTATATTACTTAAAAGACATTTTATACCAGTTTAGTTTTGACAAATTCCAATTTGTAAGTTTTCCAACTAATTTACTTCATGAAAGTTTAGTGATTATTCCTTTTAACATTAGGATAAATTATAAGCCATTTTTAAGAAAGGGAAATATTTTTATGTAGAAATGTTTTGTAAGGGGTGGCTAGGTGGAGCAGTGAATAGAGCACCAGTCCTGGAGTCAGGAGGAACTGAGTTCAAATCTGCTCTCAGACACTTAACACTTACTAGCCGTGTGACTTTGGGCAAGTCACTTAACCCCAATTGCCCTGCCTTCCCCATCCAAAAAGCAAAAAAAAAAAAATGTTTTGCAAAATCTTTTGTGTGATTTTTAGAAGGCCTACTAAATTTCCATTTGCAAGCTAATTTGTTGCAATAATAATTTGCTATTTATAACAATTATGTCAAAATCTACTGTGAATTTCCAACCTTCATTTCTAGGTTTGTTGTGTCCTTGTGATGAGGCTCTGGGAATGTCCTGATACCGGGAAACACTGCTAATCTCAAGCTCTTCTCCAGCCGGAACTGGAAGGTATATAAGCCTCTCTCTCTCCCTATTCCCTTGCTCCCTGAGATGTTTTGGTATTTTTGGGGGGTCAAGTTTGGTTGTGTTGGAGCACATGGACCTGGATGCAGCTTCTGAAGAATGGAGGACAAGGACAGACACCCTATCCTGAAGTGTAGGCCAGATTCTTTCAAATCTCTTGGTGCTAGGGAACTGGGGAAACTTCAGGTACTTTTTGGTGGATTTTTTGTCTTGTTTTGTTTGTTTTTCAAGGCTTACTCCCAAACCTTCCTTTATGGAGGAAAGGACTTCCAGGCTCTATGCCTGTAGCTCCCAAAAGTTCACCTTTGAGTTGTCTTTTACAACATTGGGGAAAATTGAGTTTCTCCAGAGAACTTAAGAAGAAAAAGTGTTTTTTTGCAACACTCTTTGGCCTTGGTATCACCTAGAGGACCATGAATCGTGGCCTCTTTTGGGGACTTTAAAAGATAATACTGTCAGGGGAAGCCAGGTAGCACAGCGAGTAAGAGCACCGGCTCCAGTGTCGAAATGACCTGGGGATAGAATCCGGGCTCAGACACTTAGCACCCACCCAGAAACACCTGGCCGTGTAACCTTGAGCAAGTTACTTAACCCTAATTGCTTAAAAAAAAAAAAAAAGATAATACTCTCTTGCAGTTAGAATTATACTGTTGCAGAGAAGGAAGATGAATAGAAGTTGCCTGCTTAATGGCCTTTGTTGAACTTTCTCAGAACACACTTCTCAGGAAAGATTGTGAGATGCTTAAAGCTAGAGCCCCTCCACAGAGGGGCAACAGGGACCAATTGAATGACTCCCTTCCTATGGCTTCTGCCTCCCCCCTCCACAACTCCTGCTCAGGTCTCAGTCACTAGTCTCACTGAGGCAGCTCTCCCACCCTTTTCCCCTTGGTTTCCCTTCCCTTTTCCTCTAGTCCAACACCCCTCATTTCCTGCCATCCACATCTCTTACCCTGCATCTCCCAGCATGGCCCCTCCCTCCTCAGGGACCCATGCTCAGGTCCCATTCACTGGTCTTGCTGAGGTGTTGTATCAGCAATGCCATATTCATAATGCCTATGGAGATTACAAATATGCTGATATAATTATCCATCACAAAATACATCATGCTTGCCATATGTGGGAATAAGCTGGAAAATTTATTAAGATACCAAAAGACTGAGTCCCAAAACCAGAAAGTGAAAGCCATCAGAGTAGTTATGACATTGGCACAGGTAGATAAAGTGGAAAGCACCCACATTTTTTAAGCCTTTGAAACAGAACAGGCTACCTCAGGCAAAGGTCCTCCTCTCCCCACTCACAGCAACCACCCAGCGTCTGGGAAGCGCGCTCCCAGCAGCTCCAGCCCCTGGCAGTCCTCAGCAGGAGTCCTTAGCAGAAATTCTGGCTGACTCAAAAAGGGCTTCGCGCTGCCACTGCCTCTGCTGCTGCTGCTGCCGTCGCCACCACCGCCAGCCACCGCAGGAACTCTCGTTTGGCTTCTGCTTCCTCTTGCTCCGCCCCTTCCTGCTATGTCAGCAAGTCCAATGGGGCATGGAAGATCTTTAAATACCATAACCCTTACAGGTGTCTCCCTCTGTGGCCCTTCCCCCTGAGGCAACACCTGCTCAGGGCTCAGGCCCTACCCCAGAGGCAGTCATAGAGGTATCTCCTCTTCTGACCCCTTCCCTTTCTCATGTGCCAGCTGACTTTCCCCCTTGCCAGCCAGATCCCCCAGTCTTACAGTCTGATCCAGTTCAGCCAGCACCCCCAGTCACTCTCTCACAGGAAGTGGGACTTCCAATCTCCCTTCCCAAGCCCCCGTCCCCACAGCACCTTCAGGACTTTTTCCCTTAAGGGGGGTGATTGTCTCGGGTGGGAGAACTAGAGTGCATGCCGCATTCTCCATTTTGGATCTCAATCAAATTAAAGAAAAATGGGGGAAGTTCACCAAAAATCCGACAAAGTTTACTGAAGGCTTTCAGGACATATCTTTACAAATCAAGCTTTCTTGGGGGTGATTTGCATATCCTCTTCTCTATGTGTTATTCCACTGAGGAGAATCTCGAAACAAGCCCAAAAATTTGGAGATCATCTGGCTAGCAATGACCCCAGAAAATACCCCCCAGGAACAGCTGCTATTCCCACTAGTGACCCAGGATAAGATTACCAAACCTGGGAGGATAGGGAAAAAAGAAATCATATGGTACTTTGCCTGTTAGAAGGCCTAAGAATATCATTTCAAAAGCAAGTAAATTATCGGGAAATTACTCAGACAGATAAAGAAAACCCTGCCCTTTTCCTAGATAGACTTGTAGAAGCTATCAAAAGGTATTAAAATTTAGATCCTGACTCTATAGAAAGGGCAGCAATCTTTAACATGTATTTAATTAATCAGTCTGCCCCAGATATTAGGAGGAAACTGTAGAAATTGTCAATGGGACCCCAAACACCTCAGGCTCAATTACTGGAGACAGCCTTTGGAGTCTTTAATAACAGAGACCTGGTTGCAGCAGGGGAGGAAAAACAAAGGGAACAAACCAGAAACAGAGAACATGCTTGATTCTTGGCTGCTGCCATGGCCAGGAAAAGCCCTTCCAGGGGACCCCCTTGGAGGAAGCCCAGTCATTTGGGCAGGGGGAAAACCTGCTTTCAATGCCACAATGGTCACTCATCCAAGGAGTGCCCCTCCATGCCACCCCTCCAGAGGGAGCCCAAGGAACCAGTGCCTCTAGAACTGTGCCCATCTGACCAGGAGGGACATTGGAGGAAGGATGGTCACTGAGGTAAAAGTGGCAGAGCCACCTCCAACTACCCTGTCCTCCAATCTTCTCAAAACTCAGAATGACAGGGAAGCCTGGGGCTTGGCAGTGCTCCCACCTTCTCCATTTCTCTTGCTGAGCCCTGGGCAAGCATCGAGGTCGAAGGTAAGGATACCCAATTTCTGATCAATACAGGGGCTATGTTCTCTATTTTAATTAGTTACTCTGGCCCTACTCAACCCTTGACCCACTGGGTCATTGTAGCAGCAAGCACCCCAAGCGTCCTCAGGGTTTGCTGCCAATACAGGTTCTTGGATCTGCTTTGATAAAGGAAAGCAACTCAAGATGGGTTAACAAGCTTACTTTAATCAGTCAGACATATATCGTTTACCTTGTTCAGGGGAAAAGGTCAGCACCCTGTACTGTACACAGACAGAATTATCAAGACAGAAACAGATCTAGTAGACAGATTTCAAACTGTCCAACCATTACATCCATACCCAGTCAACATCTGGGTTTCAACATCTGGGTTTTTTCAAAGCCGGGGGGCTCAGGACAACGGCTTTCCAGAATCCATATCAAATCACAGAACACTTCTCAAAGTGAGCCCCAAAACAAAGCTACACATCAGGGCTTATATAGCCTTCTCTTGGCTCAGAGAATGTAAAAACCTTATTGACCCACTGGCCAATCAAGAAGTATCTACTGAAAAACCAGCCTCCCACCCCAGGCTCCAGGTGCACTTTAGCCTAGGGGCAGGGAAGATCGTTAAATTTGCATTTCCATTACAGTCATGGGCATAGAAGGGAAAACTGAGGGATGTCTAGAGACATACCCCCTCCCCTGCCTATTTAAGGATCTGTTGTTTGAACACTCCTTCCTTATTATCTCCTCTTGCCCTGTTGGGAAGGGACCTGATGGTGAAATTAGGGAGTCAATTTTCTCTAGTTAAACCTCCAATCTCCCTTTTCGATCTGTTCACCAGACCCCCCCCCCATGTTCCCCCAGAAGTGTGGGAGACAGTTGAGCCAATTGTCTGGGATCAGGGAATTCCTGGGAGAGCTACTCATGCCACCCCACTTACTTTTCACCTCTGAGATCCTAATGTGTTCCCCCATTGCCATCCACATCCAATCAAGCCTGAGGCCTGGGAAGGACTAAAACCATTAATTGAAAAATTCCTAAAATATGAAATCCTTATCCCTTGCCAATCTCCATGTAACACCCAAATTCTTCCTATGAAAAAACCTAATGGAGAATACTGGATGGTTCAAGATCTCAGGGCTCTTAACAAAACTGTCATCCCTATACACCCCATAGTTCCCAATCCATATACAATACTTACTCAGATCTCTGGTGATACCCAATGGTTTTCCACCCTAGATCTCAAAGATGCCTTTTTTTGTATACTTCTGCACACAAACTGGCGATTTATTTTTGCATTTGAATGGATACTTCCTGGGAAAACAAGTCCATGTCAGCTAATATGGACAGTCTTACCCCAATGGTTTCAGGATAGCCCACATTTATTTGGCCAAGCTTTGGGAAGGGATTTAAGGGATCTGAAATTAACTGATAGCAGCTTAATCCAGTATGTGTATGATATCCTTATTTGCAGCCCTCCCCAGGAGGTGTCTTTGGCTGCTGCTGCAGAAGCCCTTAATTTCTTGGATAGTCCAGGGTATAGGGTCTCTTTGGATAAAGTTCAGATAATGTGCCAGTCTGGAAAGTATCTGGGCCATGAACTAACTCCTACCTCTTGCTCCTTAATCTCTGAGAGAAAAAAGACAATCTTGTCTATACCTATTCCAGCCACTAAAAAACAACTTCAAACTTTTCTAGGTATGGCTGGGTTTTGTAGGCTCTGGATCCCAAATTTTGGCTTATTGCTAAGCCTCTCTATGCCTCTACTCAGAGCCCTGACTCACTCCCTCTAGAGTGGGATCCCCATCAGACTAAAGCTTTTTGAGACTTTGAAAACTAAATTGACCTACCACTCCAGCTTTACCCAATCTAGGAAAAACTTTTTACTCCCTGTGATGAAGGAAGGAGAGAACAGGTTTTGGGAGTTATTGCCTGTTTTTGAAGACTATTAGATTCTGTGGCTGCTATTGCTTTCTGTGTGCTAAATGTCCATGGAGCAATTTGGAAAGGAAAAGAATATCTGACAGCATTTTGGTTTTGCCACAGTCATCTTTAATTCATACCAGGGAAATTGTCCTTTATTTTTTTGGTGCCTGTTTGGTCTTCATTTGTTTAATATCCTTGCCAGGTTTGTCTCCCCCAGGGTTCAAGCCATCAACCTCCAAATGGCAGATTCCTTCAGAATTAGATTGGAGCAAATGGAAACTAGTGACTTTATGAGAAATCAAGATACTATTAAACAGTTCCAAACAAATGAAAAAAATAGAAGGTAATGTGAAGTATCTCATTGGAAAAACCACTGATCTGGAAAATAGATCCAGGAGAGATAATTTAAAAAGTATTGGACTACCTGAAAGCCATGATCAAAGAAAGAACCTAGAAATCATCCTTCAAGAAATTCTCAAGGAAAATTGCCCTGATGTTTTAGAACCAGAGGGCAAAAGGAGGTTGAAAGAATCCACCAATCATCTCCTGAAAAAGATCCCAAAAAGAAAACCCCTAGGAATATTATAGCCAGGTTCCGGAGTTCTCAGAGCAAGGAGAAAATATTACAAGCAGCCAGGAAGAAACAATCTGAATATTGTGGAAACACAATCAGGATAACAGAGGATCTAGCAGCTTCTACACTGAGGGATTGAAGGGCTTGGAATGTGATATTCTCAAAGGAGCTGGGATTAAAGCCAAGAATCACCTACCCAGCAAAACTGAGTATCATGTTTCAGGGGGAAATATGGTCATTCAATGGAATAGAGGACTTTCAAGCATTCATGATGAAAAAACCAGGATTGAATAGAAAATTTGACATTCAGATACAAGAAGCAAGAGAAGTAAGAGAAAGTAAACAAAGAAAAGAAATCATAAGGAACTTATCAAAGTTGAACTATTATATATATAAATATATAGTTGAACTATAAAAAAGTTGAAACTACATATATATAAACTATAAAAAACTATATATATAAATATATATTTTAAAAAACTATATATATATATATATATGTATGTATATAAAGTTGAAATATATATATATATTCCTACATAGAAAAATGATCATTGGGGAGGAGTCAAGATGGCAGAGTAGAAACAGGACTACCACGGGACTCCAGTTCCCACCTCCTCCAATTCATGTAAAAGGTGACTCTGAACAAACTTTGGAACTACAGAACCCACAAAATGACACAGAGAAGCTAACCTCCTGCTGAGGACAGCCCAGCAGGCTGGCAGGAATCATCCAGCGAATCACTCTGGAAGCCAACCCCAGCCCTGCTCGAGCCTGAAGGCGGACCTGACCAGCCACCAGCTGGAGGAACTTCAGATCACCAGCAGCTGTGGCATTTTCCAGAATTATCAACACATAGATGCTAAGGACAAAGTGAGAGGTCAGTGCAGTGTACACTTTGGGATCTGGTAGTTTGGGAGTGTGGTTGGCCTTTGCCCCCAAGGCACTGCAGCTGTGCAGCCTCAGCCACATGGCTGCTTCAGCTCCTGGCCTGCAGATTTTAATGGGAACAAGCAACCAGTCTGAGGGGTAATTGCTCTTGCTTTAACCTGCTTGGATCGGGATTGACATTTAGGGTAGAGGTCCTGGGGTGCATGACCAGTGTGCCAGAGCATGTGGACTTCAGAGAGGGCACCCAACTAATACCTTCAGCAGCTGAGAAAACCCCAGCATTTGGGACGAATCTCTCTTGTGTGGTGGCAAAGTCCTACTGTGGCAAAAATCCCAAGAGTTAAGTAATTGAGTGGCAACATGAGCAGGCAAAGGAAGCAAAGCAAACAGAGCAACCCAACTTTACACTCCTATTTTGAGGACAAAAAGGATCAAAGCATGGAATAGGAGGAAGACAACAAAGTCAGACCTCCTGCACCAAAAGCTTCCAAGAAAAAATGAGCTGGTTATGGGTCATAGAGAACCTTAAGAAGGATCTTGAAAACCAAATAAGAGAAGTGGAGGAAAAATTAGGAAGAGAAATGAGAATGATGCAAGAAAATTAAGAAATTAGAGTCAACAACCTGACTGAAGAAAATAACACCTTAAAAAATAGACTAACTCAAATGGCAAAAGAGGCTCAAAAAGGCAATGAGGAGAAGAATGACTTAAAAAGCAAATTTGCCAGATGGAAAAAGAATTTCAAAAGTCCACTGAAGAGAATCATTCCTTCAGAATTAGATTAGAGCAAATGGAAGCTAGTGACTTCATGAGAAATCAAGATACTATTAAACAGATCCAAAGAAATGAAAAAAATAGAAGGCAATGTGAAATATCTCATTGGGAAAACCACTGACCTGGAAAATAGATCCAGGAGAGATAATTTTAAAATTATTGGACTACCTGAAAGCCATGATCAAAAAAAAGAACCTGGAAAAACAATTACTGCAACTTATGAACCTTTTCTCAGTATGAGAATAGTTGAAGGGAATAGAAGTGTATACACACATATACGTATATGTATGTACATATGTATGTATGTATAAATGTATATGTATAGATACATATGTATGTCTATATATGAGGGTATATGGGTGTATAAATACATATGTGAGTGTGTGCATATATGTGTACATAGACAGAGGGCACAGGACCAATTGAATAGGAAGGGATGATACTTAAAAGGTGAAATTAAGAGGTGAGAGAGGAATATAATGACAGGATATGGAGACAGACAGAATGGGGTAAATTATCTCATATAGAAGGGGCACAGTAACAGGAAGGGAAAAGGAAATGAGTCAACCTTATTCTCATTGAATTTGGCTTAGGGAGGGAATGATATACACACTAAATAGGGTATCTCACCCTACAGAAGAGTAGGGGGGAAGGGGATCAGAGGACAGATGATGGAAGGGAGGGCAGACCTGGAGAGGGGAGGGAAGTTGGAAGCACCCACTTTTGAAAAGGGACAGGATCAAAGTAGAGAATAGAACAAATGAGGGGTGGAATAGGATGGAGGGAAATACAGTCAGTTTTTCACAATATATTCACTATGGAAATGTTTTGCATAGTTACACATGTACAACTTATATTGAATTGCTTATCTTCCTAGTAAGGGTGGGAGACAAGGGAAGAAGGGAAAGAATCTGGAACTCAAAATAAAATGTTTATATATATATATAATTTTACATGTAACTGGGAAATAAGATGTACAGGCACTGGGGCATAGAGATCCACCATGCCCTGCTGGAAAGTTGGAGGGGGCATGGGGGAAGATATGGGAGACAGCAGATTGGGGGAGGGGATATTCAGTAGGATTGTTGTTTTGGGGTGGTGGGTAGGGGAAAATGGGGAGAAAATTTGTAACTCTTGTGGAAATGAATGCTGTAAACTAAAAATAAACATAAAATTAAAAAAAAAAGCAAGTCAGAAGGTAGAGTTGAGGAGGGAGAGCATTCCAGGCTTAAGAGACAGCCAGAGAAAGTGCCTAGAGATAAGAAATGGAATATTTACTTCCTGCAAAAGCCAGGAGGTCAATGTCACTGCAGTACATGTTGGGGAATAAGGTATAAAAAGACTGGAAATGAGGAGGGGGCTAGATTATAAAGGGATTCAAACACCAAACAGAGCATTTTATATTTGATCCTCGTGGCAATAGGGAACCACTAGAGTTTACAGAATAGGAGAGGTAACATGATCAGACCTGCACTTTAGGAAAATCACTTTACTGGCTGAATAGAGGGTGGACTGGAGTGGGGAGAGACTTGAGGAAGGCAGACCCACTAACAGGCTATTGCAATAATACAGATATGATGAGAGGCCTACACTATCATGGTCATTGCCAGAGGGAAGAAGGGGGTAGTATTAAAGAGATACTACAAAGATAAAATTGACAGGCCTTGGTGACAGATTGGATATATGGGTTGATGCATAGTAAGGATAAGCTTGCATATACTTGATGTGGGTCTGTAATATAGAGAGATAGAGAATGAATCTGGTAAGCATCAGAGTAAAAAGATAAATAAAGATGGTTGTTTACTCACTGCTAAAAAAAAAAAAAAAGAAAAGAAATGTTTTTCACCTGACTATTCCTGTGTCTGGCTATGAGATAGACTTGATACTGCATGGTTGGAAAACTAATGTTTTTTTTCTGTTATTCTTGGTGTAATCATATCTATGCTTTTTCCTTTTATAGCAAATTTCTATAATCAGAGCAAGTGGATAGTAAAAGATATGAGCACAATGTAAATATGTGAAATCTTGCTGTTTTCAATCTGAATGTATAGTCATTCCATATCCCAAACAACTGAGTAAATTAGTACTCATGCATAGTCATGTGAAAAATTAAATTCCTGGAATAGAAGATTGTTTCTGAATCATGTAGGAATAATTAGACAAAGGGAAAAGAAGTTTATGAAGAAATGTAAGAACACAATCCCATATACTAAAGCTGGGGTACATCTGAGCTACCATAAAAAAAATGTGTGTTTAAGATCTAAGCTATTCGGCAGATGGTCATGCAACAAGGATACCAACCTGTTCCACTCTCTCCTAGCCCCCTGGACACTGCTTCAACCTCATTTTACTCCCCTCCCCATCCCCACTCAGGCAGGGACAGCTCTACACCCCCTCCTGGTAGGAAGTAGCTCTAGAAAAAGAGACCTTTATGCCACTCCCAAAAACATTTGGGTGGATATTTTTTGAGGAGAGAATGAAGAGATGAGGCAGACAGGATTGCTTGAGGCAGATGGAGCAAGCAGGATGCAAGACATGAGATATGGGATAAAATGCAGGATATGACCAGCCAGAAAAGTGATCAAGAAGACTATACATTGAAGCCCCCCAGCATGGACTTATATGTGTTTTCACAAAGTATCCCCCAACTACTTGTTCTAGAACAGCTCTTCTTCCTCTCCCCTTTCCTATTTCCTTTGTTTAATTGTATGAACTAGTTGACATTCTGAAGCAGCACTCTCCCTCTCCTCTCCTGTTCCCCCTCCAATCTTCTTAAACTCTAGTAGCTTTCCCCTCTCCCCCTGGCCTGTTAAACTGTGTATAGACCAGACATATAATCTGGCTCAATGTTCTGCCTCCCATGGGGAGCTGGGCCCAATGAGCATATCACCCCAATAAATTCTTTAACTTGGAGATAGTCCAAGTGAATTCTTTCTGGACAGGTACTAAGAACTATGTGTCAATTCTTCATCATTCTGGTGCACCCTAACATTTTGAGGTGTCTGTGAACCCCAACACTATGAGTAGGTGCAATGGAAATGCAAATTTAAAGATCTTACCTGACCCTAGGCCCTTTGATAGGCTTAAGAGACTCTGAGAACCTTCCTTGATTTGAAAATATACTCTGCCTCCTAATAGGCTGAATGTGGTCACATGGAGCCTGTGGCAGGAGGCTTGGTTTTCAGGAATGCCCACACCTTAATGCTGTGTGATTGGGCAGTGGGTCAAGAGGGTGGTTACATTCTCTGACCCAGGAGAAGGCTATATAATCCCTGATGTGAGGCTTTGCTTTGGGGCTCACTTTGAGAAGTGTTCTGTAATTTGATCAGATGAGACTCTGGGAAGTCATTGTTGAGAGCCCCTCAGCTTTGAAAAACCCAGATGTTTTTTTTTTTTTTTTGGTATGGATGTAATGGTTGGACAGTTTGGAAACCTGTCTACTTGATCTGTTTCTCTGTCTTGATAATTCTGTCTGTATACTCTGAAGTTCGGGGTGCTGACCTTTTTCCCCTGAACTAGGTAAACGATATATGTTTGACTGATTAAAGTAAGCTTGTTAAACCATTTTGAGTTGCTTTCCTTTATCAAAGCAGATCCAAGTAACTGTGTTGGCAGCCACCCTGGGGACACTCTGAGCAACTCTAAATTCAATGGTTCTGTGGTCTGGCTTCCAACATTTTGTTTGAGGGATACATTGGGGACCCGTCACCCTGTCAGAGTTGTCCCATCAGAATGTTCTCGCAATATATAGTACTGGGAATAAGGGAGTAAAACACAAGCACAGCCCCAACCAAGAAGCCCTTCTTAAACATCTCCACCCCATACTGACATATCCACTACATATCACTTCTCCAACCCTTAAGAAGTTGAAAGAGTCTTGGATTGAGTGAAGAGTTGGGTTCTACTCCTTCTCTGCCACTTGCTAGCTGTGTCCTTAGGCAAGTCACCATTCTTCCCCTGCATTTCCTCCTTGATGATGTGAAAGTATTGGACTCCACAGTCTCAGATTCTTTCAAGTTCAGGCCCATAGACTGAACTATACTTTAAGTTTGATCACCAGTCCTAGTCTGAACCCACACTCTAGTCATAGGCTGACCCCTGTAACCCAAACAAACTAGAGAAGACATGAACACCTAGTAATCTAGCAAACACAGTCAGGGACCAGAGGACCTTAAATTAGATGGCTCTGTGTGACCCTTCCCTGCTGCTGAGGACATATCTCAGAACATGTATCTCACTGATGAGAAAGAACTTTGTGGCCCGAATCAAGGCCATCCCTTGATATGCATAATGTAAACAGGTGTGTATAACGTGCTGTTAGGTTCAACTTACCCAAGAAGGCAAGGATACAAGTGTAGATCCAGAAGTTATTAACCCAAGGACTCAGGAGTATGACCTATGACCCAGGGTACCTCATGTCAACCTCAGAGTTTGGTCTAAGAAAGACAAACATGATTAGGTTGTGTCCTTTGTTTTATTTCTCTCAAAGCTGGCAACATGCATACATGAGAGTTAGCATTTGGAACTGATAGCTCCCTTTGGAGTTGGGGTACACAGTTTGGAAACCCTTTCAAGAGGAGCTGATATCATTTCATCATCAATTCACCTCTAGACAGAGGAAATACCACTTCTATCAGACACCCCCCCCCCCAACTATACAAGACCACTCCCAGTCTTGGGCTATCTAGACAGAAGAATTTGTCTCCACCCAAGTCTGAGCAAAACAAATTATTGTGAGTTTGGTTGGGTTTTACCAGGATAAGGAGAGTCAATGTAATCTCATTAATAGAAATGTCCTTTTGAAGAAAAACTGAACTTCAAGTCAGGACTTTGAAAGAAGGGGGCTGGGAGAAGCTCTGAATCTCCAAGATATTGGTTATTAATAATCAATTTTTTCACATTCAACTTCCAATTTCCACCTCTGTGGAATGTGTGTGTGACAGGAGACTCTTGAAGGAATAAGTGTTATCTAGTGAGAGAGATAAACATCTTTTTAGCCATCCCATGCCTAGCTACAGATACAGAGAAACACACAAGACCCAACCAAACCAGCTAAGTTGGCCAAGGTTCTCCATTAGTGGCAACTCTCCAGCCTTAGAAGTTGTCGTTGGCCTTGGCTACTGTATGTGACTGTGAGCTACTCTCAGCTATGGAGGACAAGTTTCAGAGGTCAGTGAAACACCACCTCTCCACATGGGTGCAGGCCATTCACAGACAGAAAATTCTTTCTGTGTCCCTTGGTGCCTGAGCCCAGCTCTGAACTATTATGGAAGGAGAAGGAACAGACCAGAACACAAAATTCAGGGAATTCACAGACTGGGCAAGGAAGAGAAGAAGCACACTCAGGCCTTGCCCTTAGGAAGCTCACCATCTGGGAAATGCAGGGGAGGGCCCCAGATTCTGAAGTCAGGGAGCCCACAGTTTGGGGGTGACAGAGGAGCAGATCCCAGTCCTTCCAATTAAATAACCATTTACTGGGCACCCACTGTGATCAATGTATTGTGCTAAAAAGAAAATGACACAGTTCTAGACCTCAAGAAATTTAGTTGGGAGTGAGTAATGGGGTGATGGACCCCTAAAAGGAAAAGATCATGTATTTGAAAGCAACCAGTCCCTGCATTTTCCCATACATTTCAGCAGCCCAGATCATTGGCACCTCTGCCTAAGGCAAATGGTTCATCTATTCAGCCCACCTAGATCACCTAACTAGCTTACTTGATATTCCTTTCACTGTTGCACCTGGCCCACCCCAGACTACTTACTACTCCTTAATCCCATTCAGATCCTTTCACTGTCCCTTTTGTATTTAAGCATCAGTCTTAGCTCCATAAATCACAAGTTCACTAGGAACTTTGTGCTTTTCTATTGGTGTTCCAATAAACCTTGTCATTTGACTGGAAGAAGGTTTGAGTGAGTGAATTCATTCCAGGAGGACACCACCCTGTACCCTGACATTTCAGGGTTCCAAGAACCCCAACCACATTATTTCAAAACTGTGTGGTGGGGGGGGGCGGCCAGGTAGCACAGCAAGTAAGAGCACCGGCTCTAGCGTTGAGAAGACCTGGGGATCAAATCCGGGCTCAGACACTTAGCACCCACCCAGAAACACCTGGCCAGGTAACCTTGAGCAAGTTACTTAACCCCAATTGCTTAGGGGCAGCCAGGTGGCCCAGCAAGTAAGAGCACCTGCTCCAGTGTCGGGATGACCTGGGGATCAAATCTGGGCTCAGATACTCAGCACCACACCCAGAAATAACTGGCCATGTAATCTTGAGCAAGTTACTTAACCTCGATTGCTTTAAAAAAAAAAAACTGTGTGGTGGGAAAGGGGATATAACCTATACAGAGATGAGTATAATCCAAAGTGAGTGTGAAAGGGGCCTGGTAGCAACAGAAGAGATAAGGGAAACAGTACTATAGGAGCTAGTGGAAAAGTTGCTACCTATAACAGAACTAACTAGAAATAAGGAAGAGAGACCTGGTAAGAAAAAAAATTGGGGGTAGAGAGCACTGAGATAGAGGATCAAACCCTGAGTCTCCCCTACATTTTTGTTGGGTGCCTCACCTGGGTTAGTGGTATGATCATGACAATAATACAATTCCTAGCATCTGGGGAGGGGGGCACACAAAAGGGGGAAGTGATTCTCAGGATGATCTGTAGACTCAGATTATGTGCTTAATGTGTAAAAACAAATTCACTTTGAACTTGGGTTTCCTCATCTATAAAATGGATATAATAATACTTAGAAAGTCTGCCTCATGAGACTGTACTGTGCACTGAGGAGGTAAAACTGAATTTGTAATATAATCAGTGTTTTTCACGTACATTTTATCATTGCAGTGACTGAAATGTTAAAAATTTTATTTGATCAATGTAGAATTCCATTCATACATCAACCCCTCTAAGCAGAGATTTGCTGGTAAATGTTTAACAAACTGAACTTTAAAAATGAAAGAAATGCTTTTAAGTTTAATCTGCATTATTAACATTTTATCCCTCACTTCCTTGGGTCTGGGCAATCAGCAAAGCAATAAATCAAGCTGTAATTGTAGCATTTGCTAATCTGACTTAATGACTGTCATATGGAGCATTCTGGTGGGGAGAGGAGCAGAACAATTTTGCATACCTTTGCATAAGGAAAAATAATTAAATCAAATAATCAAGGACAGAAAGTGTAGGATGTAAAGTTTATAAGTGAGCAACTTGGTGCCTAAAAGGAGAATTTTTCTTTAATAAAACTGATAGAATCTATATGTAAAAAAAACCCCAAAACATTTTCAGATAATCAATAAGCAATTTGAATTTTAAAAAGGCAGAAAAAAACTAGCATAAATATAAAGATGTAAGTCACTTTTTTAAAAAAGAATGTTTTATTTATTTTTTCTCAATTGGACATAAAAAACTGTCTTTAGCGTTCATTTTTTATAATTTTTTGAGTTCTAAATTCTCTCCTTCCCTCCCTCTCCTTCCTCCATCCTTGAGAAGGCAAGCAATTTGGTATAGATAATACATGTGCAGTCATGCGAAACATATTTCCATATTGGCCATGTTGCAAAAGAGAACACAGACGAAAAAGAGGGGGAAAAATAAAGGAAAGAAAAAGAAAGTAAAAAAAAAATAAAAAAGCATGCTTAGCTTTACATTCAGACTCCACTAGTTCTTTTCTGGAGGTGGATAGAATTTTTTCATCATTAAATCCTTCAGAATTTATACAATATTGCTGTTACTGTGTACAATGATCTCCTGGCTCTTAAAAGATATAGCATGATGGTGTTTATTGTATGTGAATAGTTTGACTGTTTAAATCAGAGGTGTGAAACGCAAAGCCACAGACTGCAAACAGCCTGCAAATCTCCATTGGAGCTAGATTAAAATATAATTAGGAAATATTGAACAAAATTAACAAAAATACATTAAAACAGACAATGTCAACTTGTTATTTCTAAATAAATATGCAGTCCCAGGGAGTTTGACACCCCTGATTTAGAGGGCCAGGGAAAAAAAAATAATTTTTAGTTATTTAAAATTTATAAAATGCAAGTAAGAAGAAATAGTTTTCAAAGACAAACTGAAAGAGGACTCCTTTACAAACTGATAAATGTCTGTAGTTGTAGGGCATTGTGGTTCCTTGACTCATTTGCATGTAACTATTTTAAGACTTAAGAGAGTACAACTTACAAAACAAATTGTAAATCATGTAAGTATTTGGAGACTATGGAATGTTTATATAAGGATTATTGATTTCACAGGGGGAGATTTTATTAGTTTTACCTCTCAAGTGAAAATTGAGTCACTGAGTACCAGGAGGCAGATTTGAGTCATTGAAAGCCTAGCTGAAGTGGTCGAGAATGGGCAGGAAAACTCATCAGGAATTAGTAAAGCCAGCTTCTTCTGTAGACATAAGACCTCAGCTGCTTGATTCCTATTTACTGAAGATCAACTTGGAGTTCACTGGATTGAAACTTTCAGGGTTAGCTATTGTCCTTTTGCACCACCTAGAATTTGAGAAGTAAAGACTCTTGGAGCTGTCTATTGCTTTCTGCTATCCTCTATATTTTAAGAGGGAAAGGGGAGAGACAGGTTTTGCAGTTGAAGGAAGAGATACAGAAGAAGAGATATCTTCTTCTGTAATACAGTATTCTGGTAAGCAAAAAGCTGTTTGGATAGGACTGCTTTGTTCAGTGAGTCAGCCTGAGCTGTTTGCTGTGAGCTTGGCTCCAGAGGACAGGACTGGAAGCAGTGGGAAGAAGCCAGATTTATAGATTTTGCCAACATAAGGAAAATCCTAAATACTAGAGCTGTGTAAGTTAAATGGGCAGCCTCAGAAGGATGTAAGAAGGTGCTCAAGTAAGGGTTGAAATAATCACTTACTGAGGAGGTCACAGAGGGAATTCCTGTTCAAGCACAGGCTAGACTGGGTCTTTGAAGTCCCTTCTAACTCTAGGGTCCTGTGGTTCAAATCTGCCTCTGTCTCAGTTTCTTTTTTCCAGGAACCAAGAAGGAATTAATGTGGATTGGAAGAAGGGGCATGCTTTCTGAAAAAACCTATCATCTCTCTTACTCTTACACATAGCAAAACTGAGACAATTAAACCTCTTTAATGTTTGTGGGAAAATTGGTTGAGGAAGGAGGGACTCAACAAGGGACAAAAAAAATTGTTCTTTAAACACAGCTCTTGAAAGCATTCTTTGCTGACCCATTAAACATTTTTTATTATGAAAGAGAAAATTATTAACATATGAACATTTCTACATATAAAAAGAGAATTTTTATGAAATAATGAACTACTATGTAAATATTGTATTTTTTTATACTAAATTTAATATGGTAGTTCCATCATTGCCCTGCTTCTCTATGTCCCCTTTCTGAACTTTCTTCTGTTCTCTAGATTGTATTTTTTAAATGCTTCATTGATGGTCTTTTCTTCTGTTTTTGGTATCACTATCACCAATTCCTCACTTTCCTTCCATCTCCAGAGATAGAACTGATGGACTCTGAGAGTAGATTGAAACATATTTTTTCTCTTTATTTTCCTTGTTTGGTTTTTTTTTCAATGTGGCTAATGTGTGCATATGTTTGACATAACTTCATATATATAATGGGTATCATATTTCTTGCCTTCTCAATGAAGAGGGAAGGGGTGAAGGAAGGGAGAAAGTTAGGCACTGAAACTAAAAAAATTTTTAATTTTAAAAAACCTTTTTCCAAGATAGGGTCCATAGGTTTTACCAGATTGCCAAAGGAACCCACGGCATAGAAAAGGTTAAGAACTCTCGGTGGAGTTTTTTATTGCCTCCTCTAGAGAATTATGTAAGAGTTGAAAAGGGATTCTCTCACTGCAGCTGAATAAATCTCTCCCACTGTTTGTTATGATGTTTGAAATAATACTACCCAATCCTTTGGGTCTTGTAAGCTTTTTAATCTTTTCAAGGATTAGATAGCTTATGGTCAGCAAGACCTCTTGAAAAGGGGATACAAAATTGGTCACCAAGGGTGGGGGTGTCCAGGAGTGGGGAGTAAATCAGCTAATCAGCAAGCACCATTCTAGTTGTATGGTATATAATGACAAAAATAAAATAGTCACTGTTCTCAAGGGTTAACATTCTATCAAGGGGGACAAATAGGTATATACAAAAGGTTTAAAGGACAGGCTTGAAGATGGTAGAGGGACTTTAAAGACAGGAGATATGATAGCAGAATGTCAATGTGTAAGGATTGGAATAGGAGTCAAGAAACTTGAAATTGGACCCTAGTTCTACAATTAAATCACCTTGTGACCATAGACAAGTACCTTAATTTCCTCAATTGTAAAATGAGAGGAATAGGTTAGATGTTCTCTAAAGTATTTTTCTGCTCTAACAACATATGAATAATAAAATTCTATGAGTATTCAACTTCTTTTCTCCCTTTTTTCTCTTTTATTACAAAGAATGGTTCACTAGGTAAGAATAGGAGAAGGGACATATTGAGGTGGAGGTGGTTTTTAAAACCAAACCCTAAAAACTCTAAAACAAAAACATAACAATTAAACTTTTAAATTAATAAAATAAAAAATATAGCATAGGTTTCCAATCAAGCCTGGAGCATTTTGCATGAGACTCTCCTCATTGATGGAGAGAATGCTACTGATTCTGCATGCTTATGTGAGAGGCAGAGTTAGTGTGAGAGTTTTGAAGAAGTGAGATCTCCATTTCTCAAAATTTCAGAATCTCTACAGGATTCACTCCAGGGAGGACAAAGAAAAAGACTCTTTTCCAGACATGTAAGAAAATATAGCTCTCCAACATGT
Organism: Petaurus breviceps papuanus; assembly: GCF_028583685.1. Classification (NCBI taxonomy): domain Eukaryota; kingdom Metazoa; phylum Chordata; class Mammalia; order Diprotodontia; family Petauridae; genus Petaurus; species Petaurus breviceps. The sequence continues at coordinate 12,367,137 of NW_027185896.1, read as the reverse complement.
TTCTGATTTCCAGCTTGCCTCCCTAGAGATTTCAGGAAATTTCTCCTTGGGTAAGATTGGGACCTTTCTTTTGGTTGAACTGAGATATCACAGGCCCCAAGATAGATTTCATTCATTCCATGTGTTTTCTAACATACTTTAATCTGTAGAATTTCTTCGATTTCTATCTGCCTTCTGCTTGGATATATGAGTTTATTTATCATTTACTATCTGTGATAGTCTTTTGTGTAACCCCGTCTTTGGCAAGAAGTAGCCAAGCCAATGGGTATAATCTTGGGGCACCTTCTCTCCTCAAGAGGTAGAGACCAGGAAAGCAGATTTTTGTTTTGAACCAACATTGTTCCCTTAGATCAGTAATACTTAAGGAGGCAGAGAGATTCCTTTCTAGTCCAGTATCCCTTTCTTAGAGGAAAACAGAATGGGCAGTGACCTGTCCCCTCAAGACAGGAATCTGAATCTTTTTTGGAGAGGGTTGGGCAAGATTAGAGAGACATATGAAGCAAGTTTCTCTAATAAAGGCTTCATTTCTCAAACATATAGAGAACTGAGTCAAATTTCCAAAAATAAGAGCCATTCCCCAACTGATAAATGATCAAAAAAGATGATCAATTTTCAGATGAAGTAATCAAAATTATCTGTTGTCATATGAAAAATACTCTAACTCACTATTAATTGAGAAAAGCAAATTAAAACAATTCTGAGGTACTACCTCAAACCTATTAGATTGGCTAATAGGACAGAAAAGATAAATGACAAATGTTGGAGGGGATATGGGAAAATTGGAACACTAATGCACTGTTGGTGGAGTTGTGAATGGATCCAATCAATCTAGAGAACAGTTTGAAACTCTGCCCAAAGGACTATAAATCTCTGCATACCCTTTGACTTGGCAATACCACTATGAGATCTATATCCCAAAGAGATTTTTTTAAAAGTAAAAGGACCTATATGTACAAAAATATTTATAGCAGCAATTTTTGTGGTGGCCAAAAAAGAAAATTGAGGGAATTTTCATCAACTGGGGAATAGCTAAACAATTTATAACATGCAATTGTAATGGAATACTATTTTGCTATAAGAAATGATGAACAGTATGCTTTCAGAAAAACCTGGAAAGACTTACATGAACTGATAAAAGTGAAGTGAGCAGAACCAGGAAAACATTGTACACAATAAAAGCAATGTTGTATGTTGATTAAATATAAATGATTTAGTTATTCTCAGCAATACAATGATCCAGGACAATTCTGTAGGACTCATGAAAAGTAATGTTATCCACCTCCAGAGAAGGAATCAATGGAGTCTAAATGCAGATTGAAGCATACTATTTTTCACTTTATTTTTTGTGAGGTTTTTGTCTTTCTTTCACAACATGACTAATATGGAAATGTTTTGCATAATTGCATATGTATAATCTTATCAAATTGCTCACCGTCTCAGGGAGATGGTAGGGTATGGAAGGAGGGAGAGAAACTGAAACTCAAAATTTTTTTAAGTGTTAAAAATTATTTTTACATGTAATTGGAATAAATAAAATATTCAAATTTTTAAAAACAAAAAAAAAAGATTCCAGATACATAGATCAATGCCTTTCTTTGAGCTTTCAGCTTATACATTTAGACAACCCTTGTGGACATAGACATTCTACATGGGCAACACGCACTCTATAAAAATGAAGATGAACTTTTCTGCCCTAAATCCTGTTATCCTGGGGATTCCTGGTGAGGCTTCTGACTGTCCCATTGCTCCTCATTTAGGCATTAAGCCTAGGAAGATGGAAAGCAGAATCAGTAAAAGCATGCAAGTGATTCAATAGAGCTAAGGTAAAAGTCCAAGTCAGTACCTGGCACTTTCCTAGCACCCTCAGTACCCTTTGCTCAGACTTGGAGAGTCCTGATAACACCAGCAAAGTCAGCATGAATTTCTCTTACTTGTATCATATGAAATAATATTTCTAAAGAGCATAGTACAGAATCTGACACACAATAGGCTTTTGATAAATGCTTCTTCCCTTCCCTTCCTTTTCCAGATAACCAATCAGATGCAGAAGAAAGAGCCCTGGATCTGGACTTGAAGGATGTAGATTTGAATCCTTCTTCTGCTACATATGTGATGTGTGGCCTTGAGTAAATCCCTTCTTCCTCTTTGAACCTCTGTTTCTTTATCTGTAGAATGAAAGGAGTGGACTAGATGGTCATTAAAGTCCTTCCCAGCTCTGGTGAAAGAGGTGGTTCAACAGGTAAAGGTGAAGAAGGAAGAAAGAAACAGGAAGATATTGAAAGCAAGCACATGGGAGCATGGGAACACAGTGAGTTTGAGAGGCAAGGAGTAGACTTGTTTGGCTGGATCAGTCAGTGCAGGGAGGGCAGTGGGGTAAAATGAGGCTGGGACGGGAGGAAGGCACCAGGTTAGGGCAGGTCTTAAAAGCTACATAAGGAATTTCAACTTTACTCCAGAAACAATAGGTAGCCATTCAAGATTTTTGAACAGAGAAATAACATGGCCAGATTCACACAGGAGAAAGATGCACATGGCAATGGTATTGAGGATGTCTTAGAAGAGGGATAAAGTGCAGAGATCTGTTAGAAGGCCATGGCAATAACTCAGGCGGGCGATAGGGAGGGCCTATGCCAGGATGGTACAGGCTGAAATACAGAAGAGGAGGCAGTTTCAAGAGTTGTTGGAGAGGACAAGTCAACAGGACATGATAACTGATTGGATATGGAGTAGGGGTAGATGGAGAGGGCAATCAGAGATAATCCTTATAATAACTCACATTGATATGTCACTCCAGTTTTTACAGTACACATTATATACATTATCACATTTGATTCTCACAATACTGTGAGAGAGGTGTCATTTTTATCCTCATTTTACAGATAGGGAAACTGAGGTACAGAAAGGTTTAATAACTTGCCCAGGCTCATATAGCCGGCACATACCTGCGGTGGGATTCCAACCCAACACTTCCTGACCCTAAATTCACCAGTCTATCCATTGCACTGAAAGATCAACCCAAGGTTATGAATATAGACCCTTGGAAAAACAATGGTGCCACTGAGAGGAATCCTGAAGCCAGAAGGAAGAGCATGGTTAAGGGAGGGATAATGAGCTTAGCATGGGACATGATGAGTTTTAAACTAAGGTTTTTAGCAGGGAAATGTCATGCTCAAGTTCACATATGGAATCAATTAAAAGAGTTCACTTTGCCAATGGCTCCCCAACTACTAACTCCCACCAAGCAGTGTGTAATGGGCAGTGTGTGTGTGTGTGTGTGTGTGTGTGTGTGTGTGTGTGTGGACTTAAGGGAAGGATAGAAGGCAGGTGGAAGGTAAAGAATCCTTTTCTGAAATTTCTTCTCAAAAACCCCATTTTTAACTCCCACTCTAGTTACTGCTCCCCAATCATCGATTACTAACCCCAACCTTGAGCTGCTATGGTGAACTCCAGCTGTGGTACTCACAGAGGCAGATAAATGGCACCTCTGGATTCAGAAGAGACAGAATGATGTAAGGGGGAAAACCACTGGATTTAAAGTCAGAGGTCCTGGGTTTGAATCCTGACTTTGCCATTTACTAGCTTGTGTGATGTTGGGCAAAGACCTTTGCCAATCTGGGCTTCAGCTTCTTCTTAGTAACAGAATTGGGCTAAATGACCTCCAGGATTTCTCCCAGCTCTAAATCCTGTGATCCTATAAAGTCAAGTTCCTTATTAGTAATATTTAATGACTGAAGCATGCTATTTTTTACTTTTGTTTTTTTTCTTTTTTATTTGTGTCTTCTTGTACAAAATGACTAGTACAAAAATTTTTAAGCAATTACACATGTATAACCAAATCTCATTTCTTACCATCTTGGGGGGAAGGGGGTAAGAGGGAGGGATAGAATTTGGAACTCAGAACTTTAAATAAAAATGTTGAAAAATTAAAAATAATATTCAATGCATTTTTCTCCTCTTTGTCCCTTCTAACCCTGTGATTCCTTCTCTCCCTGTTGCCCCTTCTTCATTCTGTTTTTTACTTCTAAGAAGCTTTATGATGTAATGTAGTACAAAGGGTATCCCTGAATTTGAAGTTGGGAGACTTCAGTTGGAAATCCCAGCTTTGCCATTTAATGACTGAGTGACCTTGGGCAAGTAACTTCTCTGTGAGCTTGTTTCTTTATGTACAAAATAGAGATAATTTTACTGGCACCTTCTGTCTCCAAGGGATGTCTTGAGGAAGGGATGTTATAAGCTTGTAGACATGATCATTGTACTTCCTCTCCCTTCTCCTACTCTCACCCTCTCTTTCCTCAACTCTTCTAACTCTAGGAATTATCAACATCTCTCTCTCTTCTTTTCATAAGGATTCCTGAGGCCAATCTGAGTCTGGATTCTGGGTCTGGGTCTGGGCTGCTTAAATGGCTGTGGCCTCTAATCACCAGGAGACAATTTTACTTCTATAGGAAATAGATTAAGGAGGTCAAAGGCCTACTGCTTTGCAAAAGAAAGATTAATATCTTTCCATCAATGCTCCCAGGCCAAGCTGGAGAGAGCCCCATTTTAATTCTGAATTATGGGGAGTACAAAATAGAAAATAAGTTCATTAGAGAGGTGTGAATAATGAATTCTGAGACTCAGAGGGAGAGATCACTTACACCTTGTTTGATGTCAAATGAGTATCTATGGCATAAGACAAAGTAAGATTAGGTCAAGGACAGAAACTTTTCATTTTAATGTCCAAAGATGATGCCTCTAGGTATTTTTCACAATGCCCAAGGAGAGCGTGCTTCTCTGGCTTGGGGACACACAGCAAAGACGTCACCAAGCTAGGATTAGAAGCTATAGTACCAATACACAAAGTCTCCCTTGGCACTTTTCACCCCTGAAAAACCAAAAGAACAGGTAGCAAATCCATTAACTACCTTTCTATTGATGCTCCAATTCTCAGTGATAACCCAATTTGTTTAAATAACAGCCTCTATCTCAGTGAGCATGACCTTTAGTAACAAACAAGAATTTGTTAGTATTTCAGGAATATCACAGACTGTCTGGCAAATGGACCTGAGTTATGGTGTTAATGGCTAAGATTTCAACTCAGTCAGCATTTGTGGGGCATTTACTTTGGTCAAGGCCCAGAAGAGTTCTTGGTCATGTGAACTGGGATTTTAAGAGTGTATATCTTTGTCAGAGCCAGTCTTGTGAGAAGGTGGAACAGAATGCTGGCTATGTGTGGAGTATGAAGGGAGGAGTGCTTAGAGAGCCCTCCCATCTGGTTCTAGAACATCTTCTCTATAAGCATGAAAAGGAAAAGTATTTATTAAGCAGTTAGCACTCATAACGTGTCAAGCATTGTGCTAAGTACTAGGGATATAAATAGAAGAATGGGTCATCCATGATTTAAAAGAGCTAGAATTATAACTGGCAGAGAACACATATAGAAGTCACTCACTACTCTACTAATGCAAGAGAAAATACCCCCATTAAAACTTCATGCTTTAGGGTTGAGAAGACAACATGGTCCCAACAAGCCTCCTGGATAGGTTGAGTTTGTGGTGCCAATGAGACACTCAGGTTGACATGTTCTATTGGCAGTTGGACTCCAAGGTTGTGGATCTGGGTATCTGCAGGTCAGTGGAGAGGTCCAAGCTGAAATCATTTGGGTTTCATTTGCATAGAAATCATTATCAAAGCCAAAGGAAGGGAAACAAAAAGAGGGAGAGAAAGAAAATTAATCAATCAGCATTTATTTATTAAGGACCTGTTAGGTGCTAGGCACCAGCTTGGGTGACTCCATGGATGCAGGGTCTGGAGTCAGGAAGACCTGAGTTCAAATCTGACCTTAGACATCTGGAGTCAGGAAGACCTGAGTTCAAATCTGACCTTAGACACTTACTACCTATATGATCCTGGGCAAATCACTTAACCTCTGTTTGCCTTAATCCACTGGAGAAGGAAATGGCAAACCACTCTATTATCTTTACCAAGAAAACCCTATGGACAGTATGGTCCATGAGGTCACAAAGAGTTGGACATGACTGAATGACTGCACAACAACAGGTACCAGGCACTGTGCTAGATGCAAAGATGAAATTGAGGACATTTTAGGGACACAAAGGGGAAAATGAAAATAGTTCTTGCCTTTGAGGAGCTTACATTATATGAAGGAAACAGCATATACACATATCATCAATCCACCAAAAAGCACTTTATCATGTTCTTAGCCTATTCCAGGTGCTGTAGAAGGTGCTAGGGATGGTCCCTACTTACAGTAAGCTTACATTCTAATGGGAGAAACAACAAACACACATGAAATTATAAACAGCAGAAATAGAAAGCTAATAAATACAAACATATTCAAAGTGGTTGAATACAAGGTAATTTGGGAGAGAGGACTCTAACAATTTGGGGGGATCAGAAAAGGCTTTGTGAAGAAGATGGTACCTGAGCTACATCTTAAAGGCCTTCTCTCTGTACATATGGATATATAATATGTTCATATGCAATATGTATGAATGCATACAAATATACATACACACATGTAGATGCAAAATATATGCGGAATAAATGTGAGTCAATTTGGGGGAGAGGCATTAGCATCTTGGCAGTGGGGCCAGGAAAGACTTTGTTCTCAGCCTCTGAGCTGAGTTTTGAAGGAAATTAGGAATTCTGAGAGATGGAGGTAAGAAGGGAATTACAGACCTGTATAAACTTGAGGACACAGGAGATAGACAGTCTTGGATGAAGTTGCAAGGAGGCCAGCTTAGCAAAACAATAGAATGTGCAAAGGTGAACAGTGTAGAGGAGGCTGGGAAAGGTGAGTTGAAGGACATTCTTCTTTACCTTTCTTTTTTTGCTTTTTTTGTTGTTATCTTTTGGTTTTGCATCATAAAAATTTCTTCCACCTTTCTATCCCATATATCAAAGAATATTTTCAAACAGAAAAAGAGGAATAAGAGGGGGGAAATAAGCAAACCATTCAATATATTGAAAAAATCTGAAAATATATGCAATGTTCCATTCTTCTGGACTTCCCACTTCTGTAAAGGAGTTGGATGGGAGTATCTTTTCATATTTCCTTTTTAGGGTCATGCTCATTCTTTGCAAGTTTATAACAGTTATTTTTTGTTGTTTTATGGTTGTTCTTGTCATTTACACTGCTATAGTCATTGTGTTATTGAGGTTTTTGTCTGCTTATTTGACATCCTTAATTATGCTCCTCTGTATTCATCATATTCATCCCAATAAAATTCCATTACATTCATACACCACAATTTGCTTAGCCAATCCCCCAATCAATAGGTGCCTACTTAATTTCCAATTCTTTGTTACAGCATAAAGTGCTGTTATAAGTATTTTGGTGTTTATGAGGACTTTCTTCTTATCGACAACCTCTGTAGGATATACACCTTGTCATAAAATCTCTGAGTCAGAGTATGGGCATTTTAGTCATTTTATTTGCATAGTACCAAATTACTTTCCAAAATATTGTACCAATTCACAGTTCCACCAACAATGCACTAATGTGTCCATCTTATGAAGGACTTTTAATGCCAGAGGAGCTTGTATTTGATTCTAGAAATAACATAGTCACTGAAGTTTATCAATAGAGTAGTGATATAATCACATCTATGCTTTAGGCACTTTGGCATCTATGGAGTATATTGATTGGCAAGGGAAGAGACTAATTAGTAGGCTATTGTAACAGTTCAAGAGAGAGATGATGAAGACCTGAATTACTACCTGAGTGGAGAGGGGACAATTACAAGAGGTCTTATGGTGATAAATTCAACCAAATTTGCCAACTGATTGATTATGAAGGAATGGGGCGAGGGAGGATGACTTCAAGGATATGAACCTGGGTATCTGGAAGAATGGTGACACTATTAACCAGAAGAAGAAAGAAAGTGGAATGATCTTGGAAAAAACTATTATCTCTGTTGGAAATTGTGGACCTCACTAATCAATATTGGAAACACAAACCCAGAACTGAGTTCCCTAGATGGTTTTCAAAGTACTCAAGTCCATAGATCAAAAAACTAATCAGAGTTTGCACTGAATCTGGCTTATCCTAATCAATTCTTCATTTGTTTAATTTGTCTACAGGGTGCAATGTGTCACACAGATCTTTCTTCACAGTCTGCTCCCCCACTCCCCTTCTCTTGCTTCCCCCACAGTGTGGGGGCAGCCCCATATCCCAGCAACTAGTGTGGGCAATCAATCCAACAGTTAATCTGTTTCTCCCTCCCTGGCACAGAGGCAGTGGGCGGATAGAAGTAAAGGCAGACCTGAAGCCCCCTCCCACCCACTCCCTGGCAATGAATCATAGGATCTAGGATGCTATGTGTAATTCAGGTGTATGTGGGGGGTGTTGAATAGCAGGTCACAGAGTGCAGAGCCTGAGCAATTGAATCTTTGCCACTTCCTGGGGAAAATGTGAATCAGCCCTGAAAGGTCATGGAGATTCCTTATGAAGTAGCAAATTCTAGAAGGTACCTTGGTCTTCCCCTTGCCTATAACAGTGACAGGGGCAGGGAAAGAGAGGTGGGGAGGAGGGACAGGCAATACATCAGCTAAAAAGGAGAGACACTCCCCAGTGTACTCTCTTCCTTCCACTCTCCTATGAAGCAAGTAGCTCTCCCTCAAAAGAAGGTGGAGGAGGGGCAGTGACCTTGCCTGCTCAGAGAATGGCAAGCTTGGGCAGACTGGGCAGTCTCTGTTCATACCTCCTTCCCTACTTCCTGACATCACTGAATCCTCCTTCTCCTCCCTCAGGAATAAGGAAAGGCTAAATTATCTCAGACTCAGTAGTTAAGGACTGAACATGAGGCTCCATCATCCTGCTGTGTAGAAATCCGGGGGCAGACCCTATAATGTAGGCTCATTGCTCCTCACCCTAACTCTGCTGGAAGGTTCTCTGCATAAATATCCATGTCCTACCTTTATCTAGCCTTCTTCTTGCCAACGTCCATGCTCTTTCTTTTGGTGATTATGCCCACTCCCATGGTATACACTACTACTTCTGTGCAGATGATTCTTCATTCTTCATCTCTAGTCCTGACTTCTCTCCTGAGTGACCAGTCCTGCATCCCCAGCCATCCGTGAGGCATCCTCCCCCCACAAATGCCCCAACAGCACCTCAAACTCAGCATGTTCAAGCCTGAGCTCATCGTCTTCCCTCTAAACCAAACCTTCCAACCAGCTTCCCTATTTCTGTTATTGAGATCACCATTCTGCTAGTATCCCAGGATGAATGTGTTGGGATCATCTTTGGCTCCTTTTCCTTCACTCCCCAAAGGCAAGATCAAATCAACCCTGTCAACTATTCCTCTACCGCCTCTCTCAATTAATCCTTTTCTCTCTACTCCCCCATGCTTGGAATGCTCTCTCCTTATCTCTGTCTCCTGGTTTCCCTTGCTTCTTTCAAACCCCAGCTAAAGTCCCACCTTCTACAATAAAACTTCTCCTGATCCCCCTTCATGCTGGTGCCTTTCCTCTGTTGACCAACACCAATTTATCTTGTACATATCTTGTTTTCATGTAATCTCCTCCATTTGTCTGTGAGCTCCTTGAGGGCAGGGACTCAGTTCCTGGCACACAGTAGGCATTTAATAAATGCTTGTTGACTGACTTTCTTATGCTGCAACCATACAAGTTCAGGCCCTTATCACTTCTCCTCTGTATTATTGAAATAGCCTCCTAATGACTTTCCTGCCTCCATTTTCTCCCCTCTCCAAGCCATCTTTCACACAGGTGCCAGAATCATCTTTCTAATACATAATCTCACCATGTCATTCCCCTATCCAAAAGCGTTCCCTGTTGGATTATGGGATTTTGAATAGAAAGAGATCTTAAAAATCCATCTACTCCAACCTCTCATTTTACAGATAGCATAAAGCATAAGCAACACCAGTATATGAAGCTCTCTCCACAGCTCCATTCTTCTTCATTCACATATGTCACATTCCAAACAAACTAGAGACTACTCTCTATTACCAGCTATGACCAAACTGTATAAGGAAATATATAATGTCTGTTCTTGGAGTTGCAGCATTGAACATGGACAGATTTCTGAAACACATATAATGTACCTTCTGTTTTTCCATATGTGACAAACTTTTGATGAACTTGTCCTGCAAAAGGTCAAATTGTTAGGCTGGTTCTCTCCTCATTTCTGTGTGTTGAAGTCCAGCTTGAGAGCCAATGCCTCCAAGAAGCCTTCCCTGATACCACTAGCTGAGAACAAAAAATGTCTCTCCTTTGAATTTCCCTCAACAACGTATCTAGACCTTTCCTTTCTTTTCATTCCATTCTCTCTTATGTCATAAGTTTGTGCACAAGTATTTTCCCTTCGTCTCTTCCTAGTGTTCTTTTCTTTATTTCCATTAGGGCAAAGGTTCTCAACCTTTTCCATGCCATGGAGTCCTTTGGTAGCTTGGTAAAAACCCTTTTCAGAACAATGTTTTAAGTGCACAAAGATAAAAGACAACATTACAAATTAAACCAAATATAAGTGAAAATAAAGCTATATCTTTTCCCATCCAAATTCACAGGACCTCTTGGGGTCCATGCCCCTCACATTAAGAGTCTCTTGACTTTAGAATTTATGGAGGTACAAAGTAGTACAGTGGATAGAATGCTGGTTCTGGAGTTAGGAAGACCTGAGTTCAAATTCAGTCTTAGACATTTCCCAGCTATGTGACTTTGGGCAAGTCATTTGTCCTTGCTTCTACTTCCTCAACTGTAAAATGGTGATAATAATAACATCTATATCACAGGGTTATTGTGAGAATCAATGAGATAATATTTGTATCCCATGGCACAATGCTTGGCACACAGTAGGCACTAAATAAAATCGAGTAGCTTTAATGTTATTACTACTAGTATTGTTATTCTGCTGTTACCACCTTATGAATGACCAGGACTTCCTCATGATTGTGTCTTGACTCTCGTGATTTGGAGTATTTACTCACCAACAGCTACAGGTTTTTAGAGAGAAAAAGTTCACCCGCCTGAAGCAGAAGACAATGTGCAAGACTGTGGGATTCAAATTCTACTTGATTCTTTTACTGCTTGTGAGAATAGAACTATCCCTGCTAACAGACAGACAAATCATCCACTAAGGGGGGCCTTCTATCCCAGGAGAGAAATAGAATAGCTTCTACAGGGGATAGCATGGGTTGTGGAAAGTCAGACCCAGAAGGTACCTTAGAATACAGAATGAAAAAGATATATCAGAGCTGGAAAGACTCTCAAAACTTGGAATGTTAAAAGCATAGGGTAGGACCCCCTCTGAACTACCTCTCCCCATCGGCACTCACAGGTTTGCTATTTGGAGTCTCAGGGAGTGACTACTCAAAGGTTGAGGATATGCTCTGGGTTTATATTCCTAAAACTATAGCTTACAAGCTCTCACTGGTGAGCTTCCCCTGAATAGTCAGACAGTAGACACAATTAGCTCCAAGCAAAGGCATTTACCTGTGTGGCATAATAACAAAAGTAGCTACAAAATGCCTCAATGTCCCTCTAAACCTGAGGCATATTCTTCTACAAATACTCACAATGTCTGTGTAAAAGTCAGTCTCAAATTTAAAGAACATTGATAGTAAGGCTAAGATGTGAGGAGCCCAGGTGGCCAAGAAATCTTATGTCTTTGGTACTGAGGACCCTTTTTCTTCTCATGGTTTTCTCACACTGTACTGCCCCCTCCCCAGACCCAGCATCTCTGCCAGACAGACTGCTCAGATGGTTGCCCTAGGTTGGGCCTGCTCTGAAGCTTGAATGCCAGGGTCAATTCCTCCTCAGAACCATAATCTCTTCTCTGTTATTCTTTTCTCTGCTGCCAGAAATCCCATTCCTTAAAGTTGTTTCTGCCCACTGATTCTCTGTGTATGTCTTTCTCTCTAGGCGTAGTGGTTCACCCCTACTGAGAGGGGTTTATAGCTCTCCTGAAAGGCATCATGTCTGAGGGGCAGAGGAAAAGAGAAAATCCTTTCCTTCACCCGCTGCTCCTCTGGCAGAGGTTCAGGGGCCTTACACTCCATGAGACTGCTCCCTTACAGGGCTTCACAAGGTTGGCAATGATGGGATCCCAAAAAAGCTGCTTCCAGCCCCAATATTCTAATTTCATTATAGGCCTGGCCCTAGTGAACAGCAGGCCCACTGCACCTATCTACACCCCCCCCACCAATGTCCTAACTTCTTTGTATATGCCTCACTGCTCACTAGAACAACAGGTGTGTCCCCAAACTCTTAGTTCCCACAGAAACAGCAGGTATGTCCACATGATGGGAATCTAGTTACTGCCTCTACCTGGTCACTGCCCCCAGACCCATTCCCACAGAAATAGGGGTGTTATTGTATTCAATCATAATCACATCATCCATCTAGCCCAAGACAGGACCACAATAGCTAGCCAGTTGGAGGCCAGAATGACCAGAATGTTAAACCATAGACTGGACACCTCCTCCATTATCTAATCCCTTAACAAACTCCTCCTGCCTTTTTAATATTAATGATATTCCTCTATTCTATGTAAATTTCTGTTACATAATTGCATCTTTACCCTATAAAAATCCATCTTGCTTCCTCTTAAGTTGCTGGTTCCTCTTGGAATTTAGCCTGCTTCATGAGGGGCATAAATCTCAATAAATGCCTATACTTGGATTAGAAGTGGTCTGACTCTGAATTCTTTGAGATGGTTCCACCACAATACATCATGAAATGGCAACAGTTTTGGGTGGGCAAAGCCCCCACCTCAACAGTTTTTGGCATTCCTGGATTTAAACCATAACAGCTTTTTGGTGTCCCTGGGTGGACCTGAGTCTCTGACTCTGACCTCCTTCTCCACATGGAGAAGAAATCTCTGATTCGGATCCCCTCTAATCCAAAGGTAAACCTATCTTTTTCCTTTCTATTAGTTGGGAGATCCTTCAAGCACCTAGGAAGGCTTGACTGGATTGCTTGGGTCCTAGTGCCCAAGGCCCTTGTGGCTGGCAAATTCCCTCTAGACAAAGGACGCTCTGCTTGGGACTTCTGTGGGGAGTTCTTTATGAACTCAATTCTCCATCCTTCAGTGGGACACCACTGAAGAGATGAATGTGGCTATAGCAGGGATTTCCTTAGGTTTACTGGCATTTAGTCCCAACTCCTATCTCATGGGACTACTAAACTGCAAGAGCACCTGGTCTTTATATAATCTAGAAGACCAAGAAAAGTTATTGCTATCTGTGCTTTCTATTTCTATCTGTCTGTGTCTATGTCTCTGTAAAATCTGAGTCTGCCATCTTGTAAGATTCAAAAAGCAGCCAGGCAGTAAGAAACACTGTACCTGGGCTAGAAAGATTGGTTTTTGGCAGAAAAAAAAAAAACATTTCTTTTCTACTTCTTTGGACTCTGGCAAAGTTCTGGAAGTAGAAAGACAAATGGACAAAGGGTGAAAAAGGAAATTTCTCCCCTAAGATCTATCTAAGAGAAAAGGGGTCACTTCACTGATCAAAAAGAAGCAGGTTTCAAAGCTGCACTTTGGAATAGGACTAGCACTTAACCCTTTCCTGGGTCACAGAAAGAGAACTGTATAAAATCATTGGGAATATAGATCCAGGTAATTGAATTCATTCTGGTTAGTATTTGGCACTAAGATAAATTGGGAAAATGCATAGATCTGAAAAAGAGATGTCTCAGACATGACACTTTGAATTCTCCAGTACCAGGAAAAGGGGACTAGGCACAACTGGATGTTTTCCAGGGTCCCACTCACCTTTACTGGAAAGTTCAAATCTCTCATTTTCAAAGAAGTTTTTAAAGGAGTGAACACCTGAGTGAAGTTTACTTGGGCAAAAAATTTTAAAAAACCACTGATTCTCCTCCCTGTAGTCCTACCTCTGATGAGGCTTGGGCTACTGTGCCTTCTCACTGTGGTCCAGCTCTGACCAGATCAGGGCCACAGTGAGAAGTTATAACCACCAAGATTCTCTTCCTCATAGTCCCAGCTCTTCCCAGGCTAGGGCTACAGTGCCTTCTCCCTGTCATCCTGGCTCTGACTGAGCTAAAGATACAGTGAAAGGTTAGAACCATTAAGATCCTTTACCCTGTCATTCTGGCTCTGACTGAGCTAAGGCTGCAGTGAAAAGTTAGGAGAATAGTAGGAAAATTGAGTTAATCTCCCCCACCTGATGACAAGGGGAGAGGCACAGCAGCTATATCAGGACCCCACTGGCAACAGCCCTAGGCCTCTGGGTACCCTGAAGCCCACTCCTCTAGGTAAGACTGAGCTAAAGTTGCAGTGAAAAGTTAGGACATTGGGGAATAGGGGGGGCTAGGTAGGTGCAGTGGGCCTGCTGTTCAGTAGGGCCAGGCCTATAATAAAGTTAGAATACTGGGGCTGGGGACAGCTTTATTGGGATCCCATCAGCAAGAATAGCTTTTTCTAAAGCCTGTAGGAGCAGGGTCAATCTTTTGCCAGAGGTCAACTGTCCTTCCAATTTCATCTGAGAAATTTTAACTTTGTAAAATGAAGTATTTCCTTTTACATTTTCATACATTACATTTTCATTTCATTAATTTTGTTTTTAAAATATTAACACATCATTCATTACATTGTTATCTGCTCCCTTACTTTGTATAAACCTATCAACTATCAACCTAATCAATCCCCCTGCCAGTGGGAGGGAGGGGGCAGGGTAGGAGAGATCAACTCTCTTCCACTATAATAAGATGTCAGAACATGGAGTGCCGCAACTGGAAAGGATCTTTGAGGTCTTATTCTAGTTCAGTATTTTCATTTTATAGATGAGGATGATAAAGTCCAAAGAAGGAAATAACTTGCTCAAGGTAATTCAGTTTGGGGTAGAGCTAAGTCCCAGACCTAGGTCTCCTAGGATTCTTTCTTTCCACACTATAGCAGTATCTTTTGTTGATACAGGAAATATATTTTAGAGATGTTTCCATACATGGAAATAAGGGTCTTAAATGGTCAGTCATGGAGGGGTGAGGGAGAATGGCCAAGACTAACCTAAATGACTTCAGAGTTTTGCCACCAATGACCAGGGAAGATCTGGAGGAAGAGGCATTCTTGAAACAGAATTTTCATCTGGTTTCATATCACCAGTATGTGATCTATCCTATTCTTAAATTTAAAGTTGGGGGGCAGCTAGGTGGCACAGTGAATAGAGTACCAGCCCTGGACCTGAGTTCAAGTCTGGCCTCAGACACTTAACACAAAAAATAGCCTTGTGACCTTGGGCAAGTCACTTAACCCCAATTGCCCTCCAAAAAGCAAAAAAAAAAAAATCTAAAGTTGGAGTTCCCTTTCTACATTAAGGGATAGAAGGGCTTGGAATATGATATTCCAGAGGTCAAAGGAGCTAGGATTAAAACCAAGAATCACCTACCCAGCAAAACTGAGTTTAATGTTTCAGGAGAAAATATTCAATGAAATAGAGGACTTTCAAGCATTCTTAATAAAGTTGGAGTCCCAGGGTTATCTAACATAGGAGACACAGGAAACAGGTCTAGTCTCCTCTGGCCAAACAATAATCCTAGATAATCCTAGAGGTAAGGTCCCTTAGATAGTACAGGGCCCCATTGTGTCCAGGATTCCTATAGAGTTCAAAATGTAGCCTTGTGTGTTACTCAATGTGAGTTAACTGAGGCCAGACAGAAACAAGTATAATCTTGTATGTTCATAAAAAATAATATCATGATAAAGTCAAGTGGCTTGGTTCCTCCAAGACATGGTCTCCAGAGGTCTAGTTTGTAACTCCAGCATCATAACCATAGAAGAATGAGCAAATCACAGACAGAAATAGAAAAGTCAGAAAGGTTTAGTGGGAAGATGATGAGCGGGGCTTGGGATATGTTGACTTTCAAGTGCCTCGGTAACATGTCCAGATGGCAGTTAGAGGTACAAGACTGGAGCTCAGGTCAAAGCTGTGGGGGTATATATGAGAGCTAGCTGCATGAACCTGGTTGTTGATACTGTGGCCTCAAACGAATTGAGATCATACATGAAAGAGTATAGAGAGAACAGGACCAAGGACAGAACCTTGGGAAGTACCAACATTAAAAGGTCCAGATTGATGAGTTTTATCCAGGTAGGTAAATGAGAAACAACTCATCGCTCTCACAAACAGCCTCCCAGTAGCCAGTAGAATGACTGGTAAGTCCCAGCCAGTAGACATGGAGCATGAAGTTCCCTTATGTGAATTAAGATGTTTACCGACAGGGACTTGGCCCAAAACAACAGTGCTGACTGAAGATTTTTTTCCCCCAATTCAGCAGTCTTAATGTTTCTCCATCCAGAGACTTGGTAATTGCTAATTATTTAAGTGGCTGCCTGATCTCATCACTCCATTCAGCTGAGAAATACTCCTGAACAATCCATGTTGGACAAGGCTTTAATGAATTTGATGTCTCTGGAGGGGGAGGAAGAATTTGCCAAACCCAGAATTCCTTCCTTCACACTCTAATTGATAGACACTAAGCCATGAGACTCAGTCAACAAGCATTTTTTAAGCACTCACTTTTTGCCAAGTACTTTGCTAAGCTCTGAGGATACAAAGAAAGGCCCCTGTCCTCAAGTGGCTCATGTTCTAATGGGGGAAGCAATGTATACATAACTAGGTTCATACAATTTACATACAGATTAGGTGAAAGTCATCTGAAAGGGGAAAACATTAGTTGTTGGGGGAAGGGGCAGGAAAGGGCACCCATAGAAGATGGGATTTGACCTAAACATTAAAGAAAGCTAGGGAAATTCAGAGGTATGTGTGAGGGTGCAGAACATTCCTAACATGGGAGACAGCTGGAGCAAAGGGTACAGAGACAGGAGTGTCACGTTCAAGGAACTGCAGGTAGTCAGACCATAGAGTGGATGATGGAGAGGAGGGTATAAGAAGGTTAGAAAGGCAGGAAAGGGTTAGGTTATGAAAAACCTTAAATACCAAACCAAGGATTTTATTTTTGATCCTGGAGATAACTGGGAGCTATTGAAGTTCATTAAGCAGGGGAGTTACATAGTCAAATTTATGCTTTAGAAAAGTCACCTTGGCAGCTGAATGGAGGATGGATTGGAGTAGGAAGAGACTTGGGGCAGAAAGACCAATAACAAAGGTGATTGAAAATACAAGCCATTCCCCAACTGATAAATGGTCAAAGGACATGAACAGGCCAAATGCAAATTAAAACAACTCTGAGGTACTATATCACACCTATCAGATTGGCTAATATGAGAAAAAAGGAAACAATAAATGCTGGAGAGGATGTAGGGAAATTAGGGCCCTAATGCACTGCTGGTGGAGTTGTGAATTGATCCAACCATTCTGGAGAGCAATTTGGAACTATGCCCAAAGGGCAACCAAACTGTGCATATCCTTTGATCCAGCAATACCATTACTAGGCCTGTATCCCAAAGAGATCAGAAAAAAGAGGAAACAACCTCTTTTGTTTTTTGCACAAAACATGTGCAAAAAATATTTACAGCAGCCCTTTTTGTGGTGGCAAAATATTGGAAATTAAGGGGATGCCCATCAACTGGGGAATGGCTAAATAAGCTGCGGTATATGAATGTAATGGAATACTATTGTGCTATAAGAACTGAGGATCAGACAGATTTCAGAAAAGCCTGGAAAGACTTGTACAAACTGATACAAAATGAAATGAGCAAAACCAGGAAACCATTGTCTTCAATATCAATTGTATGATGATCACTTATGAATGACTCAGCTCTTCTCAGCAACACAATGATCCAAGACAAGCACAAAGGACTCACAAAGGAAAATGCCATCCACATCCAGATAAAGAGCTGATATACTCTGAATTGTAATTGATGCAGATTGAAGCATACTTTTTTCACTTACTTAATTCTTTTTCATGGTTTTTTTCCTTTTGATCTATTTCTTCTTTCACAATGGTGACTAATATGGAAATATATTTTACATGAAAGCACATGTATAACCTTTAAAAAAAATTGCTTACCATTTTCAGAAGAGGGGAGAGGGGGAGAAAAATTTGAAACTCAAAATCTTATAAAAAAAATGAATGCTAAAAATTGTCTTGACATGTAATTGGGGGAAAAATACTATTAAAAATACACAGAAGAAAGCAAAGGAAGTTCAGAAGGGGACATAAGACAAATAGAGCAATGTTGGCACTACTGTTTTAAATTTAATATATATTTAATATTATGCAAAAAACTGGGGGCAAGGGGAAGACGTGGGAAAACATATGACCTGAAGCAAAGTCAAGGGAATAGACCCAAGGAGAACAATTTATATAATGCCAACAATGCTGTGAAAATAAATAACTTCAAAAGCTAAAAGAACTATGATCAATATGATGAACATTCATAACTTCAGAGATCTGATAATGAAACAAGCTCTCTATTACAGAGAAGCGATGGATTTAAGGTGTAGAATAAGACATATTTTATATACCACCATTGCTGTAATTTGTTTTGCTTGATTATGCATACTTGATAATAAATAATAATTTTTTTTCTTTTCCTTTTCCTCTTTTTCCTTTTTTCCTTTTCTTTTTTTCTTTCAGTGGGGTACGGGGTAGTAAGGAGAAAAAAAATATTTCTGTTCATTTTTTTTTTAAATAGAAAAGGGTGATCTGACATGAAATGTTACATGTACTTTCAGAAGATCACTATTATTTTTTGAACTTAATTCTTTTACTTTGTTGTATGAGAACTCTCATAAAGTAAAAGTAATCTATAAATGTAAATAATATAAAACCAAATCATATCAATAAAACTGAAAGTGAAATATATATACACACACACACACACACACACACACACACACACACACACACATATGCATATATATAGTCCAAGAAAATGATGAAGGGGACTTGAAGTAGGGTCATGTTTGCATGAGTAGAAAGAAGGGGATTTATAAGATGGATACTATGAAGATAGAAATGACATGATTTGGCAGCAGATTGGCTATATAGGGTGAGTGAGAATGAGAAGTCAAGAATGACAGGAGGTTGAGAGTCCGGAGTCTAGATGACTAGGAGGGTGGCAGTGTCTTTGGACAATGATGGGGAAGTTGGGAAGAGAGAGGGCTTGGGAGTAAAGATAATGAGTTCCATTTTTGATGTGTTGAGTTGGAGATGCCTATAGGATATTATGTCCAAAAGACAGTTGGCAAGGCAGGACTGGAGATTAGGAGAGATACTAGTGTTGGATATATAGAGTTGTGGAATCATCTGATAGAGATGATAAACCTGTGAAGGCTGATGAGATTCACCAAACAAACTAGGAAGAAGAAAAGGCCCAGAACAGAGATGTGGGGGACACCCACATAGTACAGGGTGACATTGGTGAAGAACCAGCCAAGGAGACTGATGAGTGGTGGGACAGTTGGGGAGGACCAGGAAAGAACAGTGTGATGAAAACACAGCCTGCCTAAATGTGGCCCACAACACTCCCAAATGTGGCCTGAATCAGATTAAAATGTAATTGGGAAATATTTAACAAAATAAGTTAAAAAAAGGAAATAGGTAAACATGTGTAGTTTTCCAAGTCAATATGTGACCTGTAGAAATCCTTACATATGGTCTGATAACCTCTATTTCTTTTTGGGTTTGGTCGCACTGGTCTACTTCCCATTATACTGGGATTGTGAAGCTGTTTGCATGGGAAGGAGGAGGAAAGAGAAAAGCAGACAAGGCCACTTTATGGCAGAGAATTTGGTGGCTGTGTTCCTGAGTAGCTTTCCTCATGTTTCTGTATTTTCATTCCCCTGTGTTTTATGCCCATGTGGAAAGTCTTGTGAATTAGGCTGTGTTACAAGTCACCTGAGGTCTTAGGTAGAAAGAATGCCAAACAAAATGTTGGGCAACAATAACTGTCACAGGATTGGTAGCCATTTGTCTTTGACAAAAATTCTGAGTGTGTCCCTATTCTCTTGGGCAGCCCCTATGTCAAGATTCCCAGAACCCTGGCAATGGTGTGTCGGCTTCTGACCCTTCCCTTTCTCACAGCAAAATTTAATAAGTTGCAATGTTTGGTTTCTCTCTCCAAAATATCTATTACATCTGTCTCCTGCTCTCATTGCAATTATCCTTAACTTACTTCATGTCTTCACATTACCTTTTACCTGTACTGTTCGCAATAGTCACCTAATCTTCCTATCTCCAGTATCTCTCCTTCCACTCTATCATAATCTATGACCTAGTCCTTAAAGTTATGGGATTACATAGACCATGTTCAATTTTCTGTATGCACAGGCCTACAAATAGATTTATGGGATTATTTCACACAACAGGATCAAGTAATTGTTGGGGCCTAGTTCAACTCTTTCATTTTCCAGGAAAAGAAATTGAGGCCATGAGTGATTTATCCAAGTCAAAGAGCTAGCTACCCTCAAAAATGAGACTAAAACTTAGGTGTCCTGACTCTAATTTTAACATGTGTTTCTCCAATTGGCTTGAATATTCTCTCTAAGACTTTAAGTTTCCTGAGGGCAACGATGATGTCTTCTTCATCTTTCTATTTCCCATAGTGCTGAACACAGGATCATGCACAGAGTAGATTTTTTTTTTGCACTTAATAGTATTTTATTTTTTCCAATTATATGTAAAGATAGTTTTCAACATTCAGTTTTATAAGACTTTGAGTTACAAATTTTTTTCCTTCACTTCCTCCCCTCCCCCTCCCCAATCTGATATAGGTTATATATGTACAATCATGTTAAACATATTTCCATATTGTTGATGTTGTGAAAGAAGAATCAGAACAAAAGGGAAAAACCACAAAAGAAAAAAGAGAGAAAATAGTCTGCTTTGATCTGCATTCAGACTCCATGGTTCTTTCTCTGGATGTTGACAGCATTTTCTATCATGAGTCTTTTGGACTTTTTTTGGAGTTGTCTTAGACCCTGGTATTGCTGAGAATAGTTAAGTCTACCATAGTTGATCATTGATCATTGAACAATGTGGCTGTTACTGCATACAATGTTCTCCTGGTTCTGCTCACTTCCAGAGTGAGAATTTAATTTAAAATTTAAAATTTTGGTATCTTTTTTTACATTACAATCATTTCTGGGTAAATCCATCCCCTCTCCTCCACCCAGCAAGGCATCCCTTGTAATGTACTAAAAATGAAAGAGGAAAGCAGCAGCTTAGCAGAATACATCACACTATTCCATATCCATGGTTCCCCCACTTTTGGAAAAAAAAAAAAAAAGAGGAAGTTGGTTTATCTATGATATTCAGTTGAAAGTATCATTGGTAGGGGCGGCCAGGTGGCTCAGCGAGTAAGAGCACCAGCTCCAGTGTCGGGATGACCTGGATCAAATCCGGGCTCAGATACTCAGCACCACACCCAGAAATAATAACTGGCCGTGTAACCTTGAGCAAGTTACTTAACCCCAATTGCTTAAAAGAAAAAAAAAAGAAAATATCATTGGTTAGGGCAATTTTATAGTTTATACCTGACATTTCCTCAGGTAAGTTGTGCCCCTAAACATATAGTAGGTTCTGGTCACAAGGAACAGAATGGTTGAAGGGGCATGGTTTGACAGAGAAACTCAGAGTTCTCTAGGAAGGAGACTGCCTTTTGCCGTAGCTGGAGGTGGTGACCCTCAGGACCCTGTCTTTCCTCCATCAGGTCACCTCAAACCTGCCTGATCTGCCCTCATTAGGGAAGGGGATTGCCACATTCCAGCTGACTTTAAGAGTTAGGCAGCGGTGGATTATCCCATTGCCTCTTTGAAAAGGAAGCAAGAGATCTACCCTGATGGCAGGATTGTGAACACAGAAGCAATGAGGCTCTGGAAAACAGTTGTAAGGAGAAGAGAATCTGGAGTACAGTGGAGAAATACTGCTCCCCTCAGACTGGGTGTTCCCTGAAGGAAGGCTGCATCTCACCTCCTACCCTCCAGGCCAGGAATGTTCTCCCTCCTCACCTCCGCCTCCTGGTTTCCTGGCTTTCTCCAAAACTCAGCTCAAATCCCACCTTCTGCAGCAAGCCTTTCATGGCTTCCTCTACTTCTAGTGACTTTCCTCTTACGATCATCTTCTCTTTACACTGTATATACCTTGTATGCATGATTTTTTTTTTTTGCATTTTAATCCCTCATAGAAAGATACACTCCTTAAGGGTAGAAATTATTGGTTTTGCCTTTTTTGTATCCGAAGCACTTAGCACAGTGCCCGGTATACAGAAATTGTTTCATAAATCCTTGTTGCCTGACCGACTGACTGACCTCTGGGTTGATGCTGTCAAGGTTACGATTCCCCTCCACCTCTGCCTTGAGAGCAGGACAATGTCTTCCCCACAGACTAGAAACCTGGGGTAGAGCAGTATCTTACTCAGAATAGGGACTAAAGATAGGGACTGCCTCTCCCTCAGAGGACAGGTTTATCTCTCACCTTTACCACCTGCTCCTCTGAGTGAGAGAGACACAGACAGACAGACAGACAGAGACAGAGAGAGAGAATTCCCTGAGGACAGAATCTGATCTTCCCTTGAGATCAGGTTTTGGAGCCAAAAGGCCACAGACTCAGAAATCAGTTCTCTCCCCCACCTATACTGCAGAAAGAACGCCCAAAGCAAGCTCCCTTCCAGTTTTCACCAACAGTCCCTGTGCCTGGAATGTTTTCCCTCCTCTTCTCTGCCTCAAGTACAGCTAAAATCCTACCTGCTACAAGAAGCCTTTCCCAGTCGCTCTCTGTGCCCTGCCTCTGTGGATTATTTCCAAATTAACTCCTATATAGCACGTTTGTACATAGTTGTTCATGTGCTGTCTCCGAGACCTTAGACTGTGAGCTCTGAGGGAGCAAGGACTGTCTTTGACCTTTCTTTGTATTCCCCATGCTTAGCACAGTGCCGGCACTCAGTAGGTGCTTAATGAATGTTTAGTGACTGACTGATGAGGCACGTGGTCCCAGGCTGCAAATTGCAGCCATGCCACCCCTTCATTCTGCATTCATTCCTCGCAGGCTTACTGTGGTAATAGCCAGAGTGGAAGATTCTCAGGGACGCAATGGACCAAAAAATCTTTCCTTGGCTCCATCGCAGCTTAGAAGGGAGGGTTCTCTCTGTCTCAGAGAGGCTATAATAATAGAAGTGCTTGGAAAACCTTTTTTTTTTTTTTCTGGAAAAGAGGCATCACAATGTAGGGGGGAGGGCAGAGGACAAAGTCAGGACACTTGGATTCCAGGGCTATCTTTGTTCTTATCACTTCATGACCTTGGAGAAATCACTTCTTGAGTCTGTTTCCCCAAATAAAATAGGGAAGGGGAATTGGGGGTCAGGGGAGAGTTCTCTAAAATCATTTTCAGTTCAGATGGCCATTCTCATTTCTCTAATACCTTAAAGATTACAAAACATTTTACTCACAACCCCATTTTATAGGTAAGAAAAGGGAGGCTCAGAGGCTTGTCCAGGGTCACACAGCTAGTGACAGGGACAGAATTTGAATCCAGGCATCCTGAAACCAGGTCCTATATTGTTTCCAACTACACCACAAGCCCATCAACATACTTCTAATAATCTGGGAGAGAGGGGAAAGAGTGGGACAGTGGCAAGAGTACTAATTTTAGAGTCATACTTATTACACCATGTAACGTTGGGCAAGTCACTTAACGTTTCTAGACATCAGTTTCTTCCCCTGTGAAATGAGGAAGTGGGAGTAGAGTTTATATAGAACCATAGTTCTTGAGCTAGAAGGGACGTCAGAAGCCATCTGGCCCAGCCCCCTTATTTTACAGATGAGGAAACTGAGACCAAGAAGACAAAGGACTCACCCAGGGCCAAAACAAGTAGTAAGTATCATATGACCTCCAAGGGCTCTTCTGTGATCCTAAATCTGTGATCCTAAGAACCCACCTTTCTGGGTACCTTCCAGGCCCCCGAATTCCTGCCTATGGGAAATCCATGGGCATTTCCCATAACCCTGCTCTGGAATGAATAAACAAGGATTTTGCTGCCTACAGATTGGGGGGGGGGGGTCCTCCCCTCCTAAATCAATAAGTAAACGGCCCTTCCGTGCCTACCCCCCCCCCCAGTCTCTCCTTCTCCTACCCCCATCCCACCCAGGGACGCAGTGAAAATTCACAAATCATATTGAGGTTGTTTCTAAAGCCAGGAAGCAATAAAAGCTTTGGCAAAATCTCCTCATACAATATTCATAGCCTGGGGAAATGAGAGGTGGACTTGCTCTTAATACACTAACTCTTGTTTTGTTTAACTTTCTGCCAGATTAGGAAACCTCAGCCAACCCTGGCCCTCAAGCCTTTCAGGGTACAAGCACCTGGTCCTTTTCCCCACGTTTCAGGGAAATAGGCCCATCACATAGGCCAGGTTGAGTCTTACCAGGTTGGCTTTTGGGGCCATGGTTCCTCCTGTCTCTGCTTGGAGTACATTCCCTTCTGGGAAGTCCACACTGAGGTCTGCCTCCTCTGATTTCCTAAGAGGTGGTTGTATCATCCCCGATTTACTCTCCAGCTCAGTGATTTACCCAGAGTCCCATAGAGATGGTGACTTAGCTGGATCAAGACGTCAGGCCTCCTGGCTCTTACTCCCAAGAAGAAATAGGATGTTGTGGAAGTAGAGTCTGCAGACTAATCCTGCCTCTGACACTTATTAAAAGTGTGGTCATGGATCAATCACTTTATTCTGAGTCTTGGCTGCTTAAAATAGAAATAATATCTTCCTCACTGGGTCATTGGGACAAATGTAAGTACTTTGTAAACTTTGATAATAACTGACGTTTCTTTTTGTTTTAATCTTGACAGTTTTTAATAATATTTTATTTTTTCTAATTACATGTAAAGACAAGTTTTAACATTCATTTAAAAATTTTGAGTTCCAAATTTTCCTCCCTCTCTCCCTTACTTCCCCCTTCCCCTAAGACATTAGGCAATTTGATATAGGTTATAGGTTATAGATGTACAATCATGTAAAACATATTAGTCATAATAACTGACATTTCTATAGAATTGTCAGCTTACCCGACTACAATTTCCTGGTCTGGATGATTTGGGGCAGCAGGGCAGGGCAGGATTTGCTTCTGCCAATCCAGTCTCACTTCAAGCTATGTTTAAGAATGTCAAAGACCCATAACTGCCAAGGTAGGTACTCCATCCATGAATGCAACTGCAACCTCTCTGTAACTTAGAAGACAGGTTCAAAGGTGTCTGAGGGCCAAAAGTTAATCCCAGCCCTGACCCCCCACCCACCTTAGGCCACTTAGAAGTCTCTCTCTCTGTCTCTCTCTGTCTCTCTCTCTGTCTCTCTCTCTCTCTGTGTCTCTCTCTCTCTCTCTCTCTCTGTGTCTCTCTCTCTCTCTCTCATTCACCTAGGTAGGCCCTTCAACAAGATATTCAATATCAACCAGCCCATAACCTATTTAAAGGGCGTGATTTCAAGGACACCAAGAAGACTCATCCACCTTCAGAATCCATCTTCCTCTGGGTATATAAATTCAAGAGAGCCCTAGGTGAGAGACAGAGGATCTGGGTTCTCATCCTAGACTGGATGTTAATTTGTGTCACCCTGGGAAGGTTATTGTCCTTCCTCTGAGTTTCAATTTCCTTCTCTGTAAAATGGAGGATAAATAGATGAGAGGTAGGTAGAAAAATGGGTAGATATTTTGATAGAGAGATAGACCGAGTACTTATTAAGAGCTTACTATCAGGAACTTAGGTGGCACTGTTGATGGAACACTGCTTGGAATCAGGAAGATTCATCTTCACGAGTTCAAATATGGCCTCAGACACTTACTAGCTGTGTGACCCTGAGCAAGCTACTTATCCCTGTTTGCCTCAGTTTCCTCAACTGTAAAATGATCTGGAGAAAGAAATTGCAAAACACTCCAGTATCTTTGCCAAGAAAACCCCAAGTGAGGTCACAAAGAGTCAGACACAACTGAACAATAAACAATATATGCTAGACATCGTGCAAGGCACTGGAGATACAAATACGAGTAAGCAAGACAATTTCTGCCTTCAAGGAGCTTACACTCTAAAGGAAGCAGACATGTTAAGGGAATGGGGAAAAGGGAGGTAGCTCACATAAGGGCATGGTGAGGAGAACACCTGAAATTTTTGTGGATTAAAATGCTGTGCACATCCAGAGAAAGAAGTGATAGAGTCTGAATACAGATACTATCTTCACTTTATTTTTTTATGTTCTTTTCTTTTGGCCTGTTTTTTCACAACATAACCAATATAGAAATGTTTTACATGATTGCACATACATAGCCTATATCAAATTGCTAAACATCTTAGGGAGGGGGTGGTTGGGGAAGGAGGGAGATAATTTGGAACCCAATTTTTTTTTAAATGAATGTTACAAACTGTCTTTCTGTGTAATTGGGAAAAATACTATTAAAATTTTTTTGTGGATCTCTGCTCCCTAGAAAAATCAGATGAAAGTTCACCTGTTGGAGCCAAGGGACCCAGGGGCAGAGTTCAAGTTTCTAGCAGAGGGGGAATAAGGATGACAATGCTATCTCCTTGACAGATCGCCACAGTGACATAGTAAGAGGCAAAAGCAAGGTTTAGACCCAAATGTGAAGATGCTGAGTTTCCTTTTAATCAAAGGCCATAGTATCTGGAATGGGCTGCTAAAAATTGAGGGGAAGAGAACCAATCAACCAATCCACCAATTAATCAACAAGATTTTCCTAAGCATCTATACAAAGAAAGGCCTTAAAGAATTTATATGATACTGGGGAAACAACATGTGTGTATAACTATAAATATCGATACATATAGATATGTATACATCTATGTGTGCATGTATACACATATGTCTATGCATGTCAATATACCTAGGTATGGCTATACACATACTTCATGTATATGTGCACATATATACATATATACATGCGTGCATGTGCATGTATTATACCTACATACATACATGTGATATTTGCAAAGGCAACGGTCTCAATAGGAAGTTTTCAGCGTGTAGGACACAGCTGAGTTGAAAGCACTTGTCTCATCACTGGCCTTGGTGAAGTATCCAAGAGCTAGGCTCACAGAAGACACTCAGTAAATATTGATGGTTGGCTTGGTTGTTCCTTTAATTATTGAAGTGGGAAGAGGGAGGGAGGTTTTGTTTTCTCTGACAGCAAGAGGGAGAGAGTATGAGAGTGAGGAGGAGAAGCTGGTGTGTCACAGAAACATGGACTGTTGGAACTAGACAACATTTGCTTGAGTGGTGATGATAGTAACTGACATTTCCATGACATCACTTTATGTCCATTATCTCTTTTAAACCTCACAACAACCCTGTGAGACGAATTGTTCTAGAGCAGTAAAGCGAATAGAACCCTGGGATTGGAGCAGGGCACTTGGGTTTGAATTCTAGCTCTGATATTTATTACCTGGGTGACTTTGAGGAGGAAGGACCCTTTCAGCATGCTCAGTCTCAGTTTCCCCTACTGGAAAATATGATGTTAGACTACTCTCAGGGTTCTAAATCTTCCAGCTCTAAATAAATCCAATGGTCTAAAGGGCCCTGTGACTCTCCAAATCCATTATCCAACTGCCTTGAAATGGCAGAAGTGATAGAGGACCCACCAAGGGCCCCCCAACAGCTATGCTCCTGCCTTGACCATTAACCCTAAGGTGTTTTCCACAGATAGCCATTGTTATTCCTATACCTTATATCAGATTGTATCTTTTCCCCAATTCTTCTTCCTTGTCATTCAAGGCCTACTTCATACATGATCACCTCCTGGTTACTTTCCCTGATCACAACGGGATCTCCCCCTCTAGTCAGTATCACCAAGTTTAACAGATGACTGATTGTCTTCCAGGCCTACAACATAGACCTTCACATTTCTGCCTCTTGAAATTCTCTTACTTCAAGGCCTATCTTGGGTTACATGTCCTCCATGGAGCCTCCCCTGATGTCTGTGGCTAGAAGCAATATTTTCTGTTTCAAATTTTCTCAGAGCAATTTGTCTAGACTCTCCATTCAAAAATTCATTTAAATAAACTTTTACTGAGCAGCTACTAAGTTGTATGGAAGGGACTGCATTTTCATCTCATTTTCCCTTGTATATTACTTATGTTTATACATCTTACATCTCCCCCATTAGAGTATAGTCTCCTTAAGAGAAGTCATTTTTCATCCTGATATCACAGATCCAAGGAGAGAGACCTTGATACATATCTGTTGAAATATGTTTCATGTAAGTGGTTCTTATGGGACCAAATAGCTGGGCAAGGATACCCAGTCCTCACTTATTGGCTATGTGCCTGGGTCTAGTCACTTTAGCCTCTCCCGGATACCATTTCTTCATCTGGCCTCTAGGGGACCAAGCCACTATGAATCCAGGGCTATAGAAAAGACCAATCATAATTGGGAAATAGTTTCAATCTTTTAATGCTGTTTAATTCAGTTCATTTCTTATTTTGTCCCAAGACTTTTAATCACCTGTTTTACTGGAAAAAAAAAAAGAAAACCAAACAAAGCTGGAATTGGGATGTCTCTCACCCTCAATGGCAGGCTACAGCATGATGGAGGCAGTTTGCCTTAGTTTGGTAATAGGTGTGATGTTGGGGAAAGGGGAGCCCCGGAAGAGCTAAGGGAAGAAGCTCCTCCCTGCTTCCCACCATACCAGTGCTCAGGAACAAAGCTCTGATTGCCCTATGCTAGTTACAGAAGAGTGCCATGCATATCACCTTCCTTCCTCCAATGGACATGCAGTGCATCAGCTATTCAGGAGGAAACTTCAGAAGGAGCCATTAATATTAGAGGGTTTGGTTTGTATTTCACTCCTAGAAACAGTTCAGACAATTGATTTGCCCATTGGGACTGCTATGGGTCTCCATCTGAAGTTCCTCAGGCTTTGCCCAACCCAAGCATAGTTAGTTCACCTCTATCAAAGGCTCCCTTCATTTCCTTATCATGGCATAGAGGTGGTCTCTGGCCTCTCAGAGACTATTGTCAACAGTTTGTCAAATTTGGCAGACTTTACCAGGCTAGGAAGGCTTTGACTGCAGGCCCAACTAGGATGAAATGTATTTTGGTCTTCCAAAGACAAGTCTAGCCAAGCCCAGGGAATGTCATTGCTGGAAGACTGGCCATCAGACAACAAGGATTGTTTTGATCATGGAAATTCATACTCTCCACAAAAATACGTAGAGGCTTGGATCTGTGTTTGCAGTGGGAATAATAACCATGGACAAAATTGTAGCTCATTGTAATATTAAAATAGTCATTAATTAATGTATATATTCTAACATTAAATGGCTCCTACTATGTGCAAGGCATTATGCTGGGCGCTGTATGTGTGTAGTGGGATATAGAGATTAAACAAGTCACAATCCCTCCCTTCAACAAGCTTACAGTCTAGCAAGAAGACATGCACACATCATTATAGAACCAGACAGTATGTGGAGAGAATCATGGGACATAAATTAAATTCTGTGTTAGTTCAGAAATGAGAGAAATAATTTCTAGTTTGGAATGGGGAAAGGGATAAGGATTAGAGAAAGCAAGAGAAAAAAGGGAATGAAAAAAGAGAGTGAATGGAAAGGAGAAGGGAGAAAGAGGAAGGAAGAAGGGATGGAAAGAGACAAGAAAGAAGGTAAGGAGGCAGGGAGGAACAGAGGGAGAGATGGAGTTAGGGAGAAAAGGATGGAGGTAAAAAAGGAAGAAAGAAAAGAAGGGGGAAGTAAGGAAAGATTGAGGAGGGAGGGGGGAAGAAAAGAGGAATAGACAGAAGGAAGGAAGGAGGGAGAAAGGATGGAGGGAAGGAAGGAAGAGAGGAAGGGAGAAAGGAAAGAAGGGAGAAAAAAAGAAAGAAAAAAGAGAGAAGGAAGGGAAGAAAATAGGCTAAGCTGCCAAGTACTAGATCTCAGAAGAGGCTCTTTAAATATAAATCACACAAACTCTCACGTCAGATAATCCAATTGCAGTGTTTCTGAGCTGCTAAAGTCAAGAACCTCTCTATCTGGCATCCATGTTTCTGTTAACTGACACTCCCATGTTTGATCAGTGAACAGATAACTAATGCTCAGGCCCTGGAAGATCCCAAGGGGCCTTTCTGAATCATCCAGGCAAGAGTAAATTGTATCTAGAGGAGTTCTGGGGTTAGGTGATCTGATTATCTTCTGATTCTTAGAAAACGGTCAGTCAGTGTGGTACATGGAAGTACTCTCTGTTAACCAGAATACTGGGTTCACCAGAACATGACATTCCCAAATGATGCCAGTTAACAGAGAGAAGACTTACCAGCTCTGTGACCCTAAGCAAAGCACTTTTCCAAAAATTCAGTTTCCTCATCTGTAAAATAAGTATTTCTATAGTACCGACCTCGTGAGGTTGTTACAAGAAAAGTTATTTAATAAACATTAAAGTTCTATAGAAATCAGAGCTATTATTGTTGTTATTTTTATGATGAAGAAGAAGCTAAGGGCTGTCCAAGTCTGCTACAAAAAAATAGGAGAGAAATAAGAAATTCCTGGTCTTGAAGTATTCAAAATTCAAAGATTCTAAGGAAGTGAAGCTTTCTCAATCCTAAGGTCCAAGATTTAAATTTTAAAAACCATCCTCAACTCTTTGTGTAGCAGCTTTCCCTATGTGGAAAATACAAAAGATCTGATAATACAAAGTGGCAAATATTCTGCACCAGCACCTTTCTTTATTTTTTGCTTTTTGGAGGGGGGGAAGGTAGGGCAATTGGGGTTAAGTGACTTCCCCAAGGTGACACGGCTAGTTTTTGTTTTAAATGTCTGAGGCTGGATTTGAACTCAGGTCCTCCTGATTCCTGGGCCGGTGCTCTTTTCACTGCACCACCTAGCCACTCCTCCAGCATCTTTCTATAGAGGAAAATACTGAGGTCTAGATAAGTTCAATGTATGTGTCCAAGGTCCCACAGCAAGTTAGTGACAAAGTGGCCTCTAAGAATGGATAGGACTGAGCAAAAAATTAGAAGAAGGGCGTTGTGGGTCGGGGGAAAGGTGTGAGCAAAGATGCTGAGACAGGAATGTAGATGACGTATTCTGGGAGAATTGACTGGACAAATTTTGCTGGAGCAGAGGAATCATAGATCAATAACACTATTAAGTGGCTCTCATTTCTATGACCCTGTAAAAGGTGCAAGGCACTTTTCTCACAACACTTATGGGAGGTTGGCAATAATTAGTTTTTTGTGCATTTCACAGTTAAGGAAACTGAGGCACAGAGGAGATAACCAGCCAAAGTTCAGCCAGCTGGTAAACATCAAAGAAGCAAGGATTTAAATGTAGGTGTTCTGAATCTAAGTCAGGTTTTCATTCTACTACACCAAACCCCTGGGGGACTGTGAAAGGTGTGTATGGAAGAGAAGAAAAAATGAGGTAATGTCTGTCAGCCAACAAGTCGGTCAAGAAGGGTCTATTAAATAACCTATTATGTGCCAGATGCCATGCTAAGTGACAGGGCTACAAAGAAAGGCTAAAATTGATTCCTGTCCTCGAGGAACTCACAGTAGAATGCTAAGTTTCTGCAAACATTAAAGTACTCTAAGGATGCTTGAAGTTTGGGGCAGCTAGGTAGTGCAATAGACAGAGCATCAATCCCTAGAGTCAGGAGGGACCTGAGTTCGAATCTTAGCCTCCGACATTTACTAGCTGTGTGACCCTGGGCAAGTCACCTAACCCCAACTACCTCAAAAAAAAGAGAATGCCTAATGTTTATCCCATAGACCACAGGAAGAAGATTCTGGAGCAGGAGAGTGGCTTAATCAGAGCTATACTTTAGGAAGATGAATCTGGTTGGGTGTACAAGTGTGCTCAGGTCTGTCCTGTCCTTAAAAAAAAAATAGATCCTGAGTTGAAAAGAATCTTAGTTGCCATCTAGTCCAATCCGATCCTCTTCCTTTTACAGATGAGGGAACTGAAGTGCAGAGAGTTAAGTGATTTTCCCAAAGTCACACAACAAGTGGTAAGGGTAGAATCTGAACCAAAGTCCCCTGATTGCAAATCCAGTTCCTTTTCCACCACACCATGCCGTCTAAACAGCAAAACAAGTCAACCTTACTGGATCCTTTGGTCTCCTCCTATGCATCTCCTTCACGTTGCTGCCAAGGGGCTAAAAAAAGTAAGAAATGCACCTCTTCTGCCTTATCACTAGTCCCCAAACCATTAATTGCCAGAGATGGAAGGAACCCTAGGGACCATCTAGTCCAATTCCCTTATTTTATAGACGGGGTATCTGAGACCCAGAGAAAGGAAGTGACTTACTCAAGGTCATATAGACAGCAGGGCTGGGATTCCCCTCAAGCCCCTTGACTCTGAAGCCAGAGCTCTCTCAGGGAGAACAGAATCTCTTTTGAGGGCTTTGGGGGGCTAGGGTTGGGTGGTGAGAGGGGATTACCCTCAGTCTAGAGTTTAGGACAAGA
This sequence comes from Petaurus breviceps papuanus, assembly GCF_028583685.1. Taxonomy (NCBI): domain Eukaryota; kingdom Metazoa; phylum Chordata; class Mammalia; order Diprotodontia; family Petauridae; genus Petaurus; species Petaurus breviceps. The sequence continues at coordinate 12,334,798 of NW_027185896.1, read as the reverse complement.
CTTCCCTGGAGGCAAGGACTTCATTGAATGACCCAGAAGCTCTAAACCTCATCAGACTAAGCAGGGCCCCTGCCCACTATCTCTGCTGAGGTCACTCTGAAACATGGTTCTTCCCCTACACAGGCCCAGCAGGCCTCTGCTGAGCTAGTCAGAACATAAACATCCCTGGGGGGAGCTAGGGAGGTTTCTGGTGCCAGGTTCTCTCCCAAAGGAGAGATTATACTCATTTGGAAGGGCTCAGGCTCCTGGCAAGAGCCAAGGAAGACAGGAAAGGAGGGCTGTGTTCCCTCCCCTCCTCTCTCTGCATGTGGGTTGGATGCAAATGTGTATGAATCACCTGCTGCCTGATGGTAAGGAAAGCTAGGGCCTCCCTACGAAAGGAGAGGAAGGGGAGGGGAGGAGGGCTGTTTCACCCCCTGAGACCAACCACTCAGTGTAATAATAATGATGATACTCACTGTATTGAGTTTTTTTCAAAAGTCATAAAGATAAAAACCACCTTCCTCTTCACTCTACCCCAACTATAGCATAGTACAATAGGAAGATCACTGGCTCTGGCATCAAAAGACTTGAGCTGAAATCCTACCTCTGAGGCTTTTGACCCAAGTGACCTTGAAGAAGTCACTTAACTTCCCTGGGCCTCAGTTTCCCCATCTGTAAGATGAAGGTCTGAACCTCTAAGGTCCCTTCCCGCTCTAGAGCTCTAATTCTATGGAGTCAGTACAAGGCTTTTACAAATGAGGAAACTGATGTCTAGAGAGGATAAAAGTAGTAGGAAGTCTACTAAATTTGAAGACAGGGGACCCAAACTCACTTACTACTGCCTGTGTGATCCCTGAGGAAGTGATAGCCCCTCTCCGAGCCTGTTTCTTGGAAATGAGGGGGCTGGACCAGTAAGGTCCCTTCGAAGATGAACATACTATATAACTTGTTCAAGATCACTTAGAGTAGAAGAGGGGAGACTCAAACCCAAATCTCCAGACTCGGGACAGTGACCTTTGCATTACGCCAGCTTGGACAAGAAGTAATTCAGTAGAACAGAAGGCACTCCAGATTCTAGAAAGCCGGTCCTTCCACTGATTTTCCCATGTGGCCGTGGGACATATGTTCTGTGTTCTAAGGTCTCTCCAAGTCCTTTCTTTCTCTTATTCTAAGGTCCCTCCCCAATCTACCATTTCATAGCCTAAGAACCCGTCATCAAGTTTGGGCATTTTCTTAACCTCTCAGAGCCAATTTTCTCAATTCTAAAATCAGAATACCTTCACTGCCTCCTTCCCAGAGTTATCATGATGAACTAGGGAGAGAATGAATGGGAAAGAGCTATTTCATGATTTGGAGGCATTATGTAGGTATTACTTGGACCTCCTTTCACCAGACTTCCCGCTCACTTCCCTTCTCTATTCTTCAGAATTGTTCTTCATTTAACTTTCCCACTGACTCCCCTCTTTAAACCCCAAGTGCTCAATCCTGTAAGTGGCAAAACTGTTTGGGAAGCAGACTTAGGCCCTGCCATCAAGGAGCATTTAATCTGGAGAAGCCAGCCCTCATCCCCAAGGAACACTATTAGAACACACAGGACCATATGTGATCCAGAACTAGTGTGAGAGAATCTAGCTAGAGGAGCTCAGATAACTTCTGTCCTATAACCAGACTCAAAAAATAACAGCCAACCTCTTCACTTGAAGGTTTGCAAAGCCCATTGTATATTAGAACCTCACAGCAGCTTTGTAAAGTAGGCACCCTTCATATTTTTTTGTTAATCACAGTTTTATCTTAATAAAAACACATAGGAACTGGGTGAACCACAGCAGGGTAAAATAGAAACTTTACAGAAACAGAGATAAGCTTTGGAATACTTGGGAATACCTGGGGAAGAGAGAAGAGAAAAGGTGGAAGGAAATGATAAACATTATTAGTTTTGGCAAACAGAAACATAGAAACAGCTGTAATCTTTCCTGCATTGCCTCCATGTGGTTTCTGCCCGGTCCTTTGCCCTCTCCCCTCACATACCCCCTTCCCGCCCCCAGTTGTGGTACTGACATCAGTGACAGTGGGGATGTTCATCCTCAGGACCTTTGCCTGTCTCAGCCAAACCATACTGAATCTGTCTTGTAAGCATGTTCTTCACTTCTCATTTCTTGTAATATTTCTGTTGTCTCTCTCCTTTAGGAAGAAAGGAGACAGAAATTCTCTTCTCTTAGAGCAGTCACACCCTCCAACAACAATGATTTCCATCCTACCCATCAGGATCCAGTCCCAGATGCATTGCAACTCCTTGAATAAAGTGGGAAGGGGCTACAATGGCATCATAAGATGATAAATCCAAAAGAAATCTATCATCCTATGATGCCATTGTGGCCCCTTCCCCTTTTATTCAAGGAGCTGCATTGATTGGCCAACAATAGTCCTAGGCCACGCCCCACTTGGTCATTGGCTGGGCCCTGATTGGCTCAGAAAGTAAAGAGTAATTGCTTCTGTTTTGGCCGGAAATCCTGAGTGTCTTCCCCTCCCAGACTGATTTTTTTTCTTTCGAAATTTTTTTGACTAGGTAAGCTTAAAAAGTCCCAGGTCTCCCACTACATCCAGGGCCATCTTCAGTCAGATCAGAGTCTTGGGAGGCAGCAGGAAGCTGGGAAAAAGACATAGCTCTATGAGGCCAGGCTTGCTTGCTTGCTTTCCTTCTTTCCTTCCTTCCTATCTATATCTGATATCTGTATCTATATCTCACCACTAGAGCCAAATGGCTCTTGAGGGAAAAAATGAAGCTGGTGACCTTGCAGGGTTTTAAATCCAATTCACTTTCATGTCTCGCCATCACCTCCCTGTTGTCATGGTCCTCTTTGAGAATGAAGGATAAACAACAGTCGCAACAGAATGAGAGAACTGAAATAGTACCTTTATTCCATTTTCCAGATAAGGAAACTGAAGCTAATAAACTTGCCCATGATTTGCCCAGGGTCACACAGCTAGTAATCATCTAAGGCAGGATTCAAATTCAGGTCTTCTCTCCTCCAAGTCCAATACATTATCTATTATGCCACCTGGATCTGTCCATGAGGAAATGGGCAGAAAGCCCAGGTATAGAGACTGTTGAGTTTCCTGGTAATCCATATACCCTTGAGCAGAGGAGAGAGCCCTAAAACTATTCCGTGATCTGAAAGGGGTCTCCACACTAGCTTGACAACATCTCTGTCTTTTGCCTATCTCTGTATTCAATATAATATGATAAGCATTTTTTAAGACCCTACTAAGTGCTAGGTGCTGTGCTAAGTTCCGAGAATACAAATAAGAAAAAGAAAGGTAGCTCTGCCCTCAAGGAGCTTACGATTTAATGGGGGAAGATGGTATGCAAAAGGAAGCTGTAATGGGAATGTAAATTTGAAGATCTTCCCTGCCCCTAGGCTAAAGTGCACCTGGAGCCTGGGGTGGGAGGCTTGTTTTTCTGTAGATACTTCTTGATTGGCCAGTGAGTCAATAAGGTTGTTACATTCTCTGAGCCAGGAGAAGGCTATATAAGCCCTGATGTGAGGCTTTGTTGTGGGGCTCACCTTTGAGAAGTGTTCTGTGATTTGATCTGGATTCTGGGAAGCCATTGTCCAGAGCCCCTGGGCTTTGAAACCCAGATGTTGTTTGGTATGGATGTTATGGTTGGACAGTTTGGAAATCTGTTTACTTGATCCGTTTCTCTGACTTGATAATTCTGCCTGTGTATTCTGAAGTTCGGGGTGCTGAACTTTTTCCCCTGAACTAGGTAAATGATACATGTTTGACTGATTAAAGTAAGCTTGTTAACCCATTTTGAGTTGCTTTCCTTTAACAAAGCAGATCTAAGAAGCTGTGTGAGCAGCCATCCTGGGGATGCTGGGGTGCTTGCTGCTACAGAAGCTTAATAGGGGGTGAGGGGAACCAGAGGGTACCTGGGGCAGAGCAGGGCTTTGATGTTATAGTCAAAACCAAGCAGAGTAGCTGATGGCAAACGAGACATCTTATGGGTCACTGGCATTCTGCGTTCTATATTCTAAAGGTCCTTCCACTTCTGGAATGTTCCAAGACCCTTTGCTACTCTGATGTTCTATCTCCTTCTAAGTCCCCTTCCAGCTTTGACATTCTATGATGTTATGTGTTCTAAGGTCCACTTCATTGCTTATATTCTATATCCAAGGGCCCCATCCATGTCTGACATTCTCTATGCTAAGATTCCTTCCAATTGAGCCATACTATAAGGTGCCTTTCAATTAGTCTTATGTCCTAAGGGCCCTTCCAGTTTTGACATTCTCTATCCTGTGTCTTAAGGACGCGTCCAGTTTTAGTCCAGTTTTAATAGTCGATGTTCTAAGGTTCCTTCTTCCCTTCATTCCATTTACCCAGAGATGGGGCTTACAGACTGTTAAAATATCAGAGCTGGAGGAACCTTAGAACATCGACTATTAAAACTGGACTAAAACTGGACGCGTCCTTAAGACACAGGATAGAGAATGTCAAAACTGGAAGGGCCCCAAGGACATAAGACAAATTGAAAGGCAAGATTGCGTGCAATTGAGGAAGAAAGGAAGGTAGCATGGAAGGAAGGAAGGAAGGAAGGGAGGGAGGGAGGGAGGGAGGGAGGGAGGGAGGGAGGGAGGGAAAGGGGAAGGGAGGGAAAACAGAAAGAAGGCCTGCCCTGGTAGCCAGAACTGTGTCTTTTTCCCAGCTTCCTGCTGCCTCCCAAGACTCTGATCTGACCTACTGGAGGTTTGTTTGTGAGAAAGGGTTGATTCTGGAGAGTATTTGCATTAGTGATTTAGGCTGTCTTGCTTTAAGGATTCTATCATACATGACAAAAACTCTGACCTATGGGCCCTGAGGATGGTCCATCAATGGGCAAATAAGTCTGTCCTGGATTCATTCCAATTTCTTTGCCCTCATAACCCACTCTCCTCCCCCT